>NC_138746.1:8598870-9045102 GCF_965113295.1 Leuciscus leuciscus
GCACACACATGCTTAATGTGTGACACGATGCATTACATGTGAAACGGTGCATGTTAAATTACATTAAGGTTCTAAATGCAGCATTAGTTTATGTATTTCTCGTGTGTGTATGACACATTTGTGAGAAACCGCCAAAATTTTCGTACGTTTGCTCTTTCCACTTCGTTAATGGCAGACCCACGGAAGAGCATCCATTTAATATTTGGCCACTTCTTTACGATAGAAATGTTACAGCCACTGTCATTTCTTGAACAATAACATGTGAACATCAAAACAAGCACGTCACGATGAATGAACAGTTTGCATATATATAAACACATTGATGTATTCCCCTGTGTTGGCATAGGTTTATAGATTATTTACGTTACAAATCTGGTGAAATGGCGCACATTGCATTCCCACATGTGATCAATATTAACCATCACAGTGTTTAATAGTGTTTTGTGCGTGCTCCCATAACATGGCTTCTTACCTACCGGCTAGCGAAACGTCTAACACATTAAAAGGAAGTATTTTTCCGCATTGCAAAATAAGGTGGATAGGTTTTTGCACCATTCAGATCTGAATTATTATGTCTTTAAATTCCAGTTCAGTTCCTGAGGTAGCAAACAAAATCATTTAAATTTAAGGAAGATTTTAGAATTAAAAAAGAATAAATTAAAATGTAATCCAAAATTCTTTAATTAATATAAAATGTATACAACTGCAGTTTTCAATAATACCTAATATTAAAACTAATATTACTTAATATTTTTTTAATGACCCATGAACATGTTATCATACACACCCGTTAAAAATGTTGGGATCAGATTTAAAAAAAGAAAAGAAATGAATACTTTTATTCAGTATGGATGCAATAAATTGATCAGAAGTGACAGAGACATCTATGCTATTTCTATTTCAAGTAAATGCTTTTGAACTTTCTATTCATTAAAGAAAAAAAGCATTTCAACAAAATATTTATCAGCACAACTTTCAACACTGATAATAATAAGAAATGTTTCTTGAGCACCAAATCAGCATATTAGAATGATTTCTGAAGGATCATGTGACACTTAAGACTGGAGAAATTATGCTGAAAATTTAGCTTCGATCACAGGAATAAATTCAATTTTAAAATATATTCAAATAGAAAACAGTTCTTTCAAATTGTAATAATACGTCTGTTTTTACTTTTTCTTCTTCTAATAAATGCAGCTTTGGTGAGCATAAGAGACTTCTTTCAAAAACTTCTTTTTTTTTTTTATCTTACCAACCTCAAACTTTTGAATGGTATTGTGTGTTATTGTTATGGGTTTGTTATGTTATTGATAATTAATATTTGACATTTACATACATTTCATTATATTTAAGAAATTCACTTTAGTTTTATGGACCGGCGGAAAAGCATTTCCAAAATGATCCTTAAGATGAATAAAGGTATTGTGGAGGATCTTTCCAAATTTTCGATAAGACCCGCCCTCTCCACTTTTTGAAAAGTTTGATTGATTCACCAGAATGATTGACAATTAGGAGGACCAATAGTATAGGTTACCCACCAGGAAGTAAAACATCCTCCGCTATACCTTTAAGTTTATCTTAATGGAGCAAAACAACAAAGAATTCTACAACATGGAAACCTTAAATAAAACAGCTAAGAAACTATTAGTATTAATGGTGTTGGATTAATGAAATCCCTTGTTTAAATGACTTTGGGCTGAATATCTCTAAATCGCAGTACAGTAAATATAAATTAAAATTCTGTTTAAATTCCAACTCATGAACTGAAAGGAAGACCATTCTTACAATTCTGAATTTTGCCCAACCCTGCCTGTAGCAAATACGAACCTTTGAATACTAATCCATTTCCACGTCGCCTCCCTATCTCCTGATTTCAGATCTCTGGATTCTTCATTCCCAACTCACATATACCTTATTTGTTTATGCTTTATGTATGTACCTGTGCTGAGTGGAGCCCTACGGGCCCGTAGGATGCGGTAGCTCCCGACCTCAAGGCTCTGGGTGAGGTCAAGGTCATGTAAGATGAGCAGGTAACCAGAGGATGTGGAGATCAACATCTTACTGCAGTCTGGAGTCAGACGCATCCGCATTAGATAGCGTGTGTGGAAAAACTTCTTGTGTGGACAGCCATCTTCTGTGAACCTAAATGCACACAAAGTACAATGACCCACATACTTATAAATGCAATCCTAATTAAGATGGCTAAGAAACACACACAATCTTAGGGTGCGTGTTCACACTTGTAGTTCGGTCCAGACCAAAACAGAAAATGATACATTTAGTCCTGGTTCACTTAGCGTTCACACTGCCATTTTTAACTCTGAATCTAAAGACACAAAACAAAATAAGGTATAGGTACAAAATAAGGGTAAGGTAGCAACCTGATTTGGACAGCTTTTATGACATATTTTACTACGGAACTTACCAAACAGCCAAAACAGTGTTGTGTGCTAGGCTAAATGTGCTACTTGTATGTGCGTTCATATCATGGTATTTTTGTCAGCTGAAAACTCACAAAGAGCTTGTAAAATGTGCAAAGGATTAAAAACAGTGTCAAATGAAAATCTGCAGCAAAGACAATAGTTTTGACGCCTGTACCGAACTGCAATGGGCAACATAGCTCTTTTAACAAGAAGAACCAGGTATCGCTAAGCATTCTGTTCTTATAGGGTCGCATCTTGTGACATCACGTCCTGTTTTTCTTTTAGATGTCTTCTGTCCATAATGCGTTCAAACCGCAACAGAGTTTGTTTTGAAGTAGACCGACGAGACCACCTAACTGCTTGTTAGGTGTGTACCAGGGTTTCGGATGGCAGCGTTCACACTTATTGAAATGAACCGCACTAACAGAGCAGTCGCACCAGAGTCCGTTTTATTTAAACAAATCTGTCAAGTGTGAACACACAGGAAACACCTCTAACCACATATGAGTACACGTACCGGTTGGTATCCCAGGTGATGACATTTCCGTCAAACCCTGACGTCACAAGCAGGCGGGTGTGTGTATCATACTCAATGTTCTTGACCCAGCTGGCATGGCCATGCAACGTGCACACCTTCGAGTTGAGTTTCCGCAAATCCCACAATGCAATGGTGGTGTCATCAGAGCAGGTCGCAAACAGCCGGTTGTCAAGAAACCTGAATAGTACACAACATCAACCAAACAATTTTGCACACAGACAACATGGCAGTCATCCTTATGAACTTTATGATGGTACTAGACAGTATGGTGTGTATACATGCATACATATATATATATAAATATATATATACACACACACACAAATGTGTGTGTGTGTGTGTGTGTGTGTAAGAGATGGAAAAACAATATTTTGCATTATGCAAATCCTAGTGTTCTGCATGCAAATGGTTTTGAATTAGTTCTAACATTATAAACTGCAGTTATTAAAAAGGGCTTTCGCTCACATAACTGAGGTTCCCACACACTGCAATCGGTTATATGATGTGTGAACATGTAGGCTACCTGATGTTATTTACACAGTCCTCATGAGCCTCCACCAGTGTTTTAATATGTCTGGAAGAAACAGGGTCAAACAAAAGCACTTCTGTCTGCTCACAAGCAACCGTCAAAACGGACCTAGAAAAAAAACAACATTAGGGTGTTTGTCAATTAGCGGAACTTTTCTGTACCACATGTACCAAAAAAACGTTTTGCTTGTAAAAATGATAAATTCAATAATATATAGAATAGATAGCGATAGTGATCTGCATTGCATTGCATTAATTTTTAAACAGACAACATTCTATACACTGAACATTTTTAATTGTCTAATATCTAGACTAATATCTATTTTTTTATCTAATTCTTTTTTATTTTTCAATATATTTAATTTTTCATTTTTATTATTTCTTTCTTTTCACACAGTTTCTCTATCAACTTTTCCCTTGCACCCTTTTCTAGCCAGACATTTTAATTTTCCCACGAAAATAAATATAGAAGTCTAAAATTATAAATACATATTTGAGCTGAAAGCAACTTGCACGGACATATCTTAAAATATATCAGTGCCATTGTTTTGTCTCAAGATTCACACCAGCAATGTTTTTTTCTAAAGCATGTTTATAAAAGCTACTAAATGTCCTAACTGAACTAAGTCCTGATCCTGGCTTAATCTAAGCTCTGTCTGTGAAACCAGGCCTTATGTTAGTCGTAACTAAATCAATCAGCATTTGAGCATTTAGTTAAAAAACTAAATTTCTTTTTATTTTAATACATTAAAAATAACTTGACTGTTACTTAATGGTATCAAGTAAGTTAACTTGAAAATGTAAAATGTTACCTCACAATACCAAAAATAAAAATAAAACACTAAAATTGCTCAAGGCCATGTATTCCAGCACATATGATAACAATCGACTGATTTAACAATGAAGGCATCTTTTTAATGTTTAGTCATAACAAGTGCACATAATTGAAGAGACACTCATAACTGGACTGAGTACGGGACTCATGACAAGGGCAACACAGACTCTGCGCTTACCCGTCCGGGGAATACTCCAAGTTAAAGACAGCCCCGTGAGTTTGTGTAGTAAGGTTCACAGAATCCGTAGCCGGGCTCATGGACTTATAAAGCCGTGTCATTGTACGGAAATGATCCCGCGCGGGGTCTACGAACGGCCCCCTGCGGATTGTCCTGTTGCAAATCCACGAGAACAGAGAGTCGCTCGAGCCCCTGCATCCCGAACCCGTCCCGCCGTCTGCGGCCAACTCGAGCCTCGAGCTGCCCTGCTTTTCGGCACTCTCACGGCCCGCTTGGGGTGATGATGGTCTCGTGGAGCCCCTGTCTTCATCGCTGTCCTCCTCATCCTCCTCACGCAGCACATCAGCGCGCGGCTCTTCGGATTCCTCATTGTCGCTCGGCTGCTCCGAGCTCATTGTTGCACGAATGATTCTGGCGGCTCCGTTTTGAGACTCTTCCAAACTCACCCTCCTGCAGTGGGGGGACAGGCACTGGATATGCGAGCCAGTTTGTCTTGCAATGTGTGCAGATACTGCTTAAACATCCATTAATACAACCACTAGAGTCATGCGGATGTGTGCGGATACAACAGACTACGTATTTCCGGTTCCTTCCCTGCATAAATTAAATACATGTTTAATTATTTCTATTTTTAATAATTTTTTTAGACAAAAAAAGTGCACACCGCACGTTTTCCGATATAGAAATGAAAAAGCTTTTAACTTTGGGATTGTGTTAACTTTAAATGTTCATATGTGCTAAGAAAATATTTTTTTTAACTTTTATATCAGAAGTGCTTTCGGTGACTATCAATTTACTATATTCACTGAGTGAATATTCACTCACACACTTACTTTTTATTTTCTAGTAGGATAACAAGACAAGGCGAAATGCCATCAAGCAGCGCTACAAAATCCATTTCCAGAAAATCTAGTCATTTATGGTTGATTCATTCACATGACTGCTGACAACTAAGCAAGTGAAGAACGAAACGAAGCTCGATTTACTCGAAACACCCCAGGCTAGCTGCACCTGCTGGTCAAAACGGCGTAAATGCAACGACAGCTCATCCCAAACATGTATAACACTTTACAAATCAATTGCAAATGTTTTCATGAAAGTACAATGTTTTAAATTTAACCTACAAATAATTATATTTTGAAACGTTTTAAAACAGTATGATGTATATTCTGAAATCAAGTGACTTGGTGAGTTTAAAACAAGCTCCTAACCACTGATTCGAAACAAAAGATTCATAAATGCTTCGTCTGACAACTACTGACAAAACAATCCCAGTGTGTTTTTGAGAAAATTATTTATTAAAGGCTTCCAAATTCTGAGAACAAAAAATATCCACAAAGCAGGTTCTGTGTTTAGAATGATAATCATAATCTTGTTAAAATTCAAATAAGATCACTTCAATCACTGCATCAGTAAGGTAAGTTCTATTCACTTAACTGAAGAGAACTTTTATGAGGTATAGTTATGCAAAACGTATTAGTCAGCATAAGAAGGAGCTGAATTAAAATCTGAAACCCTGAGATGCTGCATCTCATCCTCTGCTGGATATTGTTGTCATACATTTGCTGCATATTCTTTCAGTGCCAGATAATACTAGTATGACAAAACTCATTGTTACTGCATTGGTATCTTTAGTTTCTTAAAGTCAAAGGGATTAAAATCACCCAAAAAGTCATAATTTAAATCACCTTAATTTTGTTCTAAACCTGTATGACTGTCTTTCTTCTGTGGAACACAAAATAAAATATTTAGAAGAATGTTGGTAACCAAACCGTTTTGGTGACCATTGACTTCCACTATATAGATAATTTCTCAAAATATCTTCTTTGACATACCACAGAAGAAACAAAGTCATTCAGGTTTTGAGTAAATAATGAAAGAACTTTTGAGTTAACACTCCCTTTAATGACCAAACTCTACAACATGTCTCTAACTCTCTGCGATTGACTCTCTATCATGCTGTCGTAGACTGAGCGATACACACTGAGGACCTCGAGTGCCGTGGGCCGCATGTGAGGCTCCTTCCTCTTGCATTCTGTGTAGATCTGAAACAAGTGGAAATGAATGACATCACTTCCCAGGACATTTCCCAAAAGGAAACGTGTCACTTCTGGAATCTTCCAGATGTCCGTCTTTTCGTCGTAACCAGGCATGGCTTCATCTGAGAATTGAACATCCTCGCCATAAGGCCACAATTGCTCAGGGGCAACAAAGTCCCCGTTGAGCTCATGGTGACCGCATTTCACCCCTTGGCTTCCCCTCTCTACCTCAGGCAACGCATCCAGGTCGTTGGCCAAAAGACGCATATCTGATGCGAGAAGAAACTGGCTGAGAGTTTTGTGCAGGTCGTTGGAGTCACACATGACTCGGATGCCCACTGGACTGCTGTGCAGGTATGCCAGGAAGGCAACATAGTCTATTGCCAGCTGTAGTCGAGTATGCCAAGTGTTTCGCCAGTGATATCGGTCTTGCGCAAGGATGGCATCGAGCATTAGCGCTGATCCAAGAGGGTGGTACTCCGTAACAAACACACCATCCTCCTCACACGCCCCAACAAGCGTCACGACGCGAGTGCTCTGCAAGGCACGTAGCATTGACAGTCCGTGGAGGAAATCATCTGTATACTGCTCTGATGACAAAACAGAGAGCGCCACCTTCTGCCCTCGCCACTCCGACAGATAAACCTAGAAAACACAATTATGCATTAGTGTAAAGGCCTCATTATACTTCTGCGTCGGACCTACGCCGGAGCCTATACGCCGTAGGCAACGTGTTGGTTTTCATTTATAGTTCTGCGTCGTTGTCCGCGTTGACGCGCACCTAGGGATGTGAAACCCTGAGGGAGGGGTTCTGGCAGACCAATCACAGCGCTTGAGTCCGCGTAGAATTGACGCGTTGTTACATTTTTGGAGAGGTGCACGTCAGGGTACGCCGAAGGGTACGCGCGCTACACACAGCCTACGACGTAGCTACGGCGGCAGTTCGACGCAGAAGTATAAATAGGCCTTAAGTCTCTAAGGATGTATTAAGAAAAATAACTCAACTAGGGCTGCAACAACTAATCGATAATGAAAATCGACAACTAGCAATTCACACTGTGCGCAGTTAAATCCGCAGTCACATCACTTTATAGAACAACGCATTTCTATAGAGAGCTGTTAGGATGATGTATTTATGTAAGTTAGAAAGGAGCAAGTTAGCATTTTAGAACTTCCAATTGCATCGTCCTGAAGTCAATGTGTTTTTTGAATGGGATTTTGGTTAAAGGTAGAGTAGGCAATTATTGATCTATTATTAATTGCTATGAGTAAATGTGTGCTTCTCCTACCTCGTACCAGTAAACTTTTACTTTCAAATGGTTAGCAATTAGTTTAAATTTGAACCCTATTTTGCACATAATGTTTAATTGTATCCGATTGTTAAGTCTGACGTCACGCGTGACGTTTAGCCTTTTCCGGGTCCAAGCGCTCCTCTCGTCCAGAAATAACAATGGTGGAACCTGTACATTTATTTACGATCACGTCCTTCTTAGTGAGGCACCCTTGGCGGTCAAAAAGGGTTTAAATTCCTTTAACACCAACAGAGTGGTTCGTGTAGCTCATCACTCAGGTGGCATAATTAAGGGTAGAGTCCAGGCATCAATGAAAAAGAAGATTTACGAGGTTGAAGTGAGTTAGCTCGGGACACGGGACACAGCACTGCGGCATTGTAAAAACACTCAATAATAACCAAAACACTAGCGAAAGCGGTAGGTAGGTAGAGAGGACCTGGACTTTGGACCCGGAAAGAGTATTATCGGAGAGTGGTTACGTCACGACTTAACAACCGAATAGCATTCCCTATAATAGTTTTTATTGACTTCAAATTGCACATTTTTAAATAAGGATTCAAACGTGGGGCGATTCATATTTTAACTAAATCTATATATCTTTTTCAATTAATCAAGAAAGTAATCAACAGATTAATTGATCAAAACAATAGTTAGTTGCAACTTCTCACCTTCTTTACAGCCCCTTGTCCGATGAGCTTCACACGGCGAACCTCAGTGCGAATTTCTGGGCACCGTAGCCAAGGAACACAGGCGGTCATTGTGCCCACTTTAAAGTGGCGAAGCGGGCACTGCGTGTGTGTTGAGAGAGGGTTAGTGTCCTGATACAGAGCATCTAGGTAGAAATACAGCAGCAGATTGGCACAAAGGAGAGCTGCCAGGCAAAGCAAAACTGCGGGCAGTCCACACCTCGCCCCAGTGAGGCCATAGGCAGCAGTGCCAACCATAATGACATCTTAACCTATTGATTAAAACAAATGAAGAGATTTCAGACAAATAATAAATGGAAAATGAGAACATATATAAGAGGTTTGGGTTATTTAAATGTAACACCACAAAAGATGACACACATAAAGACTTTTAAAATTATTTTAATTGAAGAGATTTTGGGAGTGCTGTAGTATTTAGTCTATATTCACGATGCTACTCGCTGCATTGACTAGTAATTTGAGCACTGAAAACAGAAACATTTGATTTTGTCTAATCCGATTTCATGAATGAATGCCTTTAACACACCAGATTGCATTAATATGTGTACTACTGGTTCACCAGACGCAGTGTCCTCCTGTTCATGCGATTCCAATGCAATTCCTTTCGTTTGAGCAAGCGTTGATTAATTGGTGGTTCGATCAGTTTCCACGCTGTCAAATTTCTCAATGTTGTTTTTCCGGATTGTCTCACTCTATGGAATAATTAAAAGAGCAGCGCACTGGCCCCTGGAGTCACATCGCCATCTAGCGCCATCACGGTGTAACAACCTCTGGAATAAAAGGGTATGACGGTGGCCACTGACAAATAAAGCTTAAAAAAAGTTTTTTTTTTTTTTTAATCTTTTCAAAACTGATGTAATGCATATTTTTGAGTCATGAACAATGTGTTTCAACAAGTTTCAGTTGGTAACATTTCTACTATTAATATTTAAATTCATTGTTTGACTGTTTTTTTTTTGTCAGGTAGGCCTAGTAACCAAATAGTTGTATATACTGTAGTTGAACCACATGACATGGAAAGTGTACCAACCTTCCCATACTTAAAATTAGCAGTTTTTACCTGTATTTGAGAGAGATCTACAAACCTTTTCACAGTGCCACAAGGATCAGTTGGGCTCTTGATGATGCATTGTCATGTTTACTGTTATTACCTTATCAATTCATTATAAAAGATATGATAAAAAATATTTGCAGCTGTGCAACCCTGAGAATATACAAATCACTGGACAAAAGTTTTTCAATTATCTCAACAGACTTGAAACTACTGATATTTATCAAATCTGTTTATATCAAAGGTTTCAAAATGCCATAGTATTTATTTATTTATTATAAGACAACATTTAAAATAGTTTTCTTAGTCTGTTCATTTGTTCGGACAGTTGCACCAACTGACATTTTGGGCGTTTAAGATAACAAACCATAAAATAATATGCATTATTAAAATTAAATGAAACTAAATAGGTTTTATAGAATAAAGTGATGTGTCATGAATTTATAAAATTATTTTAAAAGGAAATAATGCACTTGGTTTCGAAAATATGCATGTCGGTGACCCATATATAGGCTACTGTATATACAGTAAAGCAATATATATAAAGCATTATCTAAGTGTTTGACAGTGTATTGCAAATGTATATATGTAAGCGTGTGTGTGCCCCAAAAAGTAGTCTATAAATGTGTTTGCATTGTATAGATTTATTTTAAGGAAATACAAGAATATACTTTTATCAAAAACATTTCACATTATGAAATTTGTTTCTAACATTTAGGACACGTTTAATATTTTGTATAATGCAGTGAAATAAAAATATTTTTAAGTGCCTATAGAATACTTTTTAGGGCCACTTCAAATGGCACAGGTTTTTTAACATTTATTTTTTAAAACAGGATATTTCTATTTTCATGTCAATATGGAAAGTATTATAGTTCAAGATGGATCTGCTTATTACTGAAGTAGCTATATTAATTTCAAGAGGCCTCTAGCCTAACAATTTTCCCAAAAGTGGGGAAAAAAAACATTTCACACTACAGGTGCTTTTGTTATTAGTTATACAAACTATGTTCTTTGACCCACACGTGAGATATATTTTATTCATTAGAGAACACAAGTCGGCTTCCACAGTTTCCATGGATAACGTTTATTAAATATTAAAGAATGTGGTGTCGAATTAACACCCTCGTGCCACGAACCCTTTATCTGAAGATCAGGGTAGACCTTTAATGTCATGGCAATGCACCAGTAGCACACTCTAATTTCAGGCAAACAAAATTTGTATAATGTAGATTTTTTAAGGCAGAATGGATCGACGCACATCCAGGGCTGCTGAGGAGGACCGAGCAGAGAGGAGAGTGAGGTTCCGCGTGGCGTCCGCGCACAGTGGTCGCGTGCTGCAGGAGGTGTTCAGAGAGCACGCGCTCGAAGACTCCGCGGACACGGACACCACTGTGAGCTCAGAGCCAGAGCCAGAGCGCGCGAGCTCGCCCGTCATCACGGAGGCAAACAGCCATCTGAGCGGCCTGGCGGGACCGGGACCGGGACCAGGACCAGAACCGGGCGACAGCGGCAGCGAACCCGACGAGCTACTCATGTACGCTAGTGCAACCAAGAAGAAGCTTTTCACCGGAAAACGCGTGAAAATCTTCAGCAAGAACGGAACTATTCGGGGTGTGAGAGACAAAGTGAGCGCGGGACAGGTGTTGTTTAACAACCTGTCCAAAATGTACGGGGTAAGTTTTATTTAGAGCAATAGAATTAGGCTACTTAATGCATTTATTGACGTTTAAAACAGCTGTAAACGGAAGGGTGAGTGTCTATTGCTGGAAAAAGAGGAACCCTATATCACCCTTAAGACATTTAGAATTAATGATTGACTAATTGCTGTAAGAAAGAGGCTATGTTTACAGAATAACATTTCAAGAACGTCCAGGTTATATATCACACCAAAATCACAAAAAAAGAAAAAAGAAAATAAGAAATAAAAATAAAGCATGTAGGCTATTAGGACTCTTCTGCGATGTGTTATTACAATTGAACACTAACACTAAACGCACAGATTTATGCATTTATGCAATATATAATTTTACCTTTTGATTTCGGGTTGATTTCATGCAATGTACCCAAATGTCTTATTGCCACATTTGGATGAAAATTAAAGAATTCCTGCTTAATTATTCCCAATTAGCAGTGGATTGTTTATTAGGCCTATTATAAGAATTATTATATTTCATTACCAGTGTTTTCAAGTGTTACAACCAGTTAAAAGTTTGGACATGCCTCATTATTTCTTATTATATTTAAACATTTTAACTTAATAGCAAATATACAAACTATGAACCCTGTGCTTTTAAACTACAGTTCACTTGTATGTGGGATATTTGTTGGCTTCTGCCTTCACTACCCAGTCCAGGCTTCTTTTCATTATTATTATTTTTTATTATTAATAATATTTTTTTAATTATTTATTTATTTATTATTTTTATAAAGTTTAATTTTCAGAAGAAGTTTTTTTGTGTTGCAATTTATGTTTTTGTACAAAATTTATCTTTAGAACTTTAAAGAAATTTTAAGATTTTTAAAATAAATAAATTCAGTTAGGTAGTTTTGGCAGTGTTTTCAATGTACTGTTACTATAATTAACCCGTAGGCCTACATTATTTACTCTTAAAAAATAAAATTAATTTGTATTATTTGTCCTCCATATGTCCTCCATATGTCCTCCTATAATTAAGACTCTTACTAAGTTACTAGTTGGCAGTTGTTATATTATTGAGGACTGTAACACCATTGATCTATAATATCTAATAAATATGTGTCTCTCAAAGGACTCGCTTATTTTGAACCGGCCTAAAAGACCATGAGGTTGCTTGCAGCAGAGGATGCTGGGTCACAAAATAGGGCGTCACCCTGGGTGGATGTGCAGCAGGCTTAAGCGAGTGAAAGTGATGAACAGCGGCCAACGTTTTTGCTTTTATGTGATTTTCAATATTTGTGTATATTGTAGTTCTGTAAATATATTTTATATTAACTTTTTGCAAAAGCATTTTTGAATAAAGGAACCAAAGGGATATGTAAAGTCAACTGGTTGCTTGGAATGTTCTTTTTGCCTATGTTTGGGGTGCATTTTCTTAATTTTTACCTTTCATTGTTTGTGATTGAAATTATTGTGATTTTTTTTTTAGAAAATAAGATGTTTTTTATACATATCTCTGTTATGTTTTAATGCAATAAAAACAAAAAAGTCACATCAACCTTTTTATTTTTGTTAATACTTGAATGTAAATTTTTTGAATAATTATGCATAAGCAATTAACTTAATAACCTGAACTTTATAAATTAAGTCAAACAAAAAAAGCTGCTTCCTCCACATACATAAATATATTCCATAATGAACAAGAATAAACATTATATACACTGCCCGACCCAGAAAAAAAGTCACTGTTTGGATTTAAATAGGTAAATGCTTAAGAGTCTTCGATCATTATTTCTGTGATTATTATGTTTCTAGCATGTTTGGCAACAGTTCTTTTAACCCTAAATGATGGAGTGTGTAACTTTTAATTTCTTAAACAACCATGTAGAAAGACACATCATGGACATATTCCAGGATGAAAATGTCAAGATTCATCAGGCCCAACTTTTGAAAGTATGATTGGGAGGACCTTAAATTCATTGAAAGTCTTTAGTATGTGCTGGAGGAGACCTTACAAAGTGCTGGACTCTTGCATTGTCAATACAAGATATTGACCAAAAATTTATGGAAAAAACATCAATATTTATTTTCATCAAGAGGTGCATACATTTTTGGTCAAGATCTTGTATGAATAAGATAGTATAAGGCTTGAAAATGGTTTAGCTCAGCCATTGCATTATTCAGCTTGAACCCAGAGAGTAATAGAAATTCACTTTCTCTCACTCTCTGGGATCAAGCTCAGCATTAAATTCGTGTGGCTGAGTTCATAATATCTGATTATGTGTGCATTCCAATATCAAAACATTATTCTGCTAACCTAGTTCATGAAGTTCTATAATAGTTTTGTTTTAATTCATCTGATAATCCTGATTTACAGTAAATATAAATTTGTTGCCATTTTGACAGCAATGTGCATTATGTGCACTGGATTTTCATCTGATCTTAGAGTGATCATTTCCTATAGTTCACATTTTAACGGAGTTATCATCAGAAGACAGTAAGGAGAGCGAAGACCCCGTACAGAAGAGCACAGGGATACGCCACCAGCAGCTGCTGCCCACTCATGTTAAGAGTGGAACTGAAGATCTTAGACGCCGATAGACTGCACCAGCCAACCACAAACATGGCCAACAGCGTTCCCAAGAGCCCTCTGCATTAAAATAAAAGCCTTTTGTTATTCAAATGCAATGTACATGAAATTATACCCTCTTAAAAATAAAGGTTTCAAATGGGGGTTTTCGTATTGAATGCCATAGAACTGTTTTGGGTTCCCCAAATATCTTTTCAGTTAATGTATTTGGTCTTGACAGACTTGATCTGCTACTGCTATTAGATACACAGACACGCTTCTGTAACTGTAAACTATTTAAATGCTGAGCAAGCAATCTCATTGGCTGCAGAATCAGCAATGGCCAATCAGCTTGTGCCATGGTAAGATATCTTGCAGATTGCATGTAAAGGAATAATCAGCAGTTTCATGACTGAACTAGATATTTTAATAATATAATTATTCCTTTTTGGGCAATGGAAAGGTTCCATGGACGTTAAAGATTCTTCATATGTTCACCAATAAAGAACCTTTATTTTTAAAAGTGTATGGCAAATGTAAATAGACTTTTTTTTTTTTTTTTGTGGCTATAAAACAATCAAAGAAATGGAATGGAAAATGCTTCTATAGAGTTATGGATACTCACTGAAGTGAATAAACAACAGCAAATGCAGAGAGCGAAACCATTGGCAGGAGACAGTATCCCAGTACACTCGCCACACATCCACAGGATATGCTGTAAATGCTCATCAGGTTCAACAGCGTGTACATCCCAACACATCCCAGAGCACTGATGCCATACACATATCCAAAGTGCGCTTTGCCTGCCTGCGGAGAGAGTTCACACAAATACACAGGTGTGTGCTCTGGACATGACATGTTTTCATTTCCTCTGTGCAATATAAATCACAGTGTACCTCTAGTTATGGTTTCGTAAAAGGTTCAAGGTGTAGTTTGTACCATCAATAGTGTGGCTCCCAGGGCAAGGCAGAAGAGAATAGGCCCAGTGAGGTCTGTCTCATTCATAATACTGCCATCAGCGGGCTTCAGTGGATTTAACACTGTCAGAGTCTTCTGCCAGATATGGTCAAAGTTAATGCCCAACTCTGAGAAAAAATACACATATATTTTCATTTTGAAAAGTGTATTTTCTGTTAAGGTTGATTAATGCATAAAATTAAATATATATTTTTTCTTTTCCATTTGGTAGTGCAGAAGTTACACACTTCAGCTTAAAGATATTTTATTATAAACAATGTTTTATTACCTTCTAAGAGTGGCGGTTCTTCCTCAGATGAGTCTATGCAGTCCGTTTGCTCGGGTGGCGCTACAGGTTGATACACTTGTCCAGTATAAGATGCTGTCAATTCTTCTGCTAAGTGTGCGGAATTATCACTGATAATCCGATGGTAAACAATGAATCACAACTGCACAACTAACAGTTAAATTGCACACAGAAACAAGTAGCTCATTTAATAAATGGTATTTCAAACACATGCATGTCGTTAGCGACGTTACACTTACACATCATGGTATTCTGGATTAACATAGGCTGGATCATAGCCATATACCTCTTCCTGCTGACTGTCCATATAATATCCAGACTGATAGAAGTCTTGTTCAAAGTTCTGAAAGTCTCCCATTCTGTTTAAAACAAAGAAACATGTGTACACAAGGTCGGTTGTGATATGAAGAAGTTTGAATTTACGTCCTTACCTTTATATGTCCTTTGAAGTCAGTCTGGCTTTGATTTGAAGATCTTGGTTTGTATGTACTGAGGCTTTGCTTGGTCACTGAGCAGCTGTTTTGCTGTATGTGTGTATATGATGCTATTATTAGTCTTCTATATTTACTTGAGAAGCACTGTCACTGTGGAGGGAGGTCATGTTGTAACGCCATCCTGATGATCTGTAGATCCGACCAGTCAACTATACTGACTGACAACACACTGACCACTCATTGTTCAGTACAATTACTATACCATTAAATTATATTCTGTATCTGTTCATGAAAATGATTCTTATTAAATGGTTACAGAAATGTAGAGGTAGGACAAAAAACTGTCATTCTTGTTATTTGAAGATAAACTTATAATAAAGTGGCAAACATCATTGTAAATTATGTATAATGCTTTAGAACAGCAGAAAATGCAGCATCTCTGTAAACACACCTTACAGTGTTGGCTAAATGTTTGCAAATACAACAAACAAAAATGTCAGCATACAAGGTTCACCTTCACACTTTTTTGTAGGCAAAGGAACTAATACAGTACATTTCCCCTTCTTTAAAATCATTATTAAATCAAAATGGAAAATTCTTATTTTTTATGGAATGTTGCAGTATTTATTATAGGCTTAATTGATTTATCAATGCACATTAATATTATTTTTTAATTAATGTGCCCTCATAATCTTTAATCAAAATAACTCCTCCCTCTTGCAGCGATATCTTCTCTTCTCTGATGACGTGTTTACTGGCGCGAGGAGGCGGGACAACCTGTCACTCACATGACATCACAATAGCAAACCACAACCATCCAATCAATTCCTGACAGACAAAATCCATTCCTGCCCAAACTTGATCTTGTTTGAGAAGCCGTTTCACTTGTTTATACATCACAATAGAGAAGAAAAGAATATCGCAACTTCAGTTGAATGTTGACTTTAATATGAGTCACTTACATGAAGTAGTACAGTATTTCTTACATTTTCAAAAATACAGCATTACTTTGGACATTTAGCTTGCATGAAAACTATTTTACCATACTCCCTAAAAAAAACTATTTTAATTAGTTTTAATTGTTATTCATTGTTTATGAAACACAAACTTCTTTTCTCTGTGTTATATTAACTATAGTTTGAATTGTTTGTTTGCAATAAAAAATAGCAATTTAAAATTGTGTCGTGCCAATACTTTTTAAGTCTTTCCTGAATACAGTTATTTTATAGAATTTGTGTAATCTTTAATGCCAATATTATCAGTATTGGTATGCGGGCATTTCTACATGTAAAAAACAACAACTTTTGTCTCCTTTTTAAGTTGTGGTATAGACATTCATGAACACTTCTTGGTATATCATATGCAATATCCAACTTATACTTTGACATTATTTAGCTCTCTTATCTGTGATGAGGTCAGGTGATCTACAGGTCAGGCAGAGCACTGGAATAATCACTGGAGCTCATACTGGAAACTGCTGCTTGGGTTAAAAATGTTGCATGGGATTCCTCCTCTTCATTCCTTTGGAAAAGGCAGACAGATCACTACAATATGAGTCTATAGTTGTGTCCCAAATTATGCACTATACACTATGTACTTATGCACTTAAAGGTGCAGTATGTAATATTTACAGCTAGTGGTTGAAATGGGTACTGCAATCCAAATTCAAAATATTGGAGAGAGTTGTTTCCCGCCCCCTCTTCCTCAGAATTGACGCTCATGCGGGTTGCCAGATTGAGGACACGCAACAGGAAAGGGACAAGCCTTACACTGTAAGTTGATCAGCTAATGTATATGTTAGCAATGTTTTATTGCAGATGATTTTTAGGGTCTGGTGCAATCTGTGATCATTCGTTTGCTGGCTTCCATGGCTGCAATACCTGGTTTTCTCTTATTTAAAATTACAATAGAAAAATGTCATCTTGTTTTATCAGCCAGAAAACCATACATCTGTTGGCATGTCTCACCCTGGATTGCTGCTACACTGGTTCCATTCAGAATCTGGAGCATGAATTGGTTTCCTTCAGAAATGTAGAAAAAAAAATTAGAACACAAGAAAATACACATTTATTACTCCTTTGATTCAGCATCTTTTTCTTTCCTTTTTTACTTAAACTAAGAAGTGCCAATAAGCTTGGGATTTTATATTTTTTTATTTTTACTATGGTCATTATCACTATCTTCGTCTCACCAACTGTTTTTTTTTTTTTTTTAAGGTTAATTGTACCAAATTAATTTAGGAGATTATAACTTGGTAGTTTACCATTTATCTTAATGTGGTTTCATGTGCCTAATAAGGTTAAAAGGTCACATATATTTAAACATTTGAGCTAAATTGTTTAACACCCTAAATACAGTTCAGTATCTGCTAGGTACTTACTTTGATTTCAGGGCATTCATTTTGGCAAAGAGCAGTCTGAGAACGCTCTCTTTTTGCTCCCAGGTCATCTCTGATATGTTAATATTGGCTTTCTTTAGATTGCTGATGAAATAACAAAGTGTTATTACAGATTTGTTATGGATAAGCAAGCATCTTCCAGGTAATAACATGTTGAGTTATCATTTCATCAGAATTTTACAAATAGTCCAAAAACACACACAAAAAAAGTTTAAGACTCTTACCCTTTTTCAGCCTCTTCAATACCAATGGAAATGCTGTTGGTACTATGGGGAGATTTGTTGATGGTGTGAACGTGATTGTACGCCCTTTTGCCTGAAAAGAACTTATCCATCCGTCTGCTACGATTCACCTCTTCTTCCTGTCTGGATAACATAATGTATCTTACAACAATGTATCTACAAATGGCTTGAAGTTTCTGCAGTAAAATGGAGCCTGGAACTTTTATCTCTAGAAAGAATTTTAGGTTTGTGTGATATTGACAAAAAATTATATCTCAATGTTTTCTGGGATTTTATCGATCATGATAATTAGACTATATTTTTCTGAATGCGTTTTTGTGCTGGTAGCTTGACTTAATTATGAAAAAAAAATAAAAAAAATGTAAATGATACTTTAAAAATGAAACTAAAACTGCCAGTAAGTGGCTGCAAGTCACTTTCTTAATAAGTTGAGTCATTCATTCAAACGATTCATTCAAACGGCTGATTCATTCAGTCATTGAATCGTTCATTAAACCAATTTGTTCAAAATACAGATTGATTCAGTATTGAGGAGCTGGTATGTGTTGTTCGGAGACATACAACAGAAAATGAATAAACAATTGTGTTTTAAATAAATAAAAAAGTGTTAGTTATTAATCTATTAAATATAATAAATTAGATAAAAATAAGAGTAACAGGGGGTCTATGGAAAAGTCTAGAGAGAAAAAAAACGGAGAAAAAAACAAATAAATAAGTTAAAAAAAAATGTTATTCAAATAAATAAATGAATAAACAATTGTGATTAAAAAAATATTAGTTAGTGATTAATATATTAAATATATTAAATTTGATAGATGCCTTTTAAATTATGATTATAGAGTATGATCATATTTGGGGGGCCATAGCATCTAAATGATTGAAAACTAGTGCACTATCAAGGTGTGTTGGTTTGTTTTTTTGCAAAGTGATGAATGATGAATGAGGCGGGAAACAACTCTCTCCAATATTTCGAATTTGGATTGCAGTACCCATTTCAACCACTAGCTGTAAATATTACATACTGCACCTTTAAGTGCATAAGTACATAGTGTATAGTGCATAATTTGGGACACAACTATAGACTCATATTGTAGTGATCTGTACCTGTGCGTTAACATCTCCTGCTTCACATGATTTAGAGCCTCATGGAAGAGGATCTCCGTGTCTGAGCACTGCTCCACGACGCTGCGGGCTACTCTCTTCAACCGGCTCAACTCCCTGTCCCGTGCGCTCAGGAGCTTCTGCAGTTTGTCCAGCTCTACACCGCTGGCCTGAGTTCTGACCGCAGCACGCTGCTTGATGTCAGCCTTCTTCCACTCAAACTCAGCCACCATGCTGACCAGGGTCTGCTCCAGTGTCAACACCTTCTCCCTCAGCTCAGAAATTGTGGCCCGCTGGGCTGTAAGCTTAGATATGGTGTCATTCGAGGTGTCCTGACTCATCTCCTGTAGGGTGAATGAAATTGTGGGTTTATTATCAATGTCTACTCCTTCATAGGAAAGCTTTTATAGTGGACTGTTTTTTCCAAGGGTCTAGTAAGTTTTACATTTTATTGTATTTGTAAGTGTGTGTAAGTATGCATGTATGAGTGTTTTTGTGGGTGCACAAGAAAGGTGTTTCTTATGTAATTATATCAAATAATTAACATAATATACATCAATTATATTTAATTATAATTGATACAATATAGTTTAATAAAATAAATGACATAATGGACTATTATTTGTATAATCATAATGCCTCTTTTTGTTAACCTCCCACCTTTTGACCATGACTTTCTATTAAACCTGTATTTAAAACTATTAAGATATTTTCATTCATACGCACGTTAAGCACATCTCTCAAATTCACATTAGTTAAATTAAGAATTTTTAAAAAAAAATCCATTATCATGATTGTCATCTTGTCCGGATCTTTTTTTCAATCATATGAAATTCAGAACCATGATGTATACTTAAAATTATAAAAATTTACTTTACAATTTATATCTTTTTTAACAGTAGAACACAGACAAATTATGGAGGTTACATGTACTTAATTGAAATTAAATGATGTCACAGTGCAAAATATTGTCTTAAAAACAGGCTTTCGTTATCTTTACGCTAAATAAAAGTGTCACTCAATTTCTTGCCAGTTTTTCTCTTATGCTCACCATCAAGGCTACACTTATTTAATCATAAATACAGTAAAACAGTAATATTGTGAAATACTATTACAATTTAAAATAACTGTTTTCCATTTTATTATATTTGAAAATGTAATTCATTCCTAGTATAGCAAAGCTGAATTTTCAGCAGTCATTACTCCAGTCTTCACTTCTAATTCCTTCAGAAATCCTTCTAATATGCTGATTTGCACAATAAACATTTCCTAGTAACATTTCCAATGTTGAGTATTGCTTAGTATTTTTGTGGAAAGTGGAAACCGTGATACATTTTTTCAGGATTCTTGGATGAATAGAAAGTTCAAAAGAACAGCATCCATTTGAAATAGAATTTTTTTTTAAATAATGTAAAAGTCTTTACTGTCAATTTCGACCACTTTAATGCATCCTTGCTGAATAAATGTATTAATTTCTTGCGCAAAAAAAACCAAAAACGTATTGAACGATAGTGTAGGTGAACTACAGTGCAAAAATAGTAACTATGGTGTGTTGTGTTGTCACCTTATGCAGACTAAGCATGTCGTTTTCTTCTGCCAGCGCTGCATTTCTCTTCCGTAAATCCTCCACCTCTTTGATGTGGAAACCCAATGCCTTATTTAGACGCACATTCTCCTTGAACATCGAGCGAGATGAGTCATCCAGCTGTCTGATGGGGCCAAGATAGAGGATGTCATCTCATTTATCTCATGTAAAATGTATCTCACACACAGTCCCAGTGGCATCAGGTAGAAATGTTTAGTGGTGTTGAGAGATGGAGAAGATGCTTACATGATGGCTTCATTGTGAGCTTTTTCTGCCAGCACAGCAATCTTTTGCTCAGCTTCCTTCTCTAGGTGAACCTAAAGAGAAAGTAGGAGAAAGGCTGAGAGAGTGAATGAGAAAAGATTTTGTTTAAATGTTTTGTTTTTTTCAGTACAAGTACCTTATTATTGAAGAACTTTTGCTCCATTCTTGCAAGTGTTTTCCTGTGTTCTAGATCAGCGTTGTCCAAAGTTTCTTTCATCTGTACAAAACAATGGTGCCGTTATCCCTTACGTTGTGCTCCGGTCATTTTGATAATTAATAAGGTAAAGGATAAATAAGGTAAAGGATTTTCAACAAAGCACAAGGATTTAAATCTTCTGTATAATGTGTACATGAAATCAAAAGATTGCATTATACATTTTTGAGTTCTTGCTCCATTTGGGGCTTCTTCCTACGGAAATCATTGATGATCTTAAGCTCCTCCTGAATCGTGCTTAACTCGCTAGATCTCTTCTTAAATTTCTCCTCCAGCTCATTGATCTTCAGCATGTATTCAGTGACCTGTAATGTCAATCAGTATAGTTATCTTAAACTTAAAAAAACATATTACATTTGAAAAAATTAAATAAAAAAAAATAAAAAATTAAGAATGTTGCCTTAGCAAAAACTACTGTAGTAGTAAAACTACTAACTGAAATTTTATATCTTATTGTTTCAAACATAAATGTATGATTTTATTCATTTTTATTGAATGATGTATTTTCTGTGATATTGCGATCTTTGTATTGCTCGCAGATTAAAGGGAAAAAATAAAACTCAAACCACAAAGATTAGCAACAACTGAATTTATAGTTTTCCCATATGAGGAAAAGCATCTTACCAAATTCTCTTTTTCCTGAGCGGCCCTCGCTTTCTCAAGCTGTATTTGTTGTTCCAGTGCAGTGATCTGAGAAGACAACATGTTAAAGGGTTAGTTTGCTCAAAAATGAAAATCTGTCATTTACTTACCCTCAAACCCATACGATTTTTATTAATCTTCAAAACACAGATAAAGTCATCATGAAATCAAATTTCAAAAATTCTTATTTTGTATGGAATATTGCAGTATTTATACAAATGATTGCACATCATTCTTTTTTTTTTATTCAAGTGCCCTCGTAATCTTTAATCAAAATTTAGTCCCCCTCCCTCTTACAATGACTAAGTCACTGTCTATTCTTTACGTGTTTGCTGGAGCGAGGAGGACAACCTGTCACTCACATGACATCACAGCAATGCCAAACCACAACCATCCATTCAATTCCAGATGGAAAAAAATGTAGTTGAAAAGTTTCACTTTATTCATGATACCGGAGAGATTTCTGTGCCACTATTGATTGTCCATGCAACCTAAACTTTGAAGATCCAAAAAGTTCATAAAGAGATCATAGAAGTAATCATTATGAATCAAGTCGTTTAATCCAAGTCTTCTGAAGAGACACGGTTGCTTTATGTCATGGGTGTAACCACCATCGACAATGAGTGGGACTTGGACTAAAACACTACATTTTATGGATTACTTTTATGGATTATATCTCTTTATGAACTTTTTGAAGCATCAAAGCTTTAGCATCAAGTTTCATAAAAAAAATATCTTCATTTGTGTTCTGAAGATGTATGGGGTTATGGGGTTATGGGTTTGGAACGACTTGAGGGTGAGAAAATGATGACCATTTTCGTTTGTGAGTGACTGAACTAACGTTATCCCTTTAACAATATGAAATTAAGAAGACTTAAAAAAAAAAAGTATCATACACTGGTCACGTATCCTGTAGCTCAACATTTTTATTAATTTCCAGGACACGTGAAACTGCATTCAAAATACCCTGTCATCATTTTGCAGGTGTTTGTTCCTCAGAACAGCGATGGTCTCGATGGTGTTCTTCTCTGTGTTGTGCTGTAGATCAGTGAGCTGCTGGTTGGCTTTGTTCAGTCGTCGCGCTGCTTCAGAATACTCCACGCGGGAACTCTCTGTCATATCACACCTGGCCTCCCACAGAGCCGCGTTTGCTTTCGCCTTCTCTATGTCAGACTCCTTGTCCCGTTTTGACTCTTGCTTGCCATCTTTTTTCCCTTTTCTATGTAAAAAAAAACAATTAAGAGAAAGGCGAATGATCATCATCATAACGTAAAAGTAATATATATATCGTTACTTTTCAAATTCGACCAGTTGGATTCGCAGTTTTTCAAACAAACTCAAAGGTACGTTACTTCGAAATATACGGACCGATTAATGTTTTTACTCACCCTTTTCCTTTCTTTCCCTTCTTTCCTTTTTTAATCGGCATCTCTCTTCTTTAATCAGCTGTAGTCAGTGTTCAATGTGAACTGCTGTGCTCACGCAGGATTAGTTTGTTTACTACCTGATGCCATGGAGACTGTAAAGGCATACACTGTGCGATGCCTGTGTGAATTCAGCAAGGCTAACGTTACCTACTCACACAGAACGAGTAGATCGCATGCGATTTAAAGCCAAAGCTCAGGATTTATGTGCACACACTATACGGTCCGATCATCGAGCTGCGACTTCACTGCTACGTGTGAATTATGTGCGATAAACCCCTGTGCCATCATGTATCCAGAGATATTGTCAAAACAAGCATCAGCTATCAATATCAAAATGATTTAGCATTTCCAATTTATGTATTAAATTATTATTAGTATTTTTGTATTATTATTATTATTAGGGAAGGCCTGGGCTACTTTTATTATTAAACTGATAGGCTATTATAATTAATTTGCCACGCAATAATTTCATAGCGCATCACCGCATAACCAACAGGATGAGGATGATAAAATATTACATTGAAGCTTCCTCATTGAAAATTGTCTAAAACATTTAGGTCGATTACAATGAATTATAGGCATATAATTAATTATTAACAGTCTATTATATGTCCTAACACTGCAATAATTAGTCAATGAAAATTAAAAACAGCTTTATTTCAAAAACATTGTTGAACAAATTAATAAAAGAGGCACAGTGTAGATGCATCGCAGATGGCTTGGAAGACGTGGGTAATTTTGCAACACGAACTGGTAGTAAGCAACAGTAATTTAATTTGTAGCTAGTTTGAACTACAGAACTTAAAGATCTCCCTCTTTTCGTTATTTTTTTTTTTTTTTTTGCTGCAGATAAATAAATTTTCTGTTTTCGCGCAGGCGCAGTGAGGGAAAAAACACTGAGTTTAGGGCTCCAGGTGTTGTGCAGAATTTCGGAGATGGTCCTCACTGCAGAACACGAAATCCAGGGGGAGGAGTTGGATCCAGATCCAACTCCTCCCACCTTACATATACCTAAACCTACCCATCTCCACCCCCTGATCCCTAAACCCACCCCTAAACCTACCAATCTCCACCCCTTAGATCTGGATCCAACTCCACCCCCTGGATCTCATGTACTGCAGTGAAGTGATACTGGAATTTCGACCCCTGCCAAATTATTACCCCCCTAGTATTGGTAGGTTTAGGATTAGTTGTGGGGGAGGGGTTAGGATTAGGGGTGGGGTTAGGATTAGGCAATCAGGGAGGGGGGTAATAATTTGGCAATTATTTTAAAATAGGTCGGGAGAGATTAATCGCCTCTCATTTACCCCTGTACACTGCACGAATACTGCACGACAAAGCTGAAAATTGTCCCGACCCAAAAAAGAGTCGCACGTGTCAGAATTCGGCTCAAAATCGGACGAAAATCGCAGTGTATGCCCGCCTTAACACGTCACATTATACTATCCACACGGTCCAAACATGAAAAGTTTTTCTTTTCCATAAAACCTTTAATAGTCTTTCAAAATAATTCATATTAGCAAAAATCAAAATGCAAAACAAAACTTTTGAATGTTGTATCAAACATGTGAACAACTGAAATATGAAAAAAGCTCAGCGTTGATATCAATAACAATGCAGCCCTCCATATAACATTACAAATATCTACAATACAATAATGTACTGTACATGTAGTTCACATTGCAATCAACTACTTTTTAAAAAGTTAATATCATTATTTTGTAGTGAACATGACCATTATATTGTGGCCTCATTCTCATTTGAATGTTATATGCATAACTCTAATCAGAAACTGAAAACAAGCTTTTTTGTTGTTGATGAGCAACATAAAAAGCACACACAAAAGCTCTTACAAATAGCTGTTTATTTGCTTCATTAAAACTAAAACAAGACAATAGATATAATACAAAATTATTGTTGCAATAATAATATAGTCATAATCAAACAATCAAACACTGCAATGCCATAAATAATACACATTTACAACTATTTTAAATAAAATCTTACACCTAAAATCAGAATCCACACAACCATTATTAAAAAAACACCATATAAAAAAAAAAAAACCTGTGACATTAATGGAACAGTAAGGCTTTTGAAATTGAGTATATTTTAGTTGACCTCACTGCCAGGGAGCTCTCTTTCCCAACACACGATTGGTGACTTTCTGCAGAAGAAAGATACAATGGATTTGAATTGTTAATCAAACCGGTCATGTGTATTCCTGAAATTCTTGAAATAACATTGATTTAAAAACAGGCCTATTGTGTATAACTGCTAGCCCAGAACAGCCTGTATACCTTGTTAAAGAGTAGAGCGTTGAGGCGGTAGGAGCGGTACTCCATCTGTCTCCTTTCCTCCTCCTTTCTCTTCTGGACCTCAGGAAGTTGAGCGTATTTCCTGAAGGAATACACATTTATTTGACAATTAAAATGCATAATTACCGGAACGTCAAAGTCAATAAAATCCACATAAAATGTTGAACTAGACAGAAGGTGGGGTACACATGCCTCGGACTGGGCCTAACTTGAAGTTGAATCACATCAGGTATTCCCCCACACACCCACCCACACTCAACACACACAATAGGGGGACATTAAATTGTTTTTATATACAGCTATTTATAAATACGGTAACCTAACCTACACCCTAACCGAAAACTTTCTTTACCATTTTAAAAAACTTTATTTTTATACTGTTTTTTACAAATAGGAACATCCCCAAAAGTAAGTTGGCCTGGGTACAAATCATAGTTAAGTAGGTACACACAAACACACACACACATTATTACCTCATGAATCTGTCTGTCCTGTCTATTCTCTGACTGTGTGATTTCCTCTCTACCCAACTGAAAGCATGTAGAAGGCACAAGACAACTTGCAAATAAAACAAAGTTATGGAATCCTGTTTAAATCAGTTAAATCATCGGTTCCCAACAGGGCGGTCGCGGCCCACAAGGGGGCCTCGCGAGCTCTGTGGGGGGGTCGCGTCATATTTTGAAAAGTTTTGAGCAATTTGTATTAAATAAAAGTCCTTAACTTTTTTCTGTTCAGAATTTATATAATGAGCGAGTTCATCATGAATCCATTTTCCAAACCGTCTTTTTGTCTTATCCTGAATCACTATGGTGGTACACCTATAATAAGTGATTACATTGGGACTATTTAACACTGGTTCGGATCGCTGCCACTGCGGAGTAGCCCAGTACCTGCGTGACTCGTCATAGACGCACACAGAGAGAGAAGTAGTTCCGGCTACAATGTTCTTCCGAAAGACGCATTATTCTGTTAATAAACGCATGTTTGTTATCGCTCGCTATAGCGCCAAAAGCCTAAAAAAATAAAGCCTCACATTGATAAAGCCTCACAAATAACATGCAAGTATTGAGGCCCCAGACAGAAGTCATTTAGTAATAGCCTATATTCATTCTTTTTTTACCTACACACAACTGTGAATACTGATATTTTTGTTATTGCATTTAAAATAGGGCAAATTTATAGGCTACTCCTAGGCTTACATTTTTAAATTACAAAGGGCCTACTAATTTTTTGTTATTGTATTTTCAATATTATAGGCTATTATTTGTGCATAAACATATCTGTTTATAGTAAACATACCGTTTGTTTGAAAACAACATATTTTGTCTTGCTGCCAGCTTACAAGAGCGAAAATATCATTAAATGTGAAGGGGGGCCCTAAAATATTTTCTTGGGAAAAAGGGGGTCTCAGACAAAAAAAGGTTGGGAACCACTGAGTTAAATGACCCATATTTGCATGTTTAGGTAATATGTGCTCTGTCTGTTACCACCGCATAAACTATCCAGATGGTTTGAAAATAGTCTTGGTGATAATGTATACTTACTCTTTGGATCGTTGGACCATCTCTCTTCTTGGAACGACTCGTTTACAGGGTACTGGCGCTGGTGAAAGAGGCATGTTTTAGCTTACATCTTGATGCAAGCTGTACCAAACTTGTAAAATATATACTGAGCTGACTACTAAGTAGTCAGTAATCTTACCAAAGTAATAACTAAATAATATTAGGGTATTCGGTCACCTGGTCTGAGTGGACGTGATGGTCCAGGGCAGTTGAAGAGCTCTTCTCTCTCTCTGCTGAAGCCTGCCTGTAACCTCCTCTCCTCAACCAGCAACCCCAGACGCTTCATTCGCTCCCGTGAACGAGACACAAACTCCGGCCGATGGAGCGCCAGAGCTTCCTGTAAGAAAACCATCAATGCAAATGTTTAATGTTATGCTTAATTTAACAATCAACATCCATGTACTCTCTAAAACCACACAGCCAGGGTCCAAAATGAACACTAGCTCCAAATAAGGGCAGAGCTTCAAATTAGAGTAAAGGCCCATTTACACAAAGAATGATAATTATAATGACACCTATCCACCTTATTTTTAATGTACGAGCGAGTGTTACCATATGTAACTTAAATGAGCAAGGCCTCCGGTGTGAGTTGCTTCCAGTTATGAAAATGTCCATACAAAAACAGTTTATTATGCTGATTGATATTGTAAACTGGTATTTATCATTTCATTTTATAATAATAAACACACTGGTTTTTAGCACAAATAGTTTTACTGTTTACAGCACTTGATATTCTTCTAGTTATTTACATATAGCGGCTAATGTGGCTAATCTTACACATTCAGAGAAAACAGCTTACATCAGTGTTGCAAAATATGGAAGAAAATGAACTATAGTAGCGTCCACACCAGCGTACAATAATGTTCTGCATATTATATATAATTAGTTATGTCGTGTACCGCTTTAAATGCTCAAGCTCATGAAATTCGGGTGGATTCTGATTGACTGACAATTAGTTTTTTTTATTGTTCATCAGCTGAAAAAAAATGGTTAAAAGTAATTGCAAGAATTCCGTTCCTCTGTACTGTTATTGTTATAGTTTTGGTGTGGACTGCAATTCTCAAAGACTTAAAACGATTATTAAAACTTTATTGTCCTTGGTGTGAACAGGGCTTAAAACTACACTTTGGTGGGTAAATAAATCAGTTGTTTAATACACCTGTAGTGAAAGGCGAACAAGAGCTGAGGGTTTGTAGCTGTTCTCTGTCTCGGTAGCTGTTCTAGACTCTGTTGTCCTCTCATGCTCTTGTTGGTTCTGTCTCTCTCTCAGAGGTTCTCTGGTCGGTTCTCTCCAGGGTCGGACTTTACTGTAAGGCTCAAACCAGGCTTGGGTTAGGCAAGGTGCTGATTCACTCTGTGGCTGGTTTTCCTTGCGACCATCACACTTCAGCTCATCAGCTGAGACAAACCATGACACACCTTTAAGAGATTGGGATATATAAAACAGTAAGACAAAAGGAGAAAACAGATCAGTTAATGAAAAATGCCCTTATCTGTGAACATGCAATATGCACCGTTTGGGTAAGGGGTTCGGACACTCTTGTTGCCGGTGTTTCTCTTTAGAGCTGTCAGGCTTTGGGTGGGTTTAGCCGTGGAAGCAGAGGGGATGGGAACGCCACTGCCAAATGTGTTTGGTGAATGGACATTTTTGAAAGCACCTGGGGAGGGAAAGATGGTTCCTACGTCCCGAGTGTGTCTGCGCGTGGCGTTTTTCACAATTTCCAAATCACCTGCAAAAAAGCGTACAATATCCCTCAATACATATTTTGTTACTCTCTGTCTTTACATATTTTTTAGTCTCCGTCTAATTTACACAGGTTGCTTTGTTTAAAAAGTGGACTGTTGTTGTGTGACTGACCTGCCTGTACACCTTTACTGAGCAGTTTGACCTTTGACCTTTTGGAATTGAGGCTGTGGGAGACACCTCTTTGAGAATGATGGGACAACATGCTTGAAGATGACAAAGAGTCAGCAGAGACCTGGAAGAACAACAAAATATTATAATGATTGTTTATTTGAACAAAATAAGCCTTTTAAGCAATTTAAAAAAAACTAAGAGTATAGAATTTTTTTTATTAATATTTAACGATCAAAAGACTGAAAAAATACTGAGATGTTTTTAACAATATATAACACCATTTAAAATATCTAATAGCATCTTTCTTTTCAATTTGCTGATTATCTCTGAACAAAAAAGAAAATGAACAGTCTGTATGAAAAATGTAATCAGGCAGAGGCTTACTGTGGAGTCATCCGTGCTCACATCATTGGTAGCAACAGAGACAGCAGCATGTTTAGTACTGGGTTTCCTTCGGCCTGTCTTCTGCATATTGATGGAGTTGAAAAGTCTAAGCAAGCTGTCACTGGTTTTCAGTCCTTTACTGGTGACCCGGTGAGGTCCAAAAGCTCGCAGCAGGCGCTCTGTGTCAACGGTGGACATGCTACTACTGCTCGTCTCCATGGACACACTCGAAGACTCATCTCTCTCGGCAGGACAGCGTTGCACTCTCTCTTGACTCTCTTCATGCTCAGGCCATGCTTGTTGTGGAGCTGCTTCAAACTGGACTCTTCCTCTCTGCTCTCCTCCCTCTGTGGTCTCATCCTCTCGACCCCTTCTCCTGTCATAGTCTCCATTCCTGCCGTCTGGTTGTAGTATAGTTTGCTCAGTTGGAGTGGTGTTGTGAATGAGACGAGACAGACGCTCCAATCTATCAAGCAGAGACATCTCTCCGTCATTGGTGAGTCGGGTCTCATCCATGCTCCATTTTTCATTGAAGCGACGCCACAGCTGATCCAGAGAAGTGCTAATCTCCATGTTAGTATCATGAGGTGTTCTATCCTGCCTTTTCTTGTTCCCCCTGTAGGACCTTCTGATTGGTTGAGAGGGTAAATGGAGTGGTTCTAGTGGCAATTTAGGCTCCTGCATGGAGCTGCTGTGAAGATGCACATCATCTGTACTGTAGTCTGCCTCCATGTGAAGAGGGACAAAATTTTCTTCCTCATCTTTATACTGCTCATTTATACTAACAGTCTCTATGTTCTTCTTACAGACATAAGAAGCTTCAGGAGCAGACCTGTCATTTTGGTCAGCAAAAGTGGCCACTGATTCTGGAAGACCATTTCCAGACACACTTGAAACTGACGGTGGGAGAGACAAAGATGCTTACTGTATATTGATATCTTATATGTAATAGCATCAGTCCACAGTTAATTTTTAATTAAAGGAATAGTTCACCCCAAACATTAAATATTCTGTCATCATTTATTCACCATTTCATTTTAAATCCATATGACTTTTGTCTGGGTTTCTCCTAAGGTTTTTTTCTCCATTCTGTCACCTGATGGAGTTTTGGTTCCTTGCCACTGTCACCTTTGGCTTTTGGCTTGCTTAGTTGGAGACACTTAATATTCAACAATATTATTGATCTGCTTGCATTGGCACCATTAAACATTAAACCACTAAACTGAACTGGACGATGACATCACTGTTTTCTCCAGAGTGGCTGTATAGATAAATGAATTAAATTAATAACTTTTTAACAACAGAAATGAATGAACCATCACTGAATTTACTTAAGCTGGACTATGACACTATTTTCTTCTAGATGCTGTACAGCAGAAACAAACTTTGTTGCATTATGTTCCTTTTATCACTGTAAAGCTGCTTTGAAACGTATGTATTGTAAAAAGCGCTATATAAATAAAGGTGACTTGACTTGACTTCCATGGAACATAAATAAAGGTCTATTCACACAGATGGACCGCATTCCACTGCGCTACTTATCGATTTTTGTTCTATGTAAACACAAGGTAGACAGACATGTTCGATCATTGCACTGCAGTGTCTCGCGTATGACAGTGCTCTAAAAACGCTGCGTTCAAGTTGAAAGAAGTTCAACTTTTTAAAAACACGTCTCAAGAGCTTGTCTATTTCTGTTCCGTTTTAACCGCAAAAACATGTTGTGTGTTAATAGTCCATTTCCAGAGGTTGTCAAATTCGACAAAAGAGCAACAAAAAAAAACGACGATAAATGTAGTCCACACTAATAAATTCTGCTTGTATGGCTTTAGAAGACATGATATATTGCGCTCGAGTTGGATGGACCACTTTTCTTGTGCTTTTCTGAGCTTCACAGCCACTATATGCGTTCATTTTATGGGGGGGAAAAGATTCTTATCTAAAATATCTTCTATTACAAGAATGTCAAATGAGGGTGAGTAAATGATGACAATTTAAATTCTTTGAGTTAACTATTCTTTTAAATTCAGCAAATATTGTACAGCTAATAGAAACACGGATGTGCATCTTACCTCTTTTCATATTGGCCCTCTTACTGTAGATGCCTTCCTTGTGTTTTGGTGTAATTATGTTGTCTTCTATCTCTCTAGAGCCTAAAACGTCTATATGAAAGTGTGGAGGGACAGCATCATCAGAACCTGCGAAGGGAGCGATAGAGAAGGAGAGAGCATGAAAGAGCTGGATCAGACAGATACTCAAAAAGCACTGAAGCAGAGGGCCCCTGAAGGGTTTGGCATGTGGATCAAATGAGGCTTGTGTTCCTGGATTGCCTTTCTCATGGACAAAGACCATGAATAATGCAGGACTGGGTGAGAGCATGAACCATCTGCAAGACTCGGGAGGAGGGGCCAGTAGAGGAGCAAGTAACAACCAATATACGCAATCGCAGGTTATATATAGGAAAATGTATGGAAAATACGTAATGGCCTCTGTTGCTTGGATATTTATAATAACCTGTAGTGGTCCATGAAATAATGTTGTATCTTAATTTAAAAAACTATTTGAAAATATAGTTGAAGTAAAATAAAAACATTCTACATTCTCCCTTACAATTACATTATTTATAGACAGATCTGAACTAGAACATGTTTTAAAACAAAAGTAGTGACAGATCTTTCCTTCCGTATTGGGACATACATCTGAGTGAAAGAAATTGTTTTAAAAAATTGGTTTTATCCATTGGTTGTTGATTGGATGGAGGCAGATCTGAATGCAAACTTGCAGTCAATTGTAAGAAAAGGGCAGGGTTTATGTAGACTAAATGACAGGAGAAACCCGACATATTTAACCAGTGTTGTAATTGTTAACTAAAACTAAAACTACTAAAAATCAGAGTACAGTTCTCTGTGATATACCTGCGTGAGAGCTTTCTACAGTTGTATCAGAGCGACCTGGAGAAAGCTCTGGATCTGCCTGCGGGACATAGAACAGCTCGGAGCTGCCATGAGGTTTGTATGGCAATAGTGCAGGGACAGCTACAGGAAGTGTACATAGGGAAAAACAAATCAACTGATTAATTTACCAAAATGAGTTAGAATATTCAAATGGCACTGAAAAGCTTATATCAATGCTGTCTTACTTGCCGCTTGGACAGAGAGAGTTCTGGATGTCCCAGCCAGCCTCTGAGAGGGAACAACGTTTTGTGGGTATCTGGCTTGTAAGTGTACACTGACTGTTCCTGCATTCTGGCCTTGAACCGGCTCTCTGTGTTCATAGGAACTGGCATGATTTGATGTTGAGATTTGGGGGATGGACTGCTGATGTTCAGTCGTGCTTGACACCATAAGTGAATGTCTTTGAAGTGGGACATCTTTACTGGTGTTTTGACTAGATAGTCTGCTTGAGTGGTATTTCACAGGACTGGATGGATGTTTGGGTTTGGGTGATAAAGTCACGTGCATGTGAGAGTGGTGGGACTTATAGCCAGAGTTTGAGACCAACGCAGCACTGGATAATAGCTGGTTATTGCCCGTGACAGGATAATCCATTTGAGGCATTTTCTCAACACTCTTGGAATCATTCGTAACAGCATTCTCTTTGTCATCAGTCATTTCTTCTCTTTCCTTCTCTTCTCTATGTTGTCCTTCTCTCTCTGTCTCTTTTTTGCTGTCAGATACGTAAGGTTTAATGACTGGCTGATGTCTCAGGTGTGTTCCAAATTTGGCATCTGCTCCTCTGTGGTGGATCTCTCGCTCTAACGTCTCATGCTCGGGAACAACACTATCCAATTCTGTAGTACCTGTGATAGGGCAATTTGGCAGTGACTGTGGAGATGGAGTACGGCGATTGGTTGCAATAGTAATAGAAGTAAAAGGCTGAGGGGTAAGCCCTTCTCTCTGGGGAACTTTGGCTTCTGAATCTTGTTGTAAAGGCGTATAAATTGGAACTGTGTCTTTGTCTTTCTGCAGCTGATCTGAGATATGATTTTCCATGTTACGCAGTCCAACAAAGTCCTTCGTCAGCTGATATCCAGGACCAACACTCGACTGAGCACTGCCCTCAGAATCTGAGCTCCACTGAGAAACAAAGCAAAAGAACGAAACAATGATGTGTTATTATGAGATCTAGGGTTGGGGAGGACTGTGGGAAGAAGATAGTGTTGAGTGGGAGAGTCAGAAGAAACACTGCAAGCGTGAGAGCAAACAACAGCTTTACCTTAAACACTCTCTATCAGGACTGTTCACAATGCAGTCTGCCGCACCAGAAACAAAACTCATATTATTTCAGAATCAAATAAAATCTAATAAAAACTTCTGGCTGATGATTATCAGCCATAATATGAATTATGATAAGTGGCCAATATTTATATAAAAAAAAAAAATATATATATATATATATATATATATATATATATATATATATATATTGTCCAAACTAGTTAAAAAACTAGAATCGTTTTAAATACTTCAAGTGAATTTAGGCACCGGTATGAAAAATTGATATTTTGAGATTTGCTAAAGATTACATTTAAAGGTATTATTAAATAGTTTTTTTGTGTTTTTAAAGGTAAACTTTAAGTGGTTAATGGTGCAAAAAATAGAGAAACTGAGCATAAACAATTAAATAACCACAATCTCTTTTATTTACTTAGTTATTTTATTTATCTGACAGATCTGACTACAACAGCAAGTCAACCAATGCTGACATTCACAGAAATAAAATCGGCAGACCTTTCTGTGTACTGTGTTGTCGTATGAATGTTACCTTGGTGTATTTGGTGTTTAGTAGAAGCTCTCTTTTGATGTCTTCAATTCTCTCCCTGTCCTCTGCATTTAGTTCTAAACTTTCACATCGGCGGCCAGAAACCTTCATCAGGATCCAATCTAGAAAACAGACATTTTCACAATGTCAAACCAGTGACAACTTAAGAAAAGCACCACTTGTAGTGGCAAAACATGTAAATGACTATACGACACATTGTTTACCTCGGGCACGGCTATCTTCTGGGTCAGCGGTGCTTGGCCGGCTTGTAACCATAGAAACAGGTGACTCACTCTGAAGGAGCTTGGCAACTCTGGCAGCCAATGAACTCTCACTGCAACTGTCACTCAAACTTCCAACCTCAGCTGAGACATGAGAGGAACTATTCTCGGAGGAGCCAATCCCAGCATCCTCAGTCTTGTCCTGGTTCTGCTGAAGGTTCCCTGGTATTGAAGGGACATTTATCTGCATGACTGATGTGGCTGTAGGTGGCTTTGCCTTGTCTGGGTCAGCAGCACTGCAGCCCTCAGGCTCAGCCCGCCTTGGGGTCACACAGAGGTCACGTGACTTCAAACTTTCCTCTCTGCTCAAAGAGAGGGCAGCAGGTTCTATAGTTGTGTGATCTGTCTGTTGTGGCCCCTGGTAGGACGACAAGCTTCCTTTTAAAGCCGAATCTGATGAAGATCGAGTTAGCAGCAGAGAAAGGTTCCCACCAGCTGACAGAGATGTGTCATCGTGATAACCTCGAGTGTTTCGTCCTAGTGAAACAAGGGAAGTGTCACTCTCTGAGAGACGGTGTGAAGCAGGGGAGGAAGACAGAGAGGATCGTCCAGAAACCAGGCTTTCTGCACGGCCCAGCAAACGCCTGATATCATGCAGTGTGCCAGAGCCCACAAAAGAGTCATCACCCTCTTTTACCATTTCTCTGTGATCTGGAGGTGGCACAGATTCTGGGCTGAGCTGGATTGGGAGGCCAAAGCTTCCTTCACTTTGTAGAATATTAGATTGTTGTAGGCTTGATGAAGGATGTGATGTTGAATGAAGTGATTGAGTATCCGCCTGGTTGAATATCATCTTTACACTTCTGTCACTGGCTGGCTGGCTTTGCTCGTGCACTGATAAGCGGTGTGTGACCGAAGCACTGGAGTCAGCTGACAGCTGACTAGAACTGGAGAATGTCTCCTTCTGAAGACTGTCAACTTACATAGAAAACAAACATACGGCTTTATAACCAAATATGTCCAGCAACAGAATGCAAATAAAACCAATATCAAACTTTCACAGTGAACAAGATGTCAGATGTCTTTGGCTCACCTTCAGATGGCTGTGTGCTTTTAGTTGGTGTTCCTATGGAGCCTTTGATGGTACATAAGTCAGTAGGAGAGAATTCAGGCTCTCTGATTGGTCCTCGTCGAATAAATGGATTTAGGATTGTTGAAGGTGATTGGTCGATGCCCAAATTTAGGAGGTACAACTATAGAAATATAAAAACAGAATCATAACTTCAAAAGGTTTGTCTATAAGGGTAGATAAACAAATGACAAAAAAGGAAACCTGGATATATGAGAAAGGCTAATTTTAAAGATATATAAAGAAAGATATATTTCTTAAGAAGTCATGTCAATTTTTATAATGAATATAATTTTTTGTTATGCCAAGCTCTAAAATACTTTATCAGGCAGAAATAACTATTAGTGAGTAGGAAATATTGAGAGGGGGGGGGAGGGAATCATTCAGTTACTGAAAGTTCAGTAATTATGGAATGCAATCATTTTAATTATGATATATAATAATTTCATATTATACACTTTTTATTATTTTATATACTGTATTGAGTTTGAAAATGAGCTGTCAGTACAGCAGAAGTATCTGGATGTTCTAGTATCTTTGTTATGTATGCATTGCACCACTGTGGAAAATAATTTCCTCTTTGAGGACAAATAAATATATTCATTCATATGGGGCCTGTTGAATATTGACTTTGACAATAAGGACCTCAAGAGTTAAAAAGGTTGAGACAAGCTGCCCTCAATGTTCCTCCTACTTGAGCATAACTAAAAACTAAATGTGTCATATTTAAACTCAACATTTTACTACCATAATGTATGGCATTTGATTGTATCTATGTGATCATGGAAAGTAGGGCATTCCATACCAAATTAGAGACCTGAATGTGAGTTTGCAGTAAATGGTGGACAACTCAACTTTAATTAAATTGCGTTGCATTGACTACTGGCAAGATTTTAGAAATGCTGTTACAAACAACAGCAGCCTAAAACAATATCTGAATAACTATTTGGCTATAAGTTGACATTAACCAACAGCCCATGCAGCCCAGTTGATGGAAAGCCTTAGCAATAAAAAGGTAAGTGTTTAAGAAGTAAAGCATTTTGATGACAGATTATGAAGACAATTATACATATTTTCTTTTGAATAACGTGCACTGATGAACCATGCTTTATAAGAACAGAAATCCACATTAAAAAATAAGATACATTTTGATTTCATGCAGACTTTAAAGTCACAACGTAACAGAAGTAGCAACAGATAATTTCCTCTGTATTGTAATGCATGTATAAATTGTTCTTAATAAGATCAAGATGCATTTATAAAATTGAATAGAAAAATAATTAAAATTTCCTTTAAGTACATCCAACTAGTTATTTTACAGCACTATGTGAACTTACAGGGATTCTGTCTTCAATGTTGAGCTCCTTAGCGTGAGGAGGAGACGCAGGTCTGGAGGTCCAGTAGGGTGCATATGCATAATTATCTACCTCAAGACTCACTACAGAAGAAGCAGCGCCCACTGAAGCCCGCATACTCTGCTCGCCATGGCAACTGCCTTGAGAGCTGGAGAGAGTGCTGCTCCTGTTGAGGCTTGACGATACATCACTGAAGCGACCAAGACTGACGAGAGGAGACATTTTGATGGAGCTTTTGTCCATTTGAGGAGCTGAACTTCCACCTGAAAGTAATGATGGCCGACTGTCCAATAATCTGGTGGCTGGAACGATGTCATCAGATTGTGCCGCTGGAACTCGCTGACTGAGTGTGCCAGTGTCTCTCTGAATAGAGGTCACCACAGAGCTCAGGGAGGAGTGAGAATGTGAGCGATTGACAGGTGACTCAGATGCTTGTCCTCTACATGCACCCGCCCCAACTACATCCACCCGACGGGGTGAGCCACTTCCAGAATGAGAGGAGGACAGTGGCTGAGTCACTTGGGAGCTAACATTAGCACAAAATGCCTGACGCGTGTCTCGAGAAAGCATGTGCATAAGTGCCTCAGACACTGCATCCTGTGCTTTTTTCTTGGGAAACACACCATCAAACCCCTGTAGGTCCAAATTGTCATAAAACGACCTGCTAGAACTTTGATTGGCTTTCCAGGCATCTACTTTTTGTAAGTAGCTCAGACTGGGAAGAGACTGTACTCTCCCAAGAGTACCAGAGTAAAAGGGCTGAGCGTCGGAGTGAAGTGTATCAGAGGCCGGTGGATTTAAAACCGGAAGAGAGACTTGTTCATTTGAGACAGGATGGACATGTGACATCATTTGTGCAGTCTCTGAAGGCCCACCAAAGGCTGTAGCTGTTGTTTCAGAGTAGATGGGAGAAGAATGTTGATCACTTAGGTCCAATGATGTTAATAAGCCAGTTTTGGAGTGACTGTTTTGGGCTGATGCAGCCACAAAGGTAACAGCCTCTTGTTTGGAGTGTATGAGTGAGAGTTTGGTCAATGCTGGTGGGGGTCTCATGAGAAGTACTGCAGGTGTGGACTGAGACACAGGCTGCGAGCTCAAAAATGATCCATCTGTCGCTGTTAGATTACCGGAGCTCCAAAGCGCTCTCTGCAGACCTGGTACATGCATCACACCTTCATCAGCTGGTGTGACACATAGTCCACTTTTGTTCCCACTATGATGCATACTTGCTGGTACAGAGATTGAGCCTGTTTGTCCTGCAAACAGAAGCTGATCATGGAGATGGTCAGTTGCTTGGTATGGGTGCATCTGTGACTCACGAAAAGTAATATTTGACACATCTGGGCCAACAACTGCTGCCTTCTGAAATGAAGATGGTGATGACAGTGAACCTCCTTGTGGCTGCTCTCGGCCTGTTTGAAGGTTCATGGAAGGATCCAACTGGCTTTTGTCTGTGTTTTGGGTATTTAAAGCAGAGGAAACAGCACTACTGCTGCTAACAGCCACAATAACATCCTCTTCCCTGTACTCTAATAGGCGCTGAGCAGACATTCCCTCACTAAGCTGCTGAGCAGTGGTCTGCTCCTCTCCTTCCATATATCTGCTGATTTTGTCCACAGCAACATATGAAACACTCCCTTGATCCTCAAGTCCTTTGCAATGGTCTCCAGGTGACAAGCTGTGCTGGGAAAGTGAACAGTAGCTTTTTTCACCCTCTGACATGGATGCTGGTACCTCCAAAGGATGCTGGGAAAGCGTAGCCTGGTCATAAATAGTATGTTGGAGGTGAGAAGCATCAGTTACAACTACATGTGAAATCCTGGGACATCTGTCAGAGACAACTGAGAGGTCAGGAAATCCCCTGTGTACATAAATACAATAAAGAAATTATTTTGTAAAAAATACAAAAAGGTAAAGAAAGAAAGAAAAGCCCAAACCATGAACATGACTAAACAAACAATACCGAAGAGGGACAAATTCTGCATCTGTATGCTGAAAAAACACAGAGTCAGAAAGAAGGTGAGATTTGTCCAGGCTGGGAAGCAGGGTAAGTGCAGGTGACATCTGGCTATCCTGAAACTCTGGGGGAAAAAGAAAATCATTTGATGTAATGATTATATAAGTCATTATGTAAAAAAAAAAAAAAAAAATTTATATAGGTAACTTGCGCTAAGGCACAAAGTAATGTACAGTGGGGTTCAAACGTCTGAGAGGCTTTTTTTTTTTTTTTTATAAAAAAAAAATCATGGCAAATTTGTCAGCATATGAGTGAAAAGAATATCTGAAGATGTTACAAGAATGTCTTAGTATTTGGTTAATCGCCCTTTGCTTTAATTACAGTATCACTCAAGCTGCTTGACTATACAAGTTTGTGTGAAACCCAGTGATGATCATGTTCTCCAGTATAATTTGATATGATGCAAAGAGCATCTTGAACTTGATTGAAAGAACATCTGACCATCTGTACAAAGAGATTTGCTTATTTACAGCAGAGATCACAATATTTGAAAATGTCAAAATCCCAAAATCCCAGGTTTAAATTAGATTGAATCTCAGATCTCTGGAGCCCACTGTATAAATACACCTGCTCTCTGTACCTAGTTGTAAAGTATCAGATCTGTCAATCAGTGGCTGCACACTTGAGTCCTGAGTGTTACTAAATGGTCTTCCATGATTGTCAGGATCTGTGTATGGTCTGTCAGCCTCTGAACCATGCACATTTTGTCCATGCTGCTGGCAGGGAGCCTCTGCAGGGGTCTGTAAAGTTAAAAACATACCTATAGTATCTATTAAAAGGAATTAGTGTATTCAAGATTGTATTTTTTTATTTCCAATCTATTTAATTGTTTTCACATTTCTATATCCATATATTCACTGTTTTCCTTGTATCTTTTATGATTACTTTCCCATACATTTATTATCAGCTAATTGTTATATTTTGTTAGCTTAGCTTATATTTCATGTTCTTATGGACTACAACAGGTAGTTGAATTTCGTCATTAATCTGATTTATGTTTTTATTCTATTTCTACATCATAATTATTATGAGACTCTAATTTATAGTACTCTAATTACCTCTTCGTTATTCAAATTGGTACATTTCTCATAATTTCTTGTCTACCTTGGATTATCACACTGTGTCAGGACACACAATTATCTATGCAAGTGCCTGTGTGTGATTAACGTTACTTCGGCCATCAATTACATATGGCAGAATTGATCATTTATTATTCCTTATCAGTTAAGTGATTTACTCTACTAGAAACTCTTGTTTTTGTGATGCTGTGTCTACTATTCACTATTTAGCCTGAAGAAGCTAGCAAGTTATTAGCCGATGACTAACGTTACAAATCTTTCCACGTTCATCCAAGTCTGTTCTTGCGCCTTCAGTTGAATGTTGACTAAATAAATACATAATAATACGTGGAGTGTCAGCAAGTCACTGGACAGTCATTAGCGATGACTTTGAGCACAGCTCACTTGTTGCCATGCAGTGTTACTAGCTACAGGGTTAAGCGAGTTAAGATCTATCATGCAGAAATTATATCGAAAGCTCGCACATTCCAGAAAAAAAAACGTAAGCAACCATATTTCTAGTTTTACTACTTGACAGCAATTTCCAAACACTTACATTGTTTACGTTTGCAGCATCCTCCTCTAAATCCATGTTGTGGTTGTGACGGACGCACTGACGCAGACGTTAGCGCGCATGCGCACTTGCAGGAGTTTGAATTGCCCGTGAAACTAATAAAATACAACCAGGTTATAATGTGTAACAGGATGTAAAACGGTCCCAGTAGCAAAATCTACTGTGTAGTCATCGGCTAATAACTTACTAGCTTCTTAAGCGAATTTAGTTATCTCGAAAATATGATTTTAAACACAAGAACCCCATAGCCACACACGGTTTAGCAGCTGAATAGACAAGTTAGACAACATGAGATCCAGACAGCAGCGAGGCGAAATGACGCTGTTGCTATGGCAAAAAGAAAAGCCCGCGGCTTTGCGCGGGAAGTGAGAGTACAAAAAGTGCTAAGCTTTATTTATACTTTATATTGTACAAGAGAGTATTTTGTCTTTCTATCTTGACATAGAACTGAAATACAAGGCATGTGTGGTGTAAACGTTATTTCAAGATAATTGCTTACGTATTATTTCGATTTTTTTGTTACTTTAGATTAATTTATTGAGAACTATCGATACAAAATGTCCTGTACTTTACAACAGTTTTCACCATGCCGTTGTCTTGATCTGCTGCAGATTCAGAAAATTGCATAGATATACTAGAGAAAAATAGGACTAGTGGCCAATTTTTTTAATCCAGAAAACAAACTGAACAATTTTAACTAAAGATGTTTAATGTCCTGTACTTATTGTAGTGCCTAGAGTACAAACTAGTAAACTGGGAAATAGTTTAAAATAATAAAATAACCAAAATCACATTTTGCTGATTATTTTACCTAATAAATGTTTTGTTGACCAAACGGCATTGTTGTTACACAGGGAAATTTAGTTTTGGAGAGGACATATGGCAGTAAATAAAGAAAAGATAATGTAAATACAAAACAGTTGAAGCCAGGAAAGCATTTATTTTTGTATTAGGCTACTTAGGATTTAAAACATTTGGTCACCAATTTGAAATCACTTTTTTAACAGGTTTAGAGATATCATTTTTAGTTGCACTAAAATCTATTTGTGATTCAAAGGTTCAAGTCTTAACAACACAAAAGTGCAAGGTTCAAGTGTCAAATGTGTATTTTGTGAAAAATCCTGCTGTTTCCCTTCGGGGTCCCTCCAACAAACCAGCAGATAAACTCATATTGTACTTATTATTGTTGTAGAAAGCTGTTATCTCTTATTGTTGTCTTCTCTCTTTCAAAACAAAAAAGGGGAAAAAAGGGAGTTCCAGATGCCAAACCTGAAGGCTTGACTTTATTGGTCAAGACAACAAAGCTGAGATGCCTGCAGAACATCTACCAATCCCCGTAGCATCTTTCACTTTTATACAGTTAATGAACTCAAGGTGTTCTCCTTCCTGTCTTTTTTGGCACATCCCTAAACTCTTGTCACAATTATTTCATTATATTCTTGGATTCTCCTCAATGGCACACCCACAGTCCACCCTCTAAAATATATTTTATGTTTATTGCCTCACTCCACATGACTATATAATTAAAAGGTTTCCAAATACTGACAGAAAACACAAGCCAAAAAGACATATTATTTCTGTACAGATGATTCATTTAGCATTTTATTGTGTAATTAAAATATGCAACCTCATAACAAACAAAGAAATTAGAAAAGGTCTTTACAATAAAATATAGTCTATTATATTTAGTTGACAAACTAAGAATTTGCACAGTATGCATAAATTCAATTATCTTAACGTATAAAATTATTTCTCTCTTCCCAACCGCACCACGTGGTGCATCATGGTTGCGCGCGTACGTCTAGAAAGTAGGTGCGCATGCGTGTAAACGTGCACTGTTTGTGTGTGCAAAGGTGGAGACGAATCTCGAGAAAACATTAGGATTGGAAGGAATGTAACACCATATAGAAGTTACTTAAATATTTTATAATTTAGAATTACTTAACATATATAAATATATTCGCTAAAATGTCAAGAAAGAACACCATAGGACCGGGTAAGTATTGCTCGGCTCTTTTCATGACGTCTACTAAAACTTCGCCAGCTCATGCGAACACATGTAGCTCTAACACAATAGAGAGGACGTGTCGTTTAACAATTACAGGCCTGAAAATTGTGCAGAGGCTCTGAAAGAGTTGCCCAATTCCATTTTTATTTATACTGTCTTGTTAATCTTTAGTATATTTTCGGTTTTTGTATATCTCAAACTTTAACAGTACGTTATACGAAAGAGAAGCCATGTTTTGATCACATACTGCGGATTGAGCCACACAATGCACTTTTAGTGTATCTGTGTTAATGTATGTCCTGTTCAAACTTTTAAAAGATGTTTTTCTAATGATTATTTCAGAATACTTCCGGATGCGTGATGATGAGCGCCTCATGCGGACTCACGTGAGTGATTACGTTTCTGTGCATTAATTGATCACATTATTCAGCGTTATTTAAATTCTAATTAATCTGGGTTGGTGAGTTTGAGTCCGTAATTTATATTTTTCTGTGCTGCCCTTTTTTAGGAGGCTATGGTCGATTTGATCAACGGTAGACAGACAAACCGCAGCTTCTTAGATGCTTTAAGTTTTGGTTGTGGATTTGGTAAGAAACGTCTTTATTTTACACAAACATGACCTAGGCTAATAGTCATACATGGTCGTTTATTTAAAACATATATAATAGGGCTGGTCTGATATTCAAACTTGGCTATTAGTGCAATTGCAATACTTTAAAACTACTCCATATATTGTTTGTTCTAGTGCTCTTAAGTTTTAAATGCAATAAAAGACAAACCATGTGGTTTCAACTTGAACTTTGTTCAGCAACACAGATTGAAATATTCAAAACTGACTGAGTGCATGATGTCTTTTCTTTGGATACAAAAAAACAAATGTCCCAATGGTATTAAAGTCACCATGAAATCATAATTGACCACTCTTATTTAATTACTCTTATTGACCACTCTTATTTATATTAACTTCCATTTCATGCCAACATTAAAGTTCTTGTAAATCAATTTTCTTTGTTTTAAGGTAAAAGATGAACTGGGTCACATTATAATCTTCAGAACTATAGTGTTTTTCTACTCATTTCCACTTAATGAACTTTAGGTTTGTGTGGCATTTAAGCAATTTTTATTTATTTTTTGTATTACAGTTCCAGAACTGGACCAGTTTGCAGCTCAATTTACAGGATATGAAGATTCATCAGATGAGGATTATTATGATTATGACGACGATAACGATAAGTATGATGTCCGTACAAACAACAGATACTGTGGCTTTTCTCACAACTTCCTTGATAGAGCCCTGCCAAAACCATCCAAACACATAACAGCTGAGGTTTGTATCTAACACCTGTGATTCACTCGTTGTTTTATTTAACTTTTCATTTAACATATTATTTAACTTCTTTTTAGGAAGCAGAAAGAAATGCAAAAGAGCTAGTGGATGAAGAAGAAAAACTTAAGAAAAAGGCAGAGAAGAAGAAACAGAAAAAGATGGTGAGGGCATACACAAAGAAAAAAAAAAGTATTTTTGTCTGATATCATAAGCAGGAATATTTTGTTGAGTTAAATTTTTCTGAAATATAACAGAGACAGAAAGAGAGACGTCGGCTGGAAAAATTAGAGAAGGAAAATGCAGATAAAGAAAAAAATAAACCGGTAAGAGAAAACAAATGTTATTGTGTGTGACTGCTATGTTGTGTGGTTTAAGTATTCATTAGAATGATGCTGCGGTTTATGGTCACTCGTCATGCCTCCATCGTTTTGAGTCTGTCTCACCGAAAGTCAACAGACTTAATTTTCTCTTGGCGTTTCTTTCTTTGTTCTAAGGTACAAGTTGACCCTGGACCAGAAAAGACTAAACATAAAGATAAAGATGAAAATGAAAATAAAATAAAAAACAAAAATTGTTCATCTGTGACTTCTGGTCCTCAACACACCTCAAAACCTGTGGAGAGCAGTGATAGCAGTAATGACGATGAAGACGACAAAGAGGAAGAGCCAACTATGGAACCAGAGGTGGGCAATATGACTTAATGTTCCTTGTCATTTACAGAAGTGATATGATTTATACTGTAGATGAAGAGCTCTTCAGTGACAGTGCTTTATGTGTGTCTTAGGAGCTTGACATGAATAGCTGCTTCGTGTCAAACGCAGCTGCTATCGCCAAGCGCAAACTAGAACAAAAACCCAAACCTGACAAGAAACCTGCTCAAGCAAACTCAAGAAAACAGCATGGGTCGGAGCAGAAAGCCACCACTACGCCACAAAAACAGCTTGGAAAGGATGAAATAAGAGGACATGTAGGATTTTTTTATTTTTTTTATGTATATATAATAGGTTGAGGGAAGGTTCTTGGTATGATACTCCTGCGTTTGTTTCATCCGCTCTGAGATTCAAGTCATTTATGATATAGGAAAAAAGAGCCAGGGTAGCTTCCCCGATTGCGGCAACTTCCTTTTTTTTACTACAGATATTTTGCACCAATTTCCCAGTAAGTGACTGTTTTGTTCTCTTGCTCACATGGGAAGAAAGCACTGCTTTATTCGCAGATGTTTTATGCAATGTTCCAATTTTATGCTTGAGTTAAAATCACAACTTTGAATGAAAATATAGCTATTGGGCATGTCTAAAATAGAAATCAGCTGGTTTACTGCCTAGTGATTCTGTGTTGTATCATGTTTAATTATCTCGATACAAATGAGCTTTGGAGACAACCAGGTGAATATGTAATAGCTACAGTTCTTATATCTTAGTGGAAATAAAAGTAGTTTTAAGTTGAAACTGAACAAATTTCTAAATGAACTGAGATATGTAATCCATTATGTCCAGTATTTTTTGATAAACTGTGAAATTGTTTTCACAAGATTGTGAGTTAATTTATTTTTATAAAAAATTTTATTGGTGGGAAGATGACAAAAAGACGGGTATAGGCGTGATGCAGTGTACTTTGTTATAAAACTGACCTTTAACCTGAAATAGGAGATTAGGAGAACAAGTTAATAGTTGTCATTATACAAAAAGTGGGTAGTTTAAAGAATGTATTGAAATGGCAGTAGATCAAATCCTGACAGATGATGGTTAATAATTTCTCTAAATATACATTTAATCAGATCAAAACAAATAAAAGAAAAACTGATTGATATGCCTGTACAAGGCAGTGAGAATACATGTATATTTCAGAAGGGAAACCAGAGAGAGATGAAAATAACATTCATACAGCAAACCTGATGCAATTTTCAAAGAAGGCTATTTCAGTAACCCCGAGCAGCTCTGAAAGCAGAAGTGCCACTTTCTTCTCAAAAGTTACTGTTTAACATTGTGTACATAAGCACTTGCAGAACAGGATGCAGTAGCACGGATTTTCACACGATGACTATGAAATTGTAGTTGAATATAAATAACATTTTACAATACAAGTAGATGGGTTATTTTAAACTGTAATATTTCACAATATTACTGTTTTTACTGTTTGTTTGTTTGTTTATCAAATAAATGCAGCCTTGGTGAGCATAAGGGGCTTATTTACCATATTCTTGCAAAAGTATCTTTATATAACCATGATCCTTTTGAGCCAGCCTTTCTGAAGCTGCCAATTCTTGACAGTATTTCCATAACATTAAATTCTTTATTCCTGTAGATTGATAACAACAAAGAGGAGGAGAAGTCAGAGGAGACAGTCAATGCAAATTATATTATTACAAGAAGCGTGGAGCTGGCAGGTGTGTGAGGTTTTTCTTTAAAAATGGTTTAGTCATGAAATGCCCTCCTAATTCCCACATCTTTTCTATAGTTATAGGTAACCAGTATGCCACCTCAGGAAACCTGGAGATGGCTGTGAAATATTTTACAGATGCTATAAAACACAACCCTAAAGAGTATAAGTAAGAGTCCATGTCAACAGTTTAAACTAAAACTTGAGTTATGAATAAAAAAAACTAGTTCTAAATCAAGCAGAGCATGTCTTTGAAGAGGTTACATTTATAATGTGTTTGTGTGTCTGTCTTTGCAGGTTGTTTGGAAATCGTTCTTACTGCTATGAACAGATGTTGGAGTATGAGAAAGCTTTAAATGATGCTGATATTGCTCTTTCTATGGACCCCAAATGGATTAAAGGGCTTTACAGAAAAGGCAAAGCGCTGGTTGGTTTGAAGGTATTGCCACAACTTTTTGCCAATGTCATCCATCATTTAGAGTACAGACTGACCTGCAAATTCCCCTCTGCTATTTTATTCTCACACAATCTTGTTGTTTCCCCCTCTGTCAGAGATATTATGAAGCCAGACTTACATATAATGAAGTGTTAAAACTGGACAGTACAATTAAGGAAGCAGCTGAGGAGATGATGAGGGTGCAGATGATGCAGCTTATGGTGAGTGGATATGAGTAAATAATGGACCACACTTTATTTTAGCGTTGCTACTGCTTCAATGTTGTCAGCAGCTGAATATCGGTTTTAAGTTGCCCGTTTGTTATAAATCACCTGAATGAGCATATCAATATACGCTTGCTTCTTCAACAGGAAATGGGATTCACCAAAGAGCAGAGTTCAAATGCCCTTATTCTTTATGGAACTGTAGAAAAAGCCTTAGAAGCTCTCTCTGGGGTATCAGGTATGATAATACATCTACATATCAGTGAGATGCATACAGAAATTAACTTTTCTATTCAGGGGATATATTTGCCCCATGGGTAAATAATATTGTGACGTAATAAGTAATTTTCATATTAAAGGGGTGGTTGATGATTTCACTTTTCTAACTTAAGTTAGTGTGTAATGCTGCTGTTTGAGCATAAAGGACATCTGCAAAGTTACAGCGTTCAAAGTTCAAAGCAAAGGGAGATATTTGCTTTTAAAGAAATTCCTTTTTAAGGACTACAACAAACGGCTGGTAGAGACTACACGACATTCCTCTCGGGTTAGTGACATCACCAACGCTAGAATTTACATAAACCCCGCCCCCGGAACACAATTTATAGATTATCAAGACAGAATATGCTAATCAATGACTAGAAGATAACTACACATAAGATACATAAATTCATCAACTAACCATTCAGAAATGTCCTGTTGCTTCTACGTGTCACTTCTTGAGTCTCTCCATCATTGACTCCGTTGACATCATCAGACTCCGATTTGAATATAAAAGGCTAAAAGTTTTTGAAATGTTCAGTGCATGTCTGTGTGAGGTAAAAGGACACAAGCTGTTGAAGCTCCGCCCACTGTGCTGGGAGCAGAAGCTCATTTGCATTTAAAGGAACAGACACAAAACGGTGTGTTTTTGCTCACCCTCAAAAAGGGACAACTTTAACATGCTGTATAAAAATATCTGTGTAGTATTTTGAGCTAAAACTTCACATACACACTCTGGGGACATCAAAGACTTATTTTACATCTTGTGAAAATGGCATTATACCACCCCTTTAACAAATAAGTAAAGTGATTTCCTGGAGCATTTGTCATTTTTATAATTCTCTTTTAATAAGTATATAATTGATTTTTGTATCCAGTATTTACATTTATTAAATTCACTTAATCAGAATACTGTAGTCTGTTACTAATAAAATTTGTTCAACTAATGCCATCTTTACATTGCAAAGTTGAATCTGATATGTTTATTTACATTTACAGACTGTTTAATTCTGCTTGAATATGGCAAAAATGTATTTACACAACAATTTCAGAATGGTTTGAGATTAATGTAATTTTATTACTGAAGGAGCTTTTTTTGTTTTGTTTTTTTTACTCCTGTATCTTGAATTTGGGTGGCATTTAATGTTCATTTTGGTGCATCAAACCCCTGTTTATTTCTGACCCTGATACATTTCCTTCACTCCTATATATATATATATATATATATATATATATATATATTATTATTATTATTATTATTATTATTATTATTATATATATATATATATATATATATATATATATATATATATATATATATATAATTTTTTTTTTTTTTTTTTTTTTTTTTTTTTGAGGGAACACTCTGAAAGACACTCAGATTTCCATATGTGAATATATATATATATATGCAAATACAGAGGAAGACAATAAATAAAAGTCATTAATTGATATTGCATTGATAACTCTTTCTTTTTAGGGTTAGCCCCTGTCCTAGTTCCCACAGAAAGTGAGTTTGTGTCTGTAGAGCGTCACCCAAAACCTCCAGCTAACTTCCCTCTCAGACCTCTTCCTCAGAATCAGCCTCGACCCAGTATGCCAGTCGCTGCTCCAGTTCGTCATCATGCCCAGTAAGATGCACACATGCAGGCTTTCATGAGACAACCTTTCACCTTAAAATCAGCTGAATCCTGATGTGTCTTTCATCCCTAAACAGAGAGCTATTCCCTATCTGGGTTGGAGATCTAGTGCCTTCTGTAACAGATGCTAAGCTTTATTCCCTATTCAGCTTGTAAGTGACCTCATTGGTTTTGAAAACTGTAAAACTAGTAAAATGCTAATTCAGTATTGATGTAATGGAGCTCATCTTTGTGAAACAGTGTTGGACAAGTCCATAGTGTCAGAGTGTTACAAATGAGACACTGTGCGTTTGTTAACTACACCAAGAAGGAGGACTGTGAGAAAGCCATACAAGAGTTTCATGTAAGTATGTTTGCTCTGTTGCTTTGTTCAGTTGAATGTTAAACATGCTGGTGATAATATAGCTGCTTATAATATGTTTAACCCTTGTCCAGTGATTTTGAAGGTCAAATGAAGATCTTGCAGTGGGGATAGAATACATTTTGTCTTTTCAATGAGGGAAACATTACAGTTTATGTATGTTTCTTGTGTATTGCAGGGTTATGCCATTGATGGGACAACTCTAGTGGTGCGCTATCCTGATAGGATTCACACGCGTCTTGGAGTGTCCAGAGATGCATCTACAGAGACCTCAGGGAAGATTGAGTGAGTAAACTTGCTGATTTTGAATTGTTGCACAAAACTTAAATATCACTGTGTTTAGTGGTTATAAATGCCATATACAACCATGGCTTCCTTCCTGAGCCTTCGAGGACACTTTTACTGATCAGAAGGTTAAATGTGGTTAGGGTTAGGTGTACGGGAGAGACAGGGACAAGTAATGTCCCAATAAGGCAGTATCCATTTATGATTTTAATAAATATAATCATATACAATGAATGTTATTGCATGCTGTTTTGCAGTATACTACAATACAATGAGATTCAAATAGATAGTATTTGAGCAATTGTATAAATGGTATATATTGCACTTAGTGCAATGTTTTCATGGTAATTTGAAATTTGTCTTTACTTTTTTTTTCCCTCAGCAAACAACCTGATGAATGTTATTTTTGGAGGACAACTGGGTGCTTAAAGAATGATCGCTGCACTTACAAGCATATTCCAGAAAACAAGGGCATAGAGCGACACAACGCCAAATCACACCCCTGATTCACAGCACACTGACAGAGGGGTTTAAGCATCTCAAAATCAGTGTAATTAGTTGGATACAGTAAAAACTTTCACATGCATAAAACAGCGTGGGGCTTTCGTGTTTGGTCATTCATCTGAATATTTCATAATTTTTGTTTAAAAATAGTTTAAGTCTTACTATCAGTCTATATACAAGTTAAAGAGAGTGAGTTTGGACAAACAGGCATGATGGCTGCGATTTTAACTTAATTTCTTCCCACAAAATAATACATTCCCTTTTAAGTCAGTTATTGGTTTTAATGGTTTGCAAGATGGTGGCATGAAGCTTTATATAATTTTTAAGGCTGTCAAAAGTTTAATGAACGGTCACATGAATGGGATTTTTTTTTTTACTATTGGGAAAAGTATTTGCCTTATGACCCAGTCTGAGGGTTTCAAACCAAAAGTATTGTTTCTCTCTGAGAGGTTTTATTTGGACTTCTAACCTGCTGGTATTAACCTGCCTCTGTAAAAGTTTAAATGTGTCACGAGTTGAGATCAAATCTCTCAAAACACCTGTGCCAAGTCTGATATAAAAACGATTTGGCGTAAACAATATCTTATCATATATCTTGATGAGGAAAAGTTTGCAATAAATTGTAATTGTACCTGTAAAGCAATGGAAAATGGCTCTCTAATACAATAAAAGGTGCCCTGAAAATGGGAAAATCTTGAATTTTCATTTTATTGTTGATCTTTTATTTAATCCGTAATGTCTGTGACCTAATATTCTGGCTCCTTTTCCATACTAGTGACTGCACATTTCAAACAAATGTGCTCGTTACTGATATACATAGACTTTCTGCTGCAACTTCAGTTCAGTTCATTAAAATGAAAATGTATATTCGGGTTCATTAGACCTCCAAAACTCCTATAATAAAAAGGGAACATATTTACACTGATGTTTAGCTTTAATCTGATTGATATAATCTCAAAATAATAATTCTAACATCAACATAAAAGATTTAAATACTGGAGCCTTATTAGTGTTTGAGTCTGTGTAAACTGACTGGTATAAGTAGATATTCAAGTGAAATCTCTCTATCTCTCCATCTATCTATCTCTCCATCTATATAGCATTTCAAAGCAGCTTTTACAGTTGTAAGACTGGAAGAACTGGAAGAGAGGGCAACTCTGAGAAAACTAAGGAAATTAACTTTTGAACTTTCTCTTGAGAAACTAGCATCCCCATCCAAGATGGAACCACAGTCAATCAACTCAGTATTGTATTAATTTACATTTCTCTCCCTTCCCCATCTCTTCTCTCTCTCTCATGCTGAGATCACCTGAAATTCAACCCAAAAAGCTATATGGTTTAATGTGAACAATTACACTTACACTATACATGTTTGGTGTCATTTGAAATGTGTCAGTGCGACTGGTACAAAGGTCTTATTCCCAAAGAGCTAAATAAAAAGGTAATAAAGTTTTTAAGAGTTTAGAGATATCTTGCTTACAGAGGAGGGTGTCTTCCAGGCAAATGGTATCCTGCCCTCAAAAGGTGTAAACTCTGCAAATTCCCATTGTTAGCAAATGTTTCCCTTTGAAAGAAGTTTCTGTCCCAGGGTGATTTTGTAGCCAGATCAGCCCTTGATGCTGAATGTATTTTTCTTATGTCAGGTAGCTTATACATCTTTTCCATTATTCCAGAGCATTTGATGTTTTGTGTTTATTATCTTTGAACTGATTATGTAATTGGCATTATACATTTACTTGACTAATAATAAATTGTTACATTTGATTTTATTCTGACTTCAATTCAATTTAGTAGATTTCGTTGTATCCATTGTTTCCGCAAATCTGCGTTCAGGGTTAAATACATACTAGATCCCAGGTTAGATGGAGCATGAGGCACATCAGGTGGGATTCTAGATTCCTGACTAACTGCTTGACTTTAAGTTGTTATGCAGTCGCGTTACTATAGGGGGCTAGATAAAAGTACTATTGAGGTAATGGCAAGCATTGGAGCGGCATTATCTTAATGTACTAGCCATAACCTCTGGTTATTATTTGGGCTTTAACTAAGTTGTTATATAGGCGACTGTAGGGGGCTACATGGGTACTTTTTAACAATAGCAAGCGTGGGTGGCATTGTAGCTATAACCTCTGGTTATTGCTCAGACTGACGAGTTTGTGATCGTAGGCCCGTATAGCGGTCAGTGCGAGGACCCTGTGCGACTTTGGCACCCGAATGAATGATTATAATAAGAGTAAAGAGTTATATAGAATAATCTAATGTTTTGCTAAACTATTATATAAATGACCAATAACAAATTGGCATTCCAACCTAAATTCGAGGTTGTGATAAAATGGAGTCAGATAAAAGTTTTTTTGGAATAAATTACTTTGTCACAATGAAAAGACAGTAACACGCAGTAAACCTTCACCCGCTTATCGGAAACTGTCATTGGACCGATTGGGTAGTTCTTACAAAGTGATAAACAGGAATATAATGATCAATGATGCAAACATCAATTCTACTGTAAAGCAGCTCTAAAAAAGACAATTGTGTCATTCAACAGTTCAGTGTTGATAATGATAATTTCTGTTCACTTGTCTGAATTCACTAGTGTATACTGACATTTGTTTCTGACATATTGGAAACAAAAGATGTGTAGTTAATTGCAGGCACATATTGTCACAAAGATAAACATCAACTCAGGACTATGAAGTTTATTTTTTAAATTACACGTATCACTGTTTCCACAAAAATATTAAGCAAAATAAGTGTTTTCAACATTGATATGAACAGCTTTCTTAAACAGCAAGTCAGAATGATTTCTGAAGGACTGGAGTAATGACTGCTGAAAATTCAGCTTTTCACAGGAATAAATGACTTTTTAAAATATTCAAGTAGTAAACAGCTACATTTAAATTGCAATATTAGTAATTGTAATAATATTTTACAAAATTACAGTTTTAACTGCATTTTAGATCAAATAAATGCAGTCTTGATAAGCATTAGGGACTTCTTTCAAAAACATTACAAATCTCACCAACCCCAAGCTTTTGAAGAGTGAGCCATCAACTGAGATTAAGAGCAAATTCAGCTGCTGAGTTATGATTGTATGAAGTCAGTCATGTGCATCCTCGGTCAAAGGCCATGTTGCACAACTTGAAAAAATGAAAGTAGGAAGAAGTTTTGATAATGTAAGTTAGTTCTTACTTGGGCTGTTTATTTTTACTCTTAAATTCAGAGATTTTCCCAGCTCTGTATATATGTGCACCTTAAACATGTTTAGAGTCTTGATATCAGCAGCAGCTCTTCTTACAACTGAAGGTAAGGATCACATGCTTTGTTCCATACTTGCTTGCATTGTGTTTATGACTTGTGCACTGTTCTTTACTAACAGTCCCATCTGAATTGCTGTTGTTTCATGTTTTGTTTTCGAAGGGCTCTTGGTTCAAGGACCTGCTCAGTCTCTGGTTGCACAATTGGGGGGTTCAATCATCCTGCCCTGCTCTGTGGAAACCCCATTACCTGTGGAGGAGCTGGAGGTCGAGTGGAAGAAGACAGATGAAGAGGCATTAGTGCACTTGTTTCAGAATGGTGAGGACAGACCCGAGGCTCAGTATCCGTCTTACAGGGGCAGAGCACATTTTTTTCCTGAGCAGATCTTTAAAGGAAACTTTTCAATCCTGTTGGAAAATATAACAGTCGAGGACACTGGTATCTACAAATGTGTAGTTTACTTTGACCAGGATTTTGGGGAAATCCCTGTTACAATTCAACATGTGGGTAAGTATCCAATTTTAAAAGAGTCTTTAAACATGCCTATTTTGTTCTTAGAATGATTATTTGTCTTATTTATGACAGAGCGTGTAGTTGTGACAGGAGAAGATCAAATTGTGTTTGCACATGTTGGTGAGGAGGTTGTTCTAAATTGCATGGTTGACTCGCATGTTCCTCCTCAACACTTTGACGAGGTCTCATGGATGAAGGTGGACAAAAAGTCAGACATCGTCCCTGTCTTGCTTTTCCAAAATGGGACAATATTCCCAGGAACGCTTAACGAGCGTTACAGCGACAGAGCAGAGTTCTTCAGAGAAGAAATTTCCAAAGGCAACTTCTCAATGAGACTAAAAAATGTCCAGACAGCCGACAAGGGAGAATACATGTGTGAAGTCCACGTAGAATATTCAGTGAGCTCTACTACTGTGGAAATAGGGCGGTTGGGTAAGTCATCTGAGAAAATACACTGTACTGTTCGAAAGTTTGAAAAAATTATTTTGAAAGAAATTAAGTTTTGTTCAGCAAGTATGCATTAAATTGATTAAAAGTGACATCAGAGACATTTAAAATATTTCTATTTCAAATAATTGTTTCTACAAAAATATTAAGCAGTCCAATTGACCCTTGGCAGGGAGTTTGATTGACAGGCGGTCTGACCAATCATAATCTGCCATCCGCCATTTTTGTCCGACAAAACAGTCAGGAGAGTGTTAGGCCCTGTCCCAAATGGCACACTTCATGTGGACTTTTGGTCTTGTGGACTTAAATTGCGCGTGCTCGCTGAGTCTACGAGTCCGTAGGCCGTCCCATTCAGCATTTTAACGCTCTGAAGTGTGCTCAGCAGCGCCCCCTTTGTACCCTTGAAGAGGTCTTCCGGGAAGCCCGCATAGATGCAGGCTCCACGCACTTTAACTACCCAGGAATCCTTGCGAAAGGCCAATCAGACAACAGATGGGAGGAGATTTCGCTCATGGACAATTGTTGACATGGCTGAGAAGAAAATATTACGGTTTTTATGACCTAGATGTACATTTTACCAGTTGTTACCTACAGTTTACACAAACATTATGGTCATCGACCAGTGGTTGATGTCTCAAACATAATAATAGCGCGTTGAATAATACGATCGCATTATGATTCATTAAATAAATAGAACCGAGCTCATGCACATTCTCATTATGTGTTAAAATTGTAATCAGTTCAAATGGAACATTATGTATTATTATGTACAACTGTATAAATCATTTAAATAAGCATGATGTATCTATTGTCTAATGCCCAGGTGGCATGCATAATATCAAAATACAGAACTGTAAAATTAGGCTGTGTAGTTGACATGGAGATAAGACGTCGGAGCGCAAAAATGTGGTTTCTCCTGTCCAACAACAACCAGACCGGCGTGATTTCCAGCGTGACAATCGAGTCTGTCCCAAAAATACCTCTCAATGCGCCTTCGTGGACTCGCGCCAAGGGCCCTATAGGTCTGCACTACATGACATCACCAAAGTGTGGACTCTGAGGAAGTCCACAAGTCCGAAGTGTGCCATTTGGGACAGGGCCTTAGTAGATTAACGTTGGAGGATTTAAACTTGAAAAACAAGTTTGACGTCTTTCCGTGGTTAAAACAACATTCCTTCTTATGTTCATTCATGTTTATTTGATGCTATAAATTAACTAGAAGGAAGAGATGATCGGTTCACGAGTAGCTTTAACTGAGGCTCTACAGCAGAGGTCTTCAATCCTGCTCCTGGAGGGCCACTGTCCTGCAGAGTTTAGTTCCAACCTGCTTCAGCACACCTGCCTTTGAATATTCAAGCGATTCTGAAGAGCTTGATGAGCTGATTCAGGTGTGTTTGATTAGGGTTGGAACTAAACTTTGCAGGACAGTGGCCCTCCAGGAGCAGGATTGAAGACCTCTGCTCTACAGCGATCTGTCAGAGACGCATTAAAGAGCCACAAAACGGTATTTATTGTTAAATTTGCTTAAGAAATTACCAAATTTGAAAGGTGAGACTTTTTCATATCAAAAGTAACCTGGTCTGTCCTTTCTGTCAGTGCGTTATCATTGTCCTCTCTGCTCCGCAATGTATTTTTTACTGTGTGAGAACATGGTGGGGCGTGAGAGCGGCGTGGCTTGTCAGACATAGCAATAGTAACTAAAGGGGGCGGGTCTTTGCGAACGGTCTTGCTTAAGTTAAAGTACTAAAATTACTAAAACTAAAAGGTATATATTTTTTTCTAAATAAGAGAAATGTCAAAAGCATGTAATGATTACTGTTAATATTTAAACTAAAATGAAAACCTAATACATAACATAATAATAATTAATTGTATATAAATAACACTAAAATAGCCTCAGCACAACTGTACGACACTGATAATAAGAAATGTTTCTTGAGCAGCAAATCAGCATATTAGAATGATTCCTGAAGGATGATGTGACACTGAAGACTGGAGCAATTGTGCAAATTCAGCTTTGCTTCACAGGAATGAATTCTAAATATATGAAAAAAGAAAACCTATTTTTTTTTATTTCAATACATTTTCAATGTTACTGTATTTTTGCAGCCTTTACTGTATTAAATTGCCTTGTTGAACCTTAGAGATTTCTTTCAAAAATACATTTAAAAATAAATATTACCAGCCCCAAACAATTTAACAGTAGTATATATAATTGTTATATAATTCTATATAGTGAAAACATTTTTTTTATCAAATGTTATGTTGAATTGTTCTTTTTAACGTGAACTAAATCTAATGCCAGTAAAATCTATGTCTCTCTCATGTAGGAATGTCTGCTCTGCACATCATTACACTGATGCTTTGCTTTATTTCCCTCCTTGTGACTTTTGTATTAAGTATTCCAGTCGCAATCTATATAAGCAGAAAAGGTAGGCCAAGCAATATGAAATATCCTTTAAAGTGTTATATTAATGTATTGCTAATGTAAATTAAAAAGATATTAAACTGTGGTTCTTTTATTCTTCCACTGCATCACTGTTTATAAGTAAACATCAAGTCAAGTTGTTTCAAAGCAGCTTACAGTGATAAACGGGAAGATAATGATTGAATAATGCAAACCTAACTCAATTCTGCTTTAGAGCAACTCTAAAAAAAGACAGTAATAAACAGTAACACAAAATAATTGTACATGACGCTTATGTTCTTCTGCAGATACTGGGACAAAGCCTATGTACATAAATTATTTACAAATTGTCTGTCCCAACATCTGTTTATCTATTGCATTTATTCTGTGGGGTGTAATTGAAGGTATGTGACATTAACTGTTCTAAGTCTGCATGCATTGTCAGCAAAGGTTTTATAAACCCATCTTTTTTTCCCTCTGATGACTTTGTTGTTTTGTTACTGCTTTTTTCAGGGTCTGTTGTTGAGGTTACAATGTGTGCAATAATTAATCTGACAAGGATCATTTTATTGTTTCTTGTGGCCCCTTATTATAATTGGAATACAACAGTTTCTGGTATGTATGTGCATTTTAATGAAAGACATTGTTTGATTGTACATTGCATTAAATATATTATGTAATACGCATACAAATCACATTGTACATAAATGCATCTTACTTAGTGCTTTGGGGATCTGTGATAAGCCCACAAATTTGAGGTCTGAAAAAGAATTCTTAATTTGCCAGAAAATTCTACAGTAATTAGAGGCTGTTAAACTGACTAATATAAATGTGTAAATATAACTATATGAATATGATTAAATTTTTATGAAATGGTTTACATTTAAATTATGGTTCTCTGAAATTCTTACAAATTTTAAATGTTTGGAAAGTTTTATAAATCCCAAAAAAAAAAATTATGTGTGTTTTGTTTTTTGCTTTTTCAGTTGATTTTCCAGGTTTCATCCACAGAATAATTGAATATACAGCTATTCCTGTTGCATATCTTCTGATTTCCACTGCATTTTGCTCAGGTAAGGTGGCCAGTTTCAAAGTCTTAATGTAAAGAATTTATTAATTTACTATGTTCAAATATCTAAAGACCTCCTGTGGTGAAAATCAAGTTTTGCAGTTTGATACTGCCCGTCACAAATATGTAACACATCCCAATAACGTGCGGGGCGGGGCTTTGAACATGAACTTTTACAACAACAAAACAACAAAACAGCAAAAATCTCTTCTGTTGAGAATTCCAGAAATTTTTTACAGAGAAAGTCCAAAAGATGTATAGCTCCATTAAATCTGGCTCTACCTGGCTGTCTTCTGGGACTTATCTTTAAAATCCACCTTCCATTTTTTCTTTTACAACTTTGTTACTGAGTATTGACGACATTTCAAAATTCAGTTCATCTACATGTTCTCTTGACCCCTTGCCTACCGAGGTTCTTAAAAAGTGCTTAATATCTTTATACCCTTCTATTACTGCAATTACCAATAATTCTCTAATGACTGGAAAGGTTCCATTGGCCCTTAAGACAGCGGCTATCAACCCAGTTCCTAAAAAGCCTGGGTGTGATGCTGAAAGCTTATCTAACTATAGGCCTATATCTACCTTTTCTGGCTGAGGTCCTTAAATGGGTTGTTGTTGGTCAGTTACAGAAATATTTGTCCATAAATAATCTATTAGAACCATTTCATTCTGGATTTAGATCAGGACACAGCACTGAGACCGCTCTTGTCTGGGCCACGAATGACCTTCTAACTTATTAGTTTTGTTAGACATTAGTGCTGCTTTTGACACTGTATGCCATTCCATCCTCTCTGAAAGGTGGTTAGGCATCTCTGGTGTTGTGTTTGATTGGTTTAAATCCAATCTCACTGATAGTTTCCAAGTATGTATGTTTGGGAAAAATAGTTGACATTCGATGCTCATATTAAAATGGTCTCGAAAACTGCTTTTGTCCACCTTAGAAATATTGGCAGACTGACATAGAACTTCTCTCTCCTTGCCCGATGCAGAAAGGCTTGTTCATGTCTTTTATTATGTCTAGGCTTTATTATTGCAGTGCACTTTACTCTGGTCCTCCTAATAAAAAAACTGCTAAATATTCAGAATTCAACTATACTGACTCATACAACTGTTTGCCAGCATATTTCCCCTGTACTTTTATCAATTACACTGGCTTCCCATACAGACACGTATCTATTCTGATCTATTCTGAAAACTCTGATTTTAACATATAAAGCCATTCATGGGTCTCTTCGCTCTTCTGGTTGTACTATTCAGCAGCCCTCATTTAAATTAAAGTCTATGGGGGAGTCGAGCAACGCTGGACTGTTTTAAGAAATCTCTTTAGACTCATATTCTACTTATTGTCTTTGAGTGTCTTTTTCTTTTGCTTGTTTTTGTTGTATTTGTAATCTTGTTTTTTAATTGTATTACTGTTTTTATTATAATTACTGTGTTGTAGTGCTTTGGGTTTGAGAAAAGCACAATATAATTAAAATTACATAATTAAAAACACATTATTAGCTGTTTGATAATGTAGTCAAGCCAAAAGCTAATAATATCAATTACCATTAGCCTCTGTTCGACGTTGTAGAGACTAGAGAGCGATACATAAAACGCATTACCAATCAGATACATTGACTTGTAGATGATCAAGTGTAATTTGCTCTTCCTTCTTCTGAATCAGTTTCTGGTTCAAACATATATGGCTGAATTAAACCATTGCGTTTACTACAGTTGACCGAGTGGATCAGATGGTGTGATTGAGTGGAGGTGGGGTCTAATTTGCATATTTATGGAATAGTTACAAAGAATTTATTTCCAAAGGAAAAAAACCGTATACTTTAATGTCATTTTGATAATCAAAGATGAATTTTAAGGGATTAAATGATTGACTGCTGGGGCACTTCAATTTTGCAGAATACATTAACCTGGGCCTGTATTATGGATATATGTAATTCTTGTATCATCTTTCTTTTGTAGCTGTTCTTCATGATCTTTGGAATGCATCTCAGTGGAGTGAAGCTGTGGTTGTCAGTGTTGGGGTTATTCTGCTGTCATCCATGCCAGCATCTCTTCTAGCTTTAAGCAACGTTTTCTTTATACGTTTTTTTGATATTCATTTTTCCCTTCAATTTGTAACAAGTATGTACAAATGTATTCTGTTGTATTTTTTATGCTTTAGAAATCATCTACAATTAGATGAAGGCCAGGTTTTCAGGTCTTTAACCACTAGGCTGCATGTTATGTGTAATGGTCATATGTGTGATTTTTGTCATGTAGAGTCGTTAGGACATGTTCTCATGCAGTTAAGCAACTTTTTTCAAATGCGTCTCCTATTCTATAGATCACCAAGCGTTGATGAATGTAAGTAGATATTGTATTTATAAGTTATCCAGGATCTGTCTCTTGTTTTAGATATTTATTTACTGACAGTCATTAAAATGTGTCTCTTTTCAGCCATGATTACAATGACATATGCTCTTGGGGGAATATCTGCTGCCATTTCATTCATAGTTCTTCCAATTCCAGCAATTCGGCAGTACCTTTGTTCTAAACTTGACAAAAATCAACTTTATGCACTTATATGGAGATGCTGTAAGTACACAAACAAATGTTTCCTTTTACATGTCACAAATCAAAATGTTTATTTGTCATGTTCCTCTGACTGGTGAGGCCGCTTAAATTGAATATTAAACCATTTCGTTGTTAAATCAGAATGGTGGTCAGGAAATAAATGCTGTAGGACATTATTCCGAACCTTTTTGAATTCAGGGCCCCCCGTTGTCCACAACAATATTCAAAGGCCCCAAAAATTTGCCAATTGTTCATAATTTACTGGATAAGATTTGTAAAAAATATTTTAGAGGTTGGCATAACTAAAAATGCATATCCATTCTAAAATTGCCCACAGTTTTAAGATTTTATTAATTTACAAATAATCTACAAATCACTTTTAAATGAAGCCACCTCATAGATCAAGGTTTTTCAAGACCTTGGAAATCCTGGTTCTTCAGAGACAAAAAAGAGGACTGAATTAAAATAATAAATAAATAATAAATAAATATTAATGATGATCTTTCTGTCTCTCGCTATCCTAGATTTAGTTTGGGTCAACGTTATGGTTGTCACGCTCATCGGGCATAGTGCATTTATTTTATATTATCTTAACAAGATTCTGGAGTATCAACTTACTAACGGTAAGTTGGTTTCAAATGTCATCAAAATCAGTTGCCCTATTCATTTTGAAAAAACAAAACAAATTGCTTGCATTGTTACTTAAATGTTTTGTGTGGTTTATGCTAATATATCATCCAAATTTGTCATTCAAACATTTTCTTAATTTTTTTTGTTCATTTTTATGGAATAGCATGGCTTTCCAGCAATTGTAACCTGACTATTATAACGTGTTATTGATCATAGAGCGTTTTGGATGGATCTTTGTCACAGTTCTGCTCCACGTCTTGACTGCGATTGCACCCTCACGATTCCCCATAACAGTTCCTGGTAACAAATGAGGATAAGAAAGTCAAGAAAACATACAGATTTTTGGTTACTTTGTGGCATTCGTAAACAATTTCAATGAATTAGTAGGGCTTAAAAATGCATCCTTATTCGGCAGTAATTCTTACATTTTCTCTTTTGCAGATGTCATTTACACTACTTTGTTCATGTATGGGGTGGCAGTTCTGCCAGTGGTCAACTCTGTTTCTCTTGCCACAGAATTAATACAGCAAGTGTGTAAGTGTCAACACCTAAACAATATTTTTGTAAGGTTCTGTTGGAGAGAGCACTAAATTCTTCTGTTTAGACAAGGGAGAGAGAACAGTGGATGATCTGCGTGTAATAGTGCTGCCGTTTGAAAGCATTATGTCTGGTGTGTGGCTGGTTTTACAGATCCATGCATACTGTAAGTTTCATTGGTATATTTGAAATCATGTATAAGAGCTGTTAATGTTAATGACACAGCTCACTGTCATTGTCTTTACTCTTGATTTACAGGGGCAGTTGCAGGGAGAGAGTAAGTTTAAATGTTTCCTTTTTTTTTTTACCTGCGGGATTTGAAGCCAGCAGTATATATGATGACCCAGTGGAACTTTTTCACAGCTAAAGCCATTATTTTGCACTGTTTAATTGCTTTACCAAGTGTTAATTGATTGTCTTTCAGTGTACAGAAGGAGCTGTATGCGCTGAGGGACTTTGCGGCACAGTGCACACCACAGGTAACTGTTTTAGAGGCTGAATATTTGATAGCAAAGAGTGAAGTCACAGGTTTATGTTGTTTGGATTACTACTTAGTTGTTCTGTAACAAAATTAAGGGACTAAAATAATGTTAAACGCTTTTTAAAAGCATGTTATTGCATTGCAGTAATATGGGTTACCCTAATAGCTTGGCTCTGATGCCAGAATCTAGTGGGAAAACTCCTCAATAGGGAACTAAACTTTTATTGCTCTTAAAGGGATAGTTCACTCAAAAATGAAAATTGTGTCATCACTTACTCAACCTCGTGTTGTTCTAAACCTGTATGGGTTTCTCTGTTCTGTTGAACACAAAAGAAGATATTTTGAAGAATGTCAGTAACCAAACAGTTGATGGATCCCATTGACTTCCATAGTGGGAAAAAAAAAAATACTATGGAAGTCAATGGGGTCCATCAACTGTTTGGTTACTGACATTCTTCAAAATATCTTCTTTTGTGTTCAACAGAACAGAGAAACCCATACAGGTTTAGAACAACACGAGGTTGAGTAAGTGATGACACAATTTTCATTTTTGAGTGAACTATCCCTTTAACATTTATCCTATAAATCCTGAAATAACTGTGTGTGTTCATTACAGGAAGGAGACATTGGTGCATCAGATAATTTCTCAGAGATTCACCTTTCTGAAACTCAAAGATGTCAGCCAGAGGCTGCACCATTCCTGGGAGAGCGAGAACTAGAGGTTTAAAATCTCAGTTTAAGCAATAACACAATGTATGATGAGCTATAATGTTAACCATCCAGTGCTAACTTTATTTAATTCTATATATTTCAATAGAAAAATCAAGCATTATTGTACAATTAAATGTTGTTTTGCTGATTCTTTGAGTAATGAATTGTATAAATAATTGTATATGAAAAACTTACCTTAACATCATTGTTTATTCCCATATTTTAAATCGAACTGCATGGCTTTCTTTAAAATATCTATCACACACAGACTCATATAGCCATTTGAATAACATTTCAAACTGAAAACATGCAGAGTGACCCTTTAATATATAAATCAGCCCTTCCTCCTGATATGCTTCTCCAGCTAAAAAAGAAACACAAAACCAATCGGCAGCATCATGACACTGCTGAGCTGTTGATTGGCTGAGGATCTATGTGTGTGTGTGCGGAGAGAGTGTGTATGTGTGTCCTGTATAAAGCAGACTGCTCTGCAGCATTTCTGAACTGGTGCAGTGCCGGTTCATCTCCACTAATGGTGTGCAGAACAAGGGGGACTTAAAAAGAAAAACTTCTTCAACCAACAAAACATTAACATCATTTGAAAACCAAACCAAAAAACAAAAAAATCCTGCATCATGAGCTTTGACCCATTCATCTCCTCCTCCCTCTCCCGGAGAAGGGAACATTCCTACTCCAGGACCACCACCTATCGGCTCTCCCGGGGGCCCTTGTCTTCCTCCAGGTGGCCGATGCGTTTGGAGCCTCTGCAGCGCTGGGAGCAGAGCGACCTGAGTCAGGTGACCGTAGGGAACGCCGAGCTATTAGACCTGCGGGCCCAAGAACGAGAGCAGCTGGTGGGTCTGAACAACCGCTTTGCGTCCTACATTGACAAGGTTCGACACCTCGAGCAGCAAAACCGGGCTCTGCTCCTGCAGCTCGAGGCCCTGCGGCGCAGGCAGAGTCAGCCGTCCCGCTTGCAGCAGCTCTACCTGCAGGAAGTACGGGGCCTCAGGGAGCAGCTGCACCAGGAGGCCCAGGCTAAAGCGCGAATGGAGGCACAGAGGGAGGCATTGCGGGAGGCGCACGCACAGCTGCACGCGCGCTGGGAGGAAGAGGCACGGCTGCGTAACCGGGCCGAGGTGGACCTGCAGAGGTTTCGAGAGGAGGCAGGCCAAGCCGCTCTGTGCAGCTGTGATGCGGAGGCCAGCGTTGTCTCCCTGACAAAAGAGATGGACTTCCTGAAGCAAGTGTTCGCTGAGGAGCAGGAGGGGCTGAGGGTCCAGCTACAGGTCGCCAGCCTCAGCGTGGAGCTGGACACAAGCAGACCGGACCTGTCGGCCGCTCTGAAAGAGATCCGAGCGCAGTATGAGACCTTGGCTGGACGCAACATGCAAACCGCAGAGGCTTGGTTCCAGGGGAAGGTGGCGAGCGTAGTGGAGCTCACAGATAAGCAGGAGGAGGCTGTGCGCTTGGTACGCGAGGAGACCAATGAGTACCGGCGGCTGCTGCAGTCCCATTCAGCTGAGGTCGAAGCACTGAGGAACGTCATCGATTCACTGAATGCACAACTAGCGGAACAAGAGGAGACGCAGAACACTGAGGTCACCAAACACCAGGTATAGATCACTGGCAGTCGTTTATCATAATTGCAACACGTGCAATATAACCAAATAAATGCCTCTGTAGAGACACTGAAAAAAAAGTAAGGTCATTCTTGACTGCAGAAACATTATAGATAAAGAGAAGATTAATACAAACATAAAATAAATGGAACAATCTTTATTTGTATTTAGGGGCATAAAACAAAATGTGCAAAAAAATTGACCTTTAGTGGTACAACAGCCTCACTAAGGCCATACACTTAAAGGGACAACTTTGTACCGTATCTACCAATAAAATATGCATATTAATATGTACCCTTAAGGTACTACTCTGATAATTTTACAGACAAAAAGGTTTAAAGTTATCCCTTTAAGGGTACTGCCCCAGTGATAAGCTGTTGTACCCATACAAGTTTTTTTTTTGCAAAAAACAAAAAAAACAATTGTTGCATATTTTCTCTGTCTAGAGTCTTTGTGCTTCCTCACGAGAAAACATATTCCTGAGTCTCTGTGTCAAGTCTGTTTCATCATTTAAGTCTTTACATAAGTCAGTGTGCTGACCTTTACTATTCTACAGATTCAACATTGATGGAATACTATTTCTGCTGTGCTTTTGTCATTGTAATGTCCAAACGATAGTTGCAGAAATGTAACTGATGCTGACTCATTCCATCAGTGCTGAGTCATGACTGACAAACTGAGTAGAACAAATGAGACTGACTCTAGAGGAAAAAGGTATTGCTGAGCAAAATCTGTTAGATCTATGATGCTTCTCTGTATCTCTGGCACAAATCCAGAATGAGGGAATGTTTCTGTCAGTTAATCATTTAGGCATGAATTGATGCTTTGAAATTTTCTCTGAATAACTTCTAGGGGAGGATAAGTGACCTAGAGAGCGACATTGCTGATGCGAAAGAGGAAATGTCACGCTATTTGCGGGAGTATCAAGATCTGCTTAACGTGAAGATGGCTTTGGATGTTGAAATTGCAGCTTACAGGTAATATTCTTGACAGAAGGACACCTGTAGTTTCTTTAATCAGAGATTATAGAATCACAAATATGGGAGTACTAACTTGAATTAAGTAATTTGGATGGTAAATCACAAATGGGTATTGATGTGTAGTTTGTTTTGAACTGACCTTCATTTTTGCCTTAACAGGAAACTCCTGGAGGGAGAAGAAATTCGATTTACATATTCCACCCTCCCAGCCCTTGCCTAACTCCCTAAAACACAAAATCCTAATAACTCACATTCATCATATTCATATACCGCTGAGGGAGAGACCCACTTTAAGATCCTAAAATACTAACCTACAACATCATCCCCCAGATTCAAATATTGATAGGTGAATAAACCTACTATTTCTCTCCAAAAACTACTAAACTGGACCCACCATTTATGACCCTCTTTGTCAAAATCACATCCATAACCATTGTTTTAACCTCCGATCCTAGTTCTTTATTAGTTAGTTACACCCAAATTACACCATCCAACCATGAAACTAAGCCTCAGCATATCATTGCTTTCAAGTCAGACGAGCCCTTGTGTCACACAAGAGGTACACATAAGGAGGTCCCCCTTCTTCTTTACACTCGAAATGGAAAAATGACCACCTTGGAGACATCGCTAGGGGCAGCACTCACTCAGCCAGAGCTCAGTGTCATGTTGGCCGATTCTCGTGGAGGACCATAGAAGGTTCCAGTCCAAGAACACTATATAGGCCTACTATACGGTTCTGCAAATAAATCCATTGAAATTTTCACTAAATTGTAACTTCTTTGTTTGATTCCCAGCACCCATTGAGCATCTGATTCACCAATGATCCCCTATATGCAAACTTTTAACCAATTGTTTGTTGAGGTGAATCGCTGTTTGATCTCAGCTTGCTTTGGATGCTAGGAATAGACTAAAGCCAATTTGTTCATTTGAAATTAGACCAAGAATCAGCCATCAGGACACTGTCCACCATCCCTGGCTCTTTAGATTATATGTATTAAGTGCAACAGTTATGTTTTAGCTATGTTAGTTAGGTTAGAATATATTATTATTATTTTGTAAACGTTGTAGTAGCATAACATTTAGTTTGCTATCTGTCTGTGTTCTGCTTCTCATATTTTTGTTTTGTTGAGGATATTTTATTATTTTGCTTTAGCATTTACAATGTTTGACATGATAAAAGCATGACTGAAAAATCGAGAGTAGAAATAATAAAAGCTCTAGAACTGGAGTTTTTAGACTTGTGGTTAAAATACAGCTGGCTCTCATCTGCTTTTGTTGTGTTATCTTAGTTATAATGTTAGTCAATTATCAGTAATTTGAAAATGAACAAGAAACCGAGTCTGTTTATCATGACAGTCTCTGAACTGAATGGTGCTGTATGTTTGTACCTAAATACACACTGAATAAAGCAACAGTACCTCTTCTGCTGTGTGTTTGAGTGTGAGCCTGTGTGCAAGACAGTCAGAAACTTGCTCATTAAAACCTCTTTGGAATATTTATGCTGGATATGATGGATAATCAGGTTTTCAAGTAATGTTGAACTGGCTTCTTTTAGTTCAATCAAGAACATGCAAGTGGCTCTTTTGATATATATAAAATCACGAACACATTCCACCACATCTTTGAGACATATTATGACATATTAAGAGGTCATAATTATGACAAAAAACATAGGCTACCTTCCATATAAATCAGTCTCTCAGTATCAGTGGCTGTTCATAACACATTGTGTAAAGATTATGCGTTTTCGTCAGTGGTGTTTAATCAAAAACGAATGATCGAAATATGTTACAAAATGCACTTTAAGTTAGTATTTTTCTCCGACAACCATTTGATTACCTGAACTTACTGTAATTTATGCCACCTCCACCCGCTTTTAGACGTTTTCTTCCTCAGAAGTAGGCTAGAACATTTAATAGACCGTTAAGGAACAGAAAATCAAAAAGATGAAATAGAATCGATACAGAATCGTCAATTACCTCACGATCTCCATCCCTGTAGCAGTTATTGAAAGCGTTCTCAGACAGTTCTGTTCATTTCCAGCGCGCGGCAGTAGAGAGCGCTTTGCGTTCAGCTCAGCCGTGACTACATCGAGCGAAGAAACATCTTCCGTGGTTAAAGTTCAAGAACATGGCGGCCTATGTGAAGATGCTCAATGTTATATAGCCATGCTGGAATCTGTTGCTTGTACTATATCCATTCATTAATTATTTTAGGTTTTAACTGTATAAACGCTTACCGTTAATCATAACTATATATAATCTTCAACATGTTGCGGGCTTTATCGCGGTGTCATGATCCTGTTGTCCGTCTTCTCGCTCCTCGCAATACTGTTTTGATCGAAACTGTCAGGGGAAGAAAATCTCGCACAGACCCCAAAGCGAAGTCAAAACTGGGCCGAATCAAGACTCCCCCTCCCGTGGATCCAGTGGAAATGGTTGTACTAAAGGAGCGTTTCACTGAGTACAGTTTGATCCTAAGAGCCCTGCGGTAAGACTGCATGACATTAAATCATAAAACTGATTATGATTTCCAGCCATGATTATGATGACTAGTGAATGTAGACCTGCGATTACCAAGGTCACTCTACCCCTCTAATTGTCTCTTTATTATTACTTTTGCCGTTTGAGGTTGACGAATTAACATGCTTGAACCTTTTATGCATGTAGACTTGAGTTCAAGGAGCAGGTGTTGAGGAAGAAATATGAAGATGAGGTTGGTTCTGCAGCAGAGGAGAGAACTAAAAGGGAGGCTGAAGAGCATCGGTCACTAATGGCCTGGAATGATGCTGAAAACCTCAGATTACGTCAAATACGGTGAGTCATTTAGATGTGATGCTGTGAGATATCAGATATGTGGGTCGTGAGGGGATGAGTTCTGGCTGGGATATGCTTAAAGGGATAGTTCACCCTAAAATTAGAATAAAATCATCATTTACTCACCCTGGTGTTGTTCTAATGCCGTATGCCCTTGACCTCAAAAATGTCCCACTCATGTTCATCTTTATAATGTCAGTAAATACGACCTGAATCAAGCTTTTTTTTTTAAAAGACCCTAAAGTATCATAGAATGAACCCATGCGACACGTGTCGTATAGGCCTATTCCAAGTGTTCTGGGGGTATATGATAGGTTTGGTGAAAAACTAAATGTAATGTATTATTTAATATAATTCTTGACCTTGGGCTTTGGTCTTCTCTGCATGGCTGCAAGACGTGCATGTTCATGAGACTCTATTAGCATCACAGTTCACTTCGACTCGCCCAGAAAAGGCACACTAGTTGTGAAAATCAAGATGAACAAAAACAAGACATAAAATACAACCCATGTATCTTGTTTATCTTGACTTCTCACAACTTGTGTGCTTTTTCTGGGCGAGTCGAAGTGAACTGCGGAGCTAATAGCGTCTCACGAACGCACACATCGTGCAGAGAAGACCAACGGCCAATGTCAAGAATTTCGTTAAATAATGCATTACATTTTTGTTTGTTTTTCACCAAACCCTATCGTATACCCCCAGAACACTTGGAATATATAATACACATGTCACATGGGGTCATGCTGTGATTCTTTTTCATCTTTTTCAAAACGCTTGATGCTGGTCGCTATTCACTGCCATTATAAGGATAAGAGCGAGTGGGAATTTATTTTAAATTCTCCTTTTTGGTCCACAAAAGAAAGAAGGGCATACGGCATTAGAAAAAACACCAGTGTGAGTAAATAATTACTTACTATTCATTTTAGGTTAAACTATTCACACCAAGAACGGTAATTATATAAGCGTTCACACCAGCGGACAATATCGTTCTGTTTATTCTAAGTGTGTGCTGCAGTTTTATCGTCTGCCGCTTTAAATGTGTGAGCTCTTTAAAGCAGGATGGATTCTAATTGGCTGTCAGTGTTTATATATATATATATATATATATATATATATATATATATATATAAAACACGTTCTGAAAGTTATTCTAACTATATCGTTTCTCTGTGCCATTATTTTTATAGTCGTGGTGTGGACTATTTTTAGAACTATATCCTTATCATTATCATTCTAGTTCTCGTTCTTGGTGTGAACGGGCCTTTAGCCTTAAATACCGCTCTGATTCGTATGTAGTGCTGCGAGACGCAGTCGGATACACCGCATTTTGTTGCTGATTAAAATGGATGTGTATCATCTGGTCTTCCAGAGAGCAGCGCGTGCAGAAGGAGACTGAGGCCGCGGAACTGAAGAGGAGAGAAGCAGTCATCTTACGCCAGCAAGAGCTGGAGGACTACATTAAAGAGAAAGAAAGACAAATTCTTCAACTACAGGTGAATCTTTCAGTACTGTGCAATAATGGAATGCAACAGAACAAAATATCAGACCTCTGACAAAGACAGTATATTGTATACATTTTGTCCAAGTTTAAACTAAGAATGAGTTATATTGGCATGCTTTAAGTGTATTTGATATATTTCTTGAAAAGGATGTTTATTATGATTGTGCAGTTAATAAGTACATTTGATAAAACACTTTTTTTTTTGTTGAGTGGATGGTTTTATGATTCAACCCTTTGCATTCATTTTTCAGGAAGAGGCAAAGGACTTCATCACAATGGACAATCTAGATGAACGGATCGAAGAAGCTCTTGACAACCCGAAAAACTACAATTTTGCCATTGATAGAGAAGGACGTGTTGTCAAACGGACTGCGATACAGTGATAAATACACCATTTAAAGAACAAAAATACCTATGTACATAAAATATACACTGTCAGTGATATAGTTTAAACTGTTTGTTTGGACAATTTTCTTTTTTTCTCAGAATTGATTCACATGAGTTCTTTGTCCTCTGACCCTCTAAAGTCGGTGGATGTAGTGAGTGATATCTTTGTGTGTGCATGTACTATGTGAGAAACTCATTTTCAGAATGTCTCAAATATATTAAAGTCTCTTGGAAGTGATTTGTTCATTAGTTAAAAAAGTGAATGAAACAACAGATGTCTTAATTGGCATCTAAAAATGCCAAAAGGTTCCTCTAAGGGATGTGGTGTTTAGTAAATTCATCATACCTTAAATGTAGAAAAAAAGGAAATGATCACAAAGGATAATTTTGTCTCTGTCTGTCTACCTTTCTAAATCTAGTTTATAATAAAATCCAAAGTATTGTATCTAACAGATGAAGATTGTGAAGATGAGAGTATAGAGAAAGGACAAAAGAGAGGCTGAAGAGACACAGCAGAAGTGAGAGCAATTAATATTTATGGGGGAAACTTACACCCTCTTAAAAAGACATTATCATATATATTGATCATTTTGGAAACAGCATCATGTTAGCAATAGACTATGGATGAGTTCCATTTAGAAGTGAAGTTCCCTATGCTGTAGTGATGAGTGCTTTTTGAAACACTTCATGAAAAAAACCTTAGCGAATCATTTGTTGTGATCACATGTATCAAAATCAAACTGCCAAAATCACGTGATTTAAGTAAACGAGGCTTCGTTGCGCCACGTCATAATTGTTTCAAAATGATTCACCAAAAAACCCCCAAAACAATGGTTCACCACTAGGAGAGATCTCATAAACCAGTGTCTATCTTATGATTTTTACCTGATCTCGGATCATTTATAAATGTGTACACATTTAACGACACATTGGAATAATAAAAGGGAAGAGTTGTATTTAAAAGTCTGATTTACTAAACTCTATAAAATGAACAAAACAAGCCCTACAATTGAATAAAATATCGCATATTATAAAGACACTTAATATTTAATGGTATTAGATTATTTGTTAATTGCATTTAATTGATTAAACCTTCAATAAAACATTTGCAATTGGTTTGTAAAAGGTGTTTTATGCCAATATTATATGTCTGCTGAGTGTTCGCAGCATACACACTGGTCTGACCAGCAGGGGTCATCAGCTTTTATAGTCCAGTCATTTTATGAAAAAAGGTTGAACAAATTGCAACAGAAGCAAACTTAACTGATTTTGTATCCTCAATATTGCCGCGTTCCAGGCAACCTGTAACCCGTGTTTTTCCAACTCGTAACTGGGAGTACATCGTTCCAGGCAACCTGTAACCCGTGTTTTTCCAACCTTATACCCGTGAAAGTGCACTGGAACGGCAGTCAAACCCGTGACTTCCCACCCGTGAACTCGAACTAGATCGATGTACTCCCAGTTACGAGTTGGAAAAACACGGGTTACAGGCATAAGTCCTGACTGAGTAAGGGGAAAAAAAGCCCCGAAGAGTCCCATTATGGGAAAGTTTCGAAAAAGACCCAAATATAGCCTATTCATACGCCTATTCATTATTTTTCTTACGTGAAAAGGGTAAAAATGTTAACCTTTAGATATCACCATGAAAATTACTTACAGTAATTTGATTACTTACAACAAGACAAACAAAAAAATTTATTACAAGTTTTTTTAATTGTTTGTTAACATGGACAAACGGTGCATAATCTAATTACTGTGAACTAGATATTAAGTAGAGCGAAATTTGTGTGATTCTGCCCAGAGCGAAAAGCGGGTTTGTTTTAAAGTAAAAGCAGAACTACGTGAGTTTGCTTGAAGGCAAAGAGGAAATCGAAAATTCGGAATGGATCAAAAGCTGGAGCCGACTGATTTCAGAAGCGGGGAGGAGAACTCTGTCTCCGTCCGCTTCACACATATCATATTCCAGACCAGCTCTTACAGTTCGTTCACGTGATATAGCAATAACATTCACAATACTTACATATTTTCAAAATAAATGCAGATTGAATAATTCCACTCAATAATAGGTTATTATTAATATGAATACTACATTGTTAATACATTAATAGTTACATGAATAGTATCTTAGATAATTGGTAACGTTAATTCTATTATATTATATTTATTACACTTTCATATTTCAAATATTAAAAATTTTCCGATGAGATAAGTTTTACATTACACACCGGAGGGTATTCTAATCATTTCTAGCAGGAATTTCCCACTCTCATCATCTCATCAGACATGTCCATACATGCGCAGATGCTTTGACCAATTACCACTTCCGGTACTGTGTCACAGACTACAGTCAGAGCCGAGGATTGGATATAGTCACCTCTACCAGCGTATGTGAAGACTATTTTAACCACATATTCCTATATAGAATAAAGATGAACTATTTAAAGATTTTCAAAGAAACTTTTGCTGATTTAATGTGTTAGACCCAGCGGTCAAGTCCCTGCTTCCATCCATATTGATTGACTGTTTTCTACTACGGTAAGTTACGTCTGATGCAACATGGCAAGTACACATGTAAATCGATGTCTCATAAGGACGATCACGAGATGTCTCCGGGACAGCCGTCGCCAACCAAATGTGATGACAGTAAGACCTTTAGGACACTTTTCTAACTCCTCTTCAGGTAAGCAGGAACATGTAGAAGTGCGAACTATAGTTTCACACCGGAGTTCGGGAGACAACAGTCGCAACGCTCGCCTGGCAGTCGCTTTTGGACTGGGACTCGGAGGAGCAGCAGCCTTGTATTCATTAAGAAACGAGAACAATAAAGATGCCCTACAGAGCACAGTCTCGGTCAGAAATTTGCTGATTGACAGCATACTACCCACTGTCCAATGTGCCTCTCCATTTAAACCTGACAGTCCGAGGTACAAGTACAATTTCATCGCGGATGTGGTTGAGAAGTCCACTCCTGCTGTGGTCTACATCGAGATCGTTGGGCGGTGAGTCTGTCAAAAATACAATGAAACTGTACTAGCTCCACTGAAAACATCTTAAACTAGCTTAAAATAGTCTTAGCTGGTTTAAAAGGGTCTCGCAGTCTGTTAAATATGGTCTCCTACCGTGGTCAAGCTGCTGAAACACTACCCAAGCCTTCCTCAAAGGGAAAAGTTTACCCATAAATTAAAATTCTGTCATTAATTACTCAACCTCATGTCGTTCCAAACTTTCGTTCATATTTGGAACACAAATGAAGATCTTTTTTATGAAATCTGAGAGCTGTCCCTCCATTGACAGCTACGCAACTACCCCTTTGATGCTTCAAAAAGTTAATAAAGATATCGTAAAACTAATCCATATGAGTTGTCCAAAATCTTCTGAAGATACACGATCGCTTTATATGATGAACAGATTTAATTTAGGCTTTTATTCACATATAAACATTGATCAGAAAACATAAACAGAAGCTCAACCGAACCTGCTTGATACACAAGAACAAACCTCATTGGTTCTTGCTGAAGCTCAAACTGCTGTGTAACACAGGATAATGAACCTCATTGGTTCTCGCACCTCAAGCAAACATGCTTGAGCTTATGTTTACCACAACTGATGTGTGAGTTGATGAATGTTTATATGTGAATAAAAGCCTAAATTCAATCTGTTCATCATATAAAATGATCGAGTCTCTTCAGAAAATTTAGACTAAACCGCTCAGTTCATATGTATTAGTTTTACCATCTCTTTATGAACTTTTTGAAACGTCAAAACGTTGGTTGTCTGTAGAGGGACAGAAACTTTCAGATTTCATCAAAAAGATCTTCATTTATGTTCTAAATATCAACGAATGTCTCACGGGTTTGGAACGACGTGAGGGTGTTAAATTAATGACAGAATTTTCATTTTTGGATGAACTAACTCTTTAAACTAGACAACAGACCAGACAGCCTGACTTGACTTGGAGTCGAGCAAACCAGTTTAGGCTCGTTCAAGTTGTTTTACTCAACAGGGAACTTTTGAATCAGTTAACATGTGTAGATTGATTCTTTGTGTCTTATATTAAATAATGTTTCTTTATAGACACCCTTTTTCTGGCCGTGAGGTGCCCATCTCGAATGGCTCCGGCTTCATCATAAGTAGTGATGGCCTGATAGTGACCAATGCCCATGTGGTTGCCAACAAGCGTGGCGTCCGTGTCAAACTGACCAATGGAGAGACTTACAATGCCACAGTCCAGGATGTAGACCAGGCTGCAGACATCGCCACCATCAAAATCAATGCTAAGGTACCATTCAGCTCATCAAAGGAATACATCACATTTCGAAATATATGAAAATAGAAAACAGTTATTTTGAATTATAATAATAATGCAGCCTTGGTGAGCATAATAAACTTCTTTCAAAAACCTTTTTAATGGTAGTGTATGTGTGTGTGTTTGTACCTACTCAGTATGCGATTTCGGACGCATCAATGCTCTCATGGTGTTCTCTGTGTCTCATCCCAGCATCCCCTCCCAACGTTGCGTCTTGGTCAGTCGACTGATGTGCGTCAGGGTGAGTTCGTGGTTGCCATGGGGAGCCCCTTTTCTCTTAAAAACACAATCACATCTGGAATCGTCAGCTCTGCCCACAGAGGTGGTAAAGAACTCGGCCTGTCAAACTCCAACATAGACTACATCCAGACTGATGCTACCATAGATGTAAGCGCACAGGAAATGGCATTGGAGAATTTGAGTGTAATTGCATGTGAACGCTATGTTTGTGTCATAATTATTTCATTAATAAATATATTGCATCATTCAGTAGTTAATGTCTATTTTACAGTTTGGAAATTCAGGAGGTCCCCTTATAAACCTGGTGAGTCACTGACATTTTAATTAAGGCTTGTGCCTTTTGGATTTAAAGAACGAGGAAATTGAGGCGTTTCATTTCGCTCATCAAATTTAATTTATAGTTCATTTGACTAATAATAGAAGAACAATTATAACCAACAAGAACAAATATCTGATCAACCTATCTGAGAACCTAATGACTGGTCACATGTTAGCCTCATGGAATGAAATGACGTTTTATGTTTGTAACCTTCAGGATGGGGAGGTCATCGGAATTAACACCATGAAAGTGACTGCAGGGATTTCCTTTGCTATTCCCTCAGACAGAGTCCGCCTCTTCCTTGAGCGTGCTGCAGACAAGCAGAGTAAGAGTGACCCTTGACCTCAGAGGTTCTTGTTCTTGTTATCATTTGTTTTGAGCTCATTGATTGTTTTTGATATGTATTTGTTGTTTCCAGAGTCCTGGTTTGGAGAATCGGGATCAAAACGGCGTTACATTGGCGTGATGATGTTGACTTTGACCCCCAGGTGACAAACTGTTTTTTGATACCAGAACCTAAAGGCCTCGATATACTCACGGCGAAGTTCTTTTTCATTCTTCACTTAGGGTTAAAAAGAAGGTTGAAATACGTGAGCAGTGCTATACTGTTAGTGAACATCCAACACTGCTGAGAGCGACGGTTAGATGAATATGTAAATATAACTGAGAAAATGGCAAGCATTTTTTTTTTTTTAAGAAAAGCTTCTGATCAAAGCTATTTGGATATGTTTGCCTGAGCTCTGCAAATCGGCACTTCACATTTATTTATACAACACTTTATACAAAAGATTGTTGAAAAGCATGCAAATTTACAGTATTAAACATGAAGAACAGTGTCATCAAAAGTACAACTTTAATTGTCTACTTTAAAGTGACTCTTCTGTGTGTTTGTGTTTTTACCCACGGACGTCTGAACTCGAAGTGAACCAGAAAAAATTCCAACATGAAAGAAAGAATGTCTAACGTGAAAGAAAATATGAATGAATGTCTTTCCAGAGTTCTTTCTAGAGTTCTTACGAGATCAAGAAAATATAATCATATAACACCGATTTTATCATCACTGCATTGGTTACCTATAAAGTTCCGTATTAATTACAAGGTATTGCTACTGACTTATAAAGCCCTAAACGGCTTAGCTCCAGTCTATTTAACGGATCTTCTATCGCCCTATAATCCATCGCGCTCTTTAAGATCACTAAATTCAAGGCTTTTGGTCATACCTAGGATATTCAGAACCACCAAAGGAGGGAGAGCATTTTCACATTTGGCTCCAAAACTCTGGAATAGTCTTCCTGATACTGTTCGTTGCTCAGACTCGCTCTCCCAGTTTAAAACTAGATTAAAGTCGCATCTCTTCAGCCAGGCATTCATATAATCCCACAGTTCAAACTACAATCCGGCCTCTAGCTCATTAATGCCAGAGGAGAACTGGCCCCCGACTGAGCCTGGGTTCTCCCAAGGTTTTTTTTCTCCATTAGGTCACCTGATGGAGTTTTAGGACACCATTAGGTCACTTGATGGAGTTTTTCGGTTCCTTGCCACTGTTGCCTTTGGCTTGCTCAGTTGGGGATATTTTGGGGATATTTAATTTAATTTTATCAATCAATAAATTCCTCTTGAAACAAACTTTGTTGTATTATTTAAATTTAATACTGTGAAGCTGCTTTGATACAATCTGTATTGTGAAAAGCGCTATACAAATAAACTTGACTTGACTTGACTTGACTTTCCGCTCACACCTACCTATTACGTAATCGCCACAGACCAATAGTAGTACAAAGGTGTTTAACGGCCTTTTCCAGAAAGTTTGCTTTGGCTAGCCTTTTCGAACTCCTGAAACGAACACAAAATGAACTTTGTTTTGCCCTGTTTTTATTTGAAATGACGTCACACCAATTCATTCTTCTATTTAGCTTGAAGTATATCAGCACCTGAAGATTTCCATGTCAAAGAAGGCGTACCCTCAGTGTCAAATATACCTATTACATAATCGATGGTTGTTCGAAAGACATTTACAAGCCAGAGCGAACTCTTCTTGAAAGTTTCTTCCAGAAACAAACTTTGCTTTGGCCAGATTTTGTTGGAAATGACAGTAGTTCGTTCTTCGATTTCGCTTGAAGTATATCGGGTCTTAAAGTATTTGTGAGAGGGACACTGAGTCAAGTGACTTTTTAAAACTTTAAATGGTGTCTTTTTCTCCCCTCAGTATAATCGAAGAGTTGAAGATGCGTGACATGTCCTTTCCTGATGTTTCTCACGGAGTTCTTATCCACCGTGTTATTATAGGATCTCCAGCCAGTAGGTAAGCAGCAATGGTCTGACTCTGACCCAACTGCGCTCTTCTCAGTCTGTTGATATAGGCCCCCTATTGTTGATGTCATTTCCTGTTTCACAGAGCCGGAATGAAATCAGGGGATGTTATTGTTGAGATAAACGGGACAAAGGTGAACACGTCAGAGGAGATCTATAACGCTGTGAGGACAAGTGACAGCTTAAACGCGGTGGTCCGCCGGGGTGAAGACCTCCTTATGCTGCACATGACCCCAGAGTCCACGGAGTGACATTACGTGAAGCGTATGAATTTGAAAAAGAGAGTAAGAAATGGTTTTGCCAAGGATAGATGGTGAGAAATGAGAAGCGAGAGATAATTTGAGAATCCATGTGAGGAAAAATTATTGTTGGAAATGATTTAAGAAGGTAACTAATGACTAGGCTGAACAGTCTAGTTTGTTTAGCAAAGCTGTACAATCATGTAGTTGAAATCTTTTTATTGTGCAGTTTGTCCACATTTTTGGACGCATGTGAATTAGTGTGGATGACTGAAAACGGAGTTCTCGCAAACTACACTGTATCAGTATTGTTTTTAAAGGAAAACCACTAATTATTGGTTTTTGGGACTGTCAAAAGATCAATGAACATTTGACTACCCTAATAAAAGTGGGTGCTATTATTACAACATTGCAGATGTTTTGTATTTATTTTGTTTTCCACGTTTGTATTTGAATACATTTCAAAAACAGCTGTGATTTTGCAGTAAAACATTGGAATATTAAAGTATTTGGCTCATCTCCATTATATATTCAAAGTAATCAACTCCTGCTTCGTGGTTTCTGAATTTCCATTCTGAATGTGCAAGAGCGCATGTGCCTGAAACCAAATAGAGTTTGATCCAGAAAATATCAACTTGGTTAAGCCACCCACACACAGCTTTCAAAGTTGTATGGACCGTTTCACATTTCCAGAAGCGGAAATCATCAGTTTGGTAAACCTCTATAATGATGAACAGGAAATGAGAGAAAACAAAAAAATTTTGTAGGCCCTATCCCTATTTTCTACAATAGCAAAAATCCATGATAGCGTTTCCAAGACTTTCCAAAAGAGGGAAAAATATTGAGTCAGAGGAGAGAATAAAAGTGTCAAATTTGCCTTCATTCCCTCAACCGTTTTATTAGAAACCCTCCTAGCAGCGTTCAGTAACTGCCAAGTTTATATAACACAAAGTAGCATTATAAATGTGTGTGTGTGTATATATATATATACAGTAGTCAACATTTGAAGTGGATCAAAATCTTTCATTGAAGTTATTCATGCATTTTGAACAATACCTGTTTCTTGTCTTAGGACAACTTTAATGAACTTTTTTGATCCACTTCAAATGTTGACTACTGTATATATATATATGTATATTTTGTTTTTAAGGAAAATGTAGAAAACTTTTGGAAGTAGAACACTGGAAACGTGTGCAATAGGTCCAATGCTGTTCTTTTCACTCTACTCAACCGTCGTCACCGATGTCAGTTCCAGTCAAAACACATTTCACACTACAGGTAAATCGCAGAATGGAATGATGAGAAAAAAGTCAGAATTGTGAGATTAGTCACAATTACAAGCTTCCGTACGTTTGTAAAGTAAGGTATGACTAATCATTTATTGACCATTTATGTTTAATGGCTCATGAAACTTGAAATTATTTGTATTACAACTTTAAAAACTTTATTTTTCATCTTTAAAAGTTGCCTATGAAATGTAAATTTTACTGTAGCTGGACACATAAATGCATAAACAGGATAGTGTGTAAAAAAAAACGTCACTGAAGCTTTAACAAGTCATACATAAAAGACCATTTGAAAGTAAAACAGGATCCTACATTGAGTCAGAGCTTTGAAGCATAACATACATTCACACTTTGCAACAGCTTTTAAACACGAATGCTCATCTGGAATACGAAACATTCAAGTACTTTTAACTCACAGAGACAGCAGCACATTGGCTGTGATGTATCAACAAGGCTTTTTAAACCTTTTAAGAAAATAAGCACCTGGTTGCGCTGTAAACACAGAGCAGGCTGTACCTGTACCACTGCACGCCTGAGGCAAATGTTCATTTACATTGAATCTTCACACTACTTAAGCCAGACTCAGTGGCCCAGAGTGTCTTTTGGAGTTCTGTTTTTGGTAATGTCAATACAATTATACTGTAGATTTTAAGGTTTCTGTAACTTGAAATGTGAGACGATAATTAGTTTTTGGCTGGTTTGAATGAATAAATATTTTACTCTGGATTAACCTATAATGTTAGATTGTCTCAATATGCTAATTAGATCAATCTGGTGATATGATTACGAGATCTGGTTGTTAAGTTGTCCAGGGTATTTCTCAAACTTCTTCTCAGCCTCCTCACTGAAAGCATCACCTGAAATGAAGACATGGAAAAAGAAATCTTTCAGAATTTGACATTCAATGGGAACACTTTGACAATATTCAGAATAGCATACTACCATATTCTCTTACTATCTTCAGTGCATAATCTATCTTGTTACAACAGAGTACACACTTGAACTGGAATTGATATCAACCACAATCTTTTTCTTGAATCATTATTTCATTAGACAGCCAAAAAAGTTTGTCAAAATGCGAAATAACAGTTTAATTCCAAGATGATAATATGACAACACTCTCTGAATTACATACGATGTTATTGCATCACATGAGGTCATGTGACATGAATACTTTTAAAAGTATATATTGAAAAGAATTCAGTAAGTAGTAAGCGACAGTAGTATTCTCTTCCAAACATTGACATTTTCTAGTAATTTTGAGGCTTTGTTTGTATTTGTTTCTCACCAATATGGCAATTATGGACCCAGATCCTGTGGCCGTCATATTTGCAGTTACATTTCATGGCATTGTTAGTGAAATCACTCTCCGCAACCTCATAGTTAGGATTTATGACAACCTAGGAGAAAAAGCAAGCAAAAACAAGTCTGGATACTCTTGAATCAATAAAAGATGAGTTTTGGGGATTGGGACAATGATCTGCACCCATTTTCTGACCTGAAGGATATAATTTCCTGGTTTGACATCAGTAATGTCGATCCACTGGCAATCAATGTCATGGCGATACAAATCCCAGCACCCCACTGTGATGCCCTGCTCACCAAAGTTAGCACACTCATATCTCTTGGAAACGCCTAGAATTAACACAGATTTTTAATCGCTGATAATGTGTCTAAATAAACATAGCTGACTGTAAATGGTGTTTTTGGATGAGTGTGATTTACCCTCTTCACAATCAGTGTCCTCCAGGCAGAAGCTGGCTTTGTGTCCTTCTGCCACTTTAGTGCCATTGGCAGACATCAGGTCATAGTGTGTGAAGATGTCCATACTGTGATAATGCCTGTGGAGCCACATACACACATATCAAACATATATAAACTTGTATATCCATATCCCATCAGAACTGACTGAAAAGAAACCAGCTAGAAAAGCAGTGGATGTTGTGTTGTCGGTCAATTTAACCCACACTTGATTGTTAAACTGCTTGAAACACTTAATAAACAATTCATTTTGGTGAAACATTAAATGCAAAGTCAAACAGTAAATTAGCTGTTTCTCCGTCTAATTGATTTGACAAAAAGTCTTTGCAATTACTAGTCTGTTGCAGCACTTAAAAGTAGTGTGATAAACCCATTTTACTCTCACAAAGGTTTGAGAACCAGACATAAAAAGGCAGAAGCTATTTACACCAATTACACATAGCCTATTGATACATACTATTTACACTTTGTACAAATGTTAGATACTATTTATACTTAGTTGTTACACATCAGTGTGCAAATAGTCACCACAAGTAAACATAACAAAATTAAAACATCAAGGAAATCTTTTCATTTTGTGTCTGCAGCTAATTTTGAACATAAAAAATATGTGGGTAAAATATACCCCAAACACAAAGGGAGGAAGAATTTTTTTGAACACAATAGGAGTTTATAATTTCTCATTTGTGATATTTTTAATCTCTGACTTGTAATAATAGTGGTTTTCTGTTTTTCCATGTATCCTTAGTTTTTTTGTGTGTGTGTGTGTGTGTGTGTTGATTTAGCCAAATTTATGGAAGCTTGATTCTGCCACGGAATTAAAAATAGAAAAGGTAATAGCAATTTTTATTTCACAATATAGATATATCCTCGCAATTGCGAGAGAAAAGTCAGAATTGCATGTTTATTTCTTGCAATTCTGAGGAAGAAATCTTAATTGTAAGTTATAAACTCGAAATTGCAAGTTATAAAGTCAGAATTATGAAATTAAAAGTCGCAATTACCCTTATTATTATTTTATTCTGTGGCAGAAACAATCTTTCATACAAATTGCATGGAAACCAATGGGGGGGCAGTTTGACCAGCAACACAAAAGGTGTACCCAGATGTTCAACACAACATGAATAACAATTAATTTTACTCTATTGAAAAAATACATTTTAACAGTACGGTTACCCGTGACATGCGTGCCACACCCACGAGTGACGACCAGCTTTGGGCCTGAAGTCAGCTCGTCCGATGTTGTGTATCTGAGAGGAGAAGCGGAGCAGGCGGCGATGACCGTAAGGCCAGTTAGCTTTAGCAGCGCTCTTGGACAGACAGTCCTCCTCTGCCGCACAGTACAGCATGTGTAACGGCCGGTCCTCTATATACGTCGACTGCTGCACTAATGGTGAGTTCAGCACTAGATCTGATGCAGCTGGGGAAATAAACTTGTACATATCAAGATCAAGCTAAAACATGAAAACTCTGTAATGGCATGCAGGCAATTTAAAACGAAAGTTATAAAAAATATATATTTTTGGTCCAGGAATTTGATTTAGAGTTTTGTTTCTATTTTTATGGCACTGCATGTTGGAAACTGAACTGGATTTCTGAGGTTTTGATGTCTGAACAAACAGTTTTGCTCAAAGTACAACAGTTAAGAAAATGATATGTTGTCTCATTTATACATAATCCAGACAGGTGTAAGTCATTTAAAGTCAAGTCTTTGCCATGTGAGGTTCACTAATGACAGCCTAGTGCTCAGAGAAAGATAAACAAGACTGACCACAGCTTTTAGGTCTAGCATCAGCAGCAGACTGACCGCCTCAGAGGTGAGAATTCCAGTCATCCATAAAAAATATAATGACTTGAATGTACTACTCTAAAACTAGATTCTAAAAATGACATTGCTTTTATACAACAGTTCCATAAACCATAAGTCTATACTGAGTAACCTACATTTTAGACACAATATTGCCAATTACTTAGTCTATTTTTGTGTGTTTCCGAGCAACACACAGTAGTGGTGTTTCGATCCTATAATGAATCAGGGTTTTTAAACAAATCAGTTGAGAAAATGATTCAGTGACTGTAGTCAATATGACATACTATGCAAAATCGCATACTAAGTAGGTACTACATTTAATTAAGAACCTACTTGGAGGCTGTTAATAAAAGTATGTTTTATATAGTATGAATGTATGTAGAATGAATGAACTCTGGACGTACTTTTGACATTTGACAAGTTACTTTTTAGTTGTGTTGCTTCATTGCTATTCACAAATCCTCTCCCATGGCCTCATGGGATAGTAAATTGTCCATAAGATGCGCACTATAGAATCTTGCCAGTAGTAGGTCATCCGGGTACTTTTCGCCTACTGTTTTATGAATACAATGAATTCGGAAATACTACTCTTTTCCCCCTACTATATAGTAGGGAAGTAGGCATATTCGGACGCAGAGAGTCACTGAATTATTCAGAGTTGTAGAATGAACCAGTTGAATAAATGATTCAATGACTCACTTATAAAGATAGTCAACTACTGGTTTAACAATGTAACCTGCAGAAAGAGTCACTGAAAATTACTATACCACACCAAACAAAGACGGTGAAGAGCTAAAATCAGTAAAAAGTCCTGGTGCATTTGGTCTAAATACTACTACTTATAATAATATCAGCTGCTCAGCCAATCAAATTCGAGGACCTTTTAAATGGGTCACTTTGTTTCCGTGTGTGCATGTGATTACTCACTTTCTGAGCAGATAACTCCTGCTGAGAATCGTGCAGTTGTTTTCTGGCAGTTGACCGTTCTGTGGTGTTGGCACTGGCTTAGAGACATCTCATCTCCTGTACATTTCACTCCGCTCATAACCATATCTGTCACGTTACTGCTATCCCAATACCATGTTTCCTTAGCAAACACGCATCAAAACAAACAAACACAGACAGACAGTAATGATAAGTAGTTTACTATGAAGAGAATGAAAATCCAAAACAGACCTACATGGTAAACATGCCATTTTCAAATACCATTTTCATAACTATTTGAAGATTGTACTGTTGAATACTGTACCTTTTATACTCAAGAAAAAATTACAACTGTGTGAATTTCACGAAAACGTGACCAAGTCACTTTAGTTTTTTTTTTTTTTGCATAATGGTAATGAGAATTAATTTTTTCTAGTTTCAAATTAGAATTTATGGGAAATGTGCTTAATTGTCATAAAAAATGTCACAAATTGGTTATAAAAATTTATTTTCTATAACTTCTTTCTTTTAGGGTAAACATGACCAACAAATTAAAAAGAAAGAAAGAAAAAGAAATTATACTTTACAAAAAGATTATTTATTTATTTATTACGGTAATGATAATTTTGGGGGAAATGTGCTTAACTGTCATGGAAATAATGTCAAAATGGAAAAAATATCTTGGTCCTTAAAATATTATTTCTGTAATTTCCTTATGTCAGGGAAAAACATGATTAGGTCATCCTTCACTCTAAAATAAAAAGAAGAAAAAAAAGAAAGAAAAATTATCCTTAAAAAATATTATTTATTTATTTTTTGCATTACGGTAATGAGAATTTGCGGTGTGGAGGGGAGGGGGCTTGGGTTGTGGAATGTGCTCAGTTGTTATGAAAATAAATGTCACAATGCAAAAAATCTAGATCCTAAAATATTATTTCACTTAGGCTATTTCTTTCATTTGGGGTAAAATATGACCCAGACATGTGGGTCAAGACAAAAACAGGACAAAGCATCCAAACCGTAAATGGCTGTTCTAGTCTATACAGTTGTCACAAAAGTGTTCAACTCATTTCCCTGAAAAATAAAAATAAAATAAAAATAATACAAGAAACATTATTCCTAATCATTCATGTTGCCTAAAAACAACATTCCTGGTGAAGGTAAACAGCTGCTTCTGCGTCAGCATGTGTGTATGTCATGTACTCACTGTAATAGCATGCATGCTGAACCCCAGCCCTAGCTGCCTGCATGCCACCATGGCCTCTTTGGTGGTCCAGCCCTCACTGCATACACTGCCCCAACGCTGCCCCACCCGCACCTCCACTCGCCCTTCATATTGTGAGCGCCCACCCGACAGACGCACCTGAAATCACAACCTACGCAACGTCAAACACACTCATTTCTTATCACGCTCACCAATCTGGCTCCTGCCATTCAATGCTAACCCACATACCAAGACAGACGTCCCTGCTGAGAAGACCAAGAGCCTCATTTATAAAACACAGAATTTCATCTGAACCGAAATTCCCAGGATTTCATCCCTTCAAAAGTGAAAAAATAAATAAATATGTGTATGCATATGCCAACTGAAGAGTAAGCGTACAAATTGTTTGACCACGTATATACCAGTAATCAAAATAATCCCAACATTGTTAATTAAATTGTGAGATAATTGAGACAATCACAATATGCTTTAATTAAGTAATTTCTCAGACATTTCTCTTTCTACAATCTTTCTACAAATAGTTGCTAATCCCCCATCATGAGCGGACACGCCCCCCTATTGCTGATTGGCTACAAGAGTGTTTTGGTGTTCCGTGGATTGGTTTGATCCACTTTGTTTTTGTCTTCTATTTAGACAGCCAGGGCTATGTACAAACGCAATATTTTTTTCAGCAAACATAACTTTTTTTGTTTAGGTGTTGATTTACATTTTCAACAGTGTTTCTCAGAAATCACTTATTGCCCCTTTAATGATAATTGTTTGGGTCTCTGTGTTATTTCATAAATCCTTCATAGGAACATTTTGGAAATTGTTGTTCATTCACATTTAGGATCATTCTATGCATGTCTTTATAAAGGAGGCCTTAGTATAGAACAGCATGGCTGGTTAGTACTAGTTTGGTGCTGGTCTAGCTAGTATAACCAAGTTGTTCATTAGCAAATTGTGGTGACTGATCTTTTCAGCAGGGTTTTTTCCTTCTGTCTCTGTACAACATGCACTGACTCTGTGTTTTCATGTGGTTTTCAAAGTTCAAGGCTTTGAACATGTATGAGTGAGTGTGTAAGCCAGCACCATCTGATTTTTTTCGATGGTAGCAGGAAGTTCAAGGCATTGTTAGCATGCAAGTGTGTGTTGCTGTTACTGTTAGCATCCTACTTGTAGACCATGGTTGGCGTACCCGAGGCCCAGCTGCCTGCACACAACCATGGCCTCCTTAGTGCCCCAGCCTTCTCCACAGATCAGGCCCCAGCGCAACGTCCCGTTGGCCTCAGTATATAACACCTCCACACGGCCCTCATAGCGAGATCGGCCCCCTAAGATGCGCACCTGAGCAGGGCACAACCAGGGACAAGGGGTAAGAGGGAGTTCAATTAGATTTTAGGGGAGACTGGGGCTAATTGTCACACTTTTTACTCTAGTGAATATTTCTCAGGTTGTATTTTTCTTTGTTTGTTTTGAAACTCAGTTTTGGCTAAAATAAAAATTCAGCAGCCATTACTCCAGTCTTGTCATCATTGTAATATGCTGATTTGCTGCTCAAGACACATTTATTATTATTATCAAAGTTTAAAATAGTGCTGCTAAATATTTTTGTGGAAACCATGATACCTTTTTTTTTAAGGATTCTCTGATGAATAAAAAGTTCAAAAGGACAGAATTTATATGAAGTAGATATGTTTTGTAACATTAGAAATGTCTTTACTGTCACTTTTGATCAATTGTATTGATCAATCTGCTTGCTGAATGAAAGTATTAACCTTAAAAAAATAAATAATCATGTGTTTCCAAACAGCTTCTTTTTTTTTTTTTATATAAAATTTGTTTTTATCTGAATGTCTGATATCTGAATTTTAATTTGACAGACATAATTCATAAAAAATTGTTTTGGTGTAATTGGACTATATATATATATAAGATAAATCAGTTGAGTGAATTATTCAGTGACTCACTCATAAAGACATGCTATGGGAAACAACATAATAAGTATATATATAGTGTGACAACTATCCCCGGTGACCACTGCATGCATAAAGGAGGTTTTCTAGCAGTAGGTGCATAATGGTTAAGGTGTGTTGCATCTGTTGAGATCATAATCGTAAATCGCAACAGATGATTAATTACAGTAATTGTCTTTTGAAACAGACAATGATACCCAACACTCCAGTCATCCATTTTGAGTCAAATTGAATATTAAGCACAACATCATTCATTCATTTGATCATTGCTGTGTTCTCCTTGAATTGAGAAACAAGCAATAGATGCAAGTGGGTGTAATATACAGTTTCTGAAAACATCAGAATGACAGACACATGATCTACGAATGTGTTAAAATGCCATAAAATTAACACATGTAAAAATTATTTTGCACGTGTAAACCATGCGTATAAATACATTATTTAATTTTGGTATAACAAATACACAACTAAAAGAAGAAAGGTTTTGAGTATGAGTATATGCGTGTTGCTCTGACCGTCTTCTCATAGGCCATATATGGGACATTACAGCGGACTGAAGCATCTTCAGTGTGTTTGCAGTCCTCAGCAGTGATGTTTTTATAGCGGCAGCTCCACAGAGAGCGCTCATGACCTGTGCACTGCACCTCATTCATGTGGATAGGCCCCAACCCTGAGAGAAAACACAGAAGCAAATGCATAGTAAAATGTCAAATTCATACCGACAGCTAAAACAAATATAAAAGCAACTTTACCCATGTCAAAACAGTGGCCCTAAAAAGTATTAGAACACATAGGCCACAATTAAAAATGTATGAATGTCGCTACAATGCAAAATACATCTCTAAATGAAAGGCTGGACAAAATGGATGTCCACAAATCCATTCGCTTTTAAGCTGTTACATCCAGGGCAGATTCAAGAAATCAATGCTTTAGTTACACGATATAAAACTAGCATAGCTATATATAAGGACTGGTTTGCCAGGGATGACGGTCAGTTATAGTTTCCTGGTCATTATCAGATTGTAGCAACTGACCAATCAGAATGAAATATTCCAGGCAGTAGGCTAATAAATGAGGGCATTTATATTATTCAGTGATGGGTTGTTATCTCTGATGACCTCAGAGATGAGAGTCCAAGTCACTGAATAGGTAATAAGGCATTCCTTGCATTCCATCGCTGCAGACAAAAAAACCTCTGTATTACATTTGGTTACTCCTTTGCATTCTTACCTTGTCCCATGCGGGCACCTGTGAGGGCTTCTTTGGCAGAGCCGAAGCCCAATTCTCTGCATACGACGCTGGCAGAGACCAGGTTCCAGCGATCATCACAAACCGTCCCCCATTCACTGCCCTTCAACACCTCGACACGGCCCTCACCATGTTTCGCTCCACCCTTCAGGCGTATAGTAGACTGATGAGAGAGAGAGGAAGAAAGTTTAAAATGAATAGTAACCACCACAGCGCTAATGAAATACATGTAAAAGTGAGTCTTTTGCATGTATCGTACACAAGAACACACTTTACCTGCATCTTGAGTTTCTTCCTCATGGCAGAGCTCTGAGCGTACAGTGGACCAGGTACACAGCTGACCACAGCAGGCATTCCTCCAGGGCACGACTCTGTGGCATTGCCATTGTTAAACTCTAGAGGACATGCAGCCAAGTGCACTTCTGTGCCTAAGCATGCCACTGAATGAACCAGGAAACGATTCTTCTGCCGCTCAGCATACAGCCTGAGAGAGGAGAAGTGAAAGACACACTTACCATGTTTACATGCACATCCTTTTCAGATTAAGGTCCATAATCAGGTTAAGACTTTATTTACACACTCAACAGCTACAGCAATATTCTTGTGTAGTCACACATTTTTTTCTCAGATTTTTTCAATTGAAATATTGGAGATGCTTTTTTTGCTGCATTATATTAATTTTGGACAGTATATTTAATAAACTCATCTCATTCTCATTCATGTCCTCAACAATGACATACAACAGCACAACAAAATTGCATAATGTACACTACCATTCAAAGGTTTGGGGTCGGTACAATTTTTTTGTTTTTGAAAGAAGTTTCTGCTAACCAAGGCTGCATTTATTTGATCAAAGTAGTGCAGTAAAATCAGTAATATTGTGAAATATTACAGTTTAAAATAACTTTTCTATTTGAATATATTTTAAAACATTTTTTTTTCCTGTGATGGCAAAGCTGAATTTTCAGCATCATTACTCCATTCTTCAGTGTCACATGATCCTTCTGAAATCATTCTAATATGCTGAGTATGGAGCTCAAGAAACATTTATTATTATTATCAATGTTAAAAACAGTTTCAAATTTCAAAAGAACAGCATTTATTTTAAATACAAATCTTTTGTAACTTTATAAATGTCTTTAATGGCATTTCTGATCAATTTAAAGGGGCTATATGTAGAATTCAGAAACCTTTGTTATTAGTGACACCGGTGGCTGTTAAGTGAACTGCGTAACATTACGTACAAGACATTGAACGTGATTTAATGCCAACTTATGGCGAAGTTCTTTTTTGTTCTTTGCTTATAAGTAAAAAGAAGTTGGAAATACCTTTGCAGCCAAATACTGTTAACAATAACAAAATACACACAACAAAAATGACAATGGTGAGAAAACAGCAAGCAGTTAAGAAATATCTGATCATAGCAATGTTTGCACCATCTCTGCCTCGGCATCATGTCAACAGATGAGGTAATTAAAATGACACTGTTATCATAGTTTGGGCCTATATTTGAGACTATATACTATATAGATCTGGCTATGTGAGATTATAGTTTGAATTAATCCCTTTTCTTTGCATTAAACACTGACATTACAGTACAGAATGGCTCTTTCGGCATTATCCTGAACGTTGTATAAGCAGCATTCGCTTCATGTATCATTGAAAAGAAGAAGCTCTCGGGAGCAGGCAGAAACGTCACATCCTTTTGATTTTCCTGGCAAAAACATCCAGAGTCCTTCACATAAAAATGTCAGGTCTCAGTCATCAGGCTTTCATAGACAACCTAGAAAGTCAGGGAAGGTCTCATTTTTTAAAGTTTCGTTACAAGCTGTTCACACATTGGCAATAAAAAGTGATTAACACATGAAAATTCTTACGTATAGCCCCTTTAATGTCTCACTTCTGAAATATATCTTTGACTCCAAACCTTTAGAATGGCAGTGTATGTCAACATATTTTTTTATTCCACAAGGCTTCTCTATCTTTTAACCCATTATTCGTTATAATTCGTTAGAGGTTTTGTTTAGTCTGCAGAATCACCTGTAATGCAGCCTTTCTGACTGGCAACACATTTAGATTTAGAGAACAAAAGAAAAGGTTAGAAAGGTCTGAGACACGAAGGCATTATACTGTATGTTTCCCCTTTTTACCAAGGTTACCTTTTATTTGCAGCTGATTTGCCCGGTTTAGGCTTAGAGCTAGTTTTAGTGATAGCCTTAGCTTTGGGCCCCTGCCTGTAATGCAAACATCCATTAAGCATTCAGAAACACTAAAATGTCCACTGCAACATCCAGCATGCATGTGCAAACATATGCATACCAGCTGCATGGAAAAGAAGGCAATGAGATTTAAGTTTTTCTCATTTATTTTTTTAGATTTAACAAGATGCAGTGTTTGTTATTTGGTATATAATAATTACGTTAAGTGACAGAAACAGAAACTTTGTAAAATGAGAACTACAAAATACCATATCAATAAAAAAAATTTAACTTTCCCATGCCTGTTATATACACATTGAAACAAGCACGTTAGAAGCGCACATATCTGAGGTGAACGTGCAGTAAGCAGAAGAAGGGATTTGTGTTAGTATTATTATATGGGATTCTGTTTCAAGTTATCTCCCTCAAAAGCTTTAACTCTTACACAAGCACAGCCTCATCTCAAAACTATGTGAGTAAAACTAACAGATGGTAATAAGTTCTTCATGGGGAAATGTTACGTCCACCACTCTCTCAGATACACTCACTCACTCACTCACACACACACACACACACACACACACACACACACACACACACACACACACACACACACACACACACACACACACACACACACACACACACACACACACACACACACACCCTACTGAGAGAGCAAATCAACACAACTCAATCACAAAATAGGATAATTGACTAAAGCACGCATTAGACTGAAGTTAGTTAGAGGATGACAAACACTAATAGTGCTGCGTTTAAGATCACTACTAAAGCCACGATATGTGCTTCAGTCTTCTAGGGAAAGAACACTACTGGTTTCTTTCCCTCAGATTGTACCTGGCCGCTGTTACTTTAACTTTAGCTTTTGGCTCAGCAGATCTCTTTCTGAGATGCCTGTTGAAAACAGGGAAATGGGGTCAAGCACACATACACACGGACTACTGTATCTTTCTTTCTCTTTGTCCACTTCAGGCCAGTTCAGGCTGTTTGAGATAGGAAAGGTTGTGTAGCATCTGCATCACCATAACACTTACTTGATAGAAATGGTCATACTATTGTGAAAAAGAAGTTTGCTTATTTGTATTGAATGTACATTTGTAGTGTGCTTCAAAGTGTACAATTAAAAAAAAAAGTACTTGCAGATAATATAATATTAATGAAATAAAAGGCCACTTAAGTGTACTTAAAGAGAGTATACGTTCACTGTTTCTTAACGCACTTTTAAAAATTGCACTTTGTAATGGTCAAATTAAAAGTTTTACTTTAAAGTACATTCTAAATCATTAAGTTTTAATAATCTTTTGTCATGCTTTAAAGATGTCAACTTATGACATTCTTTCGGATTCTGATTTCCTGAGGTTATGGAAACCTCATCAGTCACAGTGTGCCATTGATTCAGGAATGTGAGGTCGGTAATGGTGCGTACGTGCCGTAGGGAGACAGGTTCAGAAATGAAACCTTCATGTAGTCTATAAAACAACACATGGGAAATAAATGCAGACAGGCGTCCAGTGGAGGCACACAGACATCCTCTAAGCTTCTACTCATTATAAAATCTTCACTGGTTGTCTTGTCTAAGTCTAGGTCTGGAAACTAAATCCCTATGTGTTTTACAAAGGGCTTATTTCTGTAACTGGAATATTCTTGTAACATTCCTCTGGATTTGGGGGATGAGACCCCAGTGTGCTTTCTACTAATTAGTGTGCATGAATGCCGTGCATCTACGCAATAGTTTCCTTCTTCAGGTGTTTGTCTGTGGTTTAAACTGTGTGTATGCTGCTAGGCGAAACTGCATTTCACGGATGACTGAGAAAGTAAACATAATTTCCTCTCACATTGGCAAAACAGCCACAGTATAGTGAGATGCCACACACACAAGACATATGAATACACAAATGCTCAAATCAGACAAGTCTAAAATATTCATCTATGTAAAAATGGTTTTAGTAGGTTATTTTTTTTGTAACAATGTTTCCATGGCCAATCACAATCCTGATGGATAAAATTCCCACCTTATCTTCAACATGTCATCAACACTCACTTGTAGAAGCTCTTGTTGACCTTCTTCTCGTGGGGGAATCCCATCATGCCACAAACCACTCGAGAATTTTTGGGTGTCCAACCATTATCGCAGATCTGAGCCCACCCGTCCTTATTCTTGACTTCCACCACTCCCTCTGTGACCGGCATCCGTTTAGTTGCCATGGTAAACACAGGACGCAAACGGACCTCCTCCACTTTATTCTCATCTACCTGTACCTGAGAGAGATGCAAAATGCAAAGAATAGAAACAGAGAACAGAGTGAAGAAGCATGTGAGAAAGCAGTGCTTGGAGTGCTTCCTGCATGTTAGATCAGGGTTATAATTGTTAACTAAACCTAAAACTATAGCAAAAAAAAAAAAAAATTATACAAAAATGTTAATTGAAATGAAGCTGAAATAAAATAAAATATAACTATTAGACGATAAACTTCAACTAAACTAAAAATTTTAAATGTTGCCTTTGCAACTAACTTAAATAAGTTAAAGTTGAAGCACTAAGATTTAAAAAGTAACTTTCCCCAACACTGGTGTAGGGTCCTTTACCTCTATAACGTTGGAGTCCACGTATCCCGGCAGTCTCTCATCTTTACAGATCACTCCAGCGTCCTCATCATGAGTGCAGTCACTGTTGCCCCAGCCACGAGACTTACACACCGACACACTCCTTTCACTGCCACTGCACTGCACATTGTCAAGCCAAATCCTCCCTGAAACAAACACAAACTCTCTGAGCACATACCAGGCATGCAGATATCGCTTTATATCTGGTCTGAGTGAATGTGCGAATGAGAGCAGGCACATTTACCTGTGCCCTTCCCATACTTGGCGCTGTGTGCCCAGCCCGTGGCGGACACAAAGCCAAGCTGGCGACAGAGGACATGGGCATTGGCCAGTGAGAAGTCATCATCACAGATGGTCCCCCACTCGTCTTTGTAAAACACCTCAATTCGCCCCTCATTGTGTTTCCTGGGGAAACCAGACAGACGGAACTTCAGAGTCTCTGGCCCCTGTGCCGTCAGAGGTGTCGGTGTGGGGCTCGAGCGTACAGGCGGTGGGGTTTGGGCAAAGCATGATTGAATCCAAGCATTATGTAAGAAGACAACAATGTGTAGCAACCACTGACACGGCTCCATGTGTGGCTCTACAGCAGAGAATAAAAACAAAGAGGGGAAACACAGTTACTGTTGTGTGAGTGCGACTATGTTTGGATTTGTTCACTATCATTAGTACAAAATTGCCCACACAGAACATGTTCCAGCTCACTGTTAAATTTAAATTGCATGCTGGTCACTTCTACAGCAAATTCGATGAGATAGGATGAAGCTAATTAAACCTGGGATTATGTCTGGGTCACATTTCACTGCAAAATCGTATATTACTTAAAGAAAATTTAAGTCAGCATGAAATCATAATGATTTATAATAACTTATTTGGAACAAAAATGTGTCTTAGAAATGATTTCTTGAGATTCACCCACAGATCAAAGATTTAGCATGTCTCCCGAACTCCCAACACACCCTGGGGTACCCGGTGTATTGTAGAAAAAGTGGGTAGGAAACTGACAATTACTGCTTTTGACACACACACATTCTAGTCAACATAAACTTATACTCAATACTTTCGTGTACAAGTACCTATTTTGATATTTTGAACACCATAAGCTGTTTCAGGGTTTACAAAAAAGGTACATGAATTAAAAACCTGGCTTGAACAAGCTTTGAATGTAATTTTCTGGATTCAAAGCAGAATTTGTACATTTAGCAATAAAACACGCCAAAATATAATACAGCAGTATACAGCACTCTCCTTTGATTCAGTAGCCAGTATTACCAGCTGGTATACTGACTTTAAAGGAAGCAATAAAACATTTAACTGAGCCATCCACTGACTGCATGTGTGAATGACACGAGGTTCATCTTATAGTGTTTGTAGACAGAATAGTTTAAATCCTTTGTATATAGTACAACATTGGACTGAAAATTGTGATGATGATATAACAGCCCCTCACCAGTGCAGTTATGGGATTTCACTAATGTAACAACAGCTTGACAGACAAGTCACTCTGGAGCCTGTAGCCCACAAAGGAATGTAAATCTTGAGTACCGCTGCGCTGTGAGCGGGTACAGACCCGTTACCCAAACACATGCCCTTCAACTGTCAGCTTTGGGACTAGACAGCATCTTTGCATTACCTTCATTTGAATATCAAGTAAGCCATAACACAAACTTAAATCCATATAAAACTTCACTAACTCTATGTCCTTTACATGCAGATTCTCATATAAGGGTGATTCCCTAATATTTCCTTTAAATATAGCCACTTTTGTTCCAGTGAACTTTAAGAAAATAGACTCTTAAAACTCACTTTTCAATTAGCTTTACTTAATTTGGGCACACTTTATATTAGGTGGCCTTAACTATACCATTTGATACAACTATGTAGCTACATGTTGATGCATTGTAATTACATTAAAAGTACTTGCATTTAATTAGCATTTGTACTGTACTGTAACTCAACCATTACCCCAATAACTCTAACCCCTAATATAACCCTATACCTTTACTCCCAAATATAACCATACATCAAACTCATTAGAAGTAAATGTGGGAATTTTCCAGAACAACAGGCTTGTAGGTCTTTATTGTTAATATAAGGCCACCTAATATAAAGTGTGACTATTATCAATGTCACACAGTTGGGGGAATGTATCCCACAGGAATTCTTTCATTTCAGTTATGAACATTTGCACCATGGTATTATTTCCACCACATCTTTAATTACGTACAATGGAAATGACGGTGATGGAAATCAAAATGTAGCCTAAACATTTTTGGGAATAAAATGGCACTCATTTGTTTTGCAATGGGAATTTCATAGCTAGCATTTATGTATGGTATACACACACAAAAATGTTCATACTTGCATAATTTGTCAACATGAAAGCTTGACTGGATATGAAATACAAATGAACTATTCTGTTCACAAGAGATATTTTCCTTTATTTTACATCATGTCTCATATTTCCTTTGTCAATTTTGTAATAAAGTACTAATGCTGATCCACATAGGCCTATTCAATCTTCATAAAACAAGTCATATTAGTAATTTCAAGAATGTTACATGTGCAAAACGTGTCAAAGCATGTCAAATTTGAATAGACAAAAGACTTTTCTTACCGTGGATGGATCCAATTATACAAGGTAGTAAAGAAACTGGCGCGCAATTGAAAACAGATTTTCGGTAGCTCAGGAACACATGATTCCCAAGCACATGAAATAATAGGCTAATGGTATTTCAACTATAATCATATTTAAATCAAACTGACACCATTAAGTACACGATTTTAAATCATGTCATCTGTAAACATCAAGTTGAAATGCTTACATAAACAATTGTGCTGAGGTAACGGCGAGACTCGAGCCAGATGTGGATCCCATGGTATGAGGAGATTAAAGGGGTAAGTAAGTGGACCAATTTACTACTTAACATAAAGTTCCTAAACATGTGACGGCGAAATACAAATGTTTATATATTAATTTACAGTGACCCCAAATCTAGTTCAGGTCTTAAACAACGTCTCTGCGCAAAGAAAGGACCGTTGAACACTGCTGTCCATTCTTAAGCAATACAAGCGGATGAGGAGAAAATAAACTTCCGTTACAGTATTCTTTAAAACATATACAAGTATGCATAGCCTATATTGTTAAAAATGCATTGATATCTTTTATTGACAAAACTGAGATATAAAGTCTAGTGTAGGCTACTTGGCGTCCAGCTGCTTTTTCTCCGATGATCAAACACGCTTTTCAACTGTAGCCTATTTGACACTTTTTACAAAAGAGTAAACTTTTGTAACTTTGCAATACTCACAGACGAATAAAAAAGGCAGACCATTTTCATTTTTCCCTTACCTCAAGTTAGTCGGTTTCTTCCCACACAATCTTAGCACAGTTTCAAGCGGTTTGTATTTATGCACAGAACCCGAAAAGCATCCAGAAAAGAATGGGATACCTGTTTCAGGAGCGAAAACTTGTATGAAGCAAAGAAAGGCACCTAATGAGCGGTGATAAATGACTGTAATGGGAGTGAATTGCCAGCTGGACAGTCGTGCGGGTGGGAGAGAAAGAGAGAGAGAGAGAGAGAGAGATGGGAAAGACGGGGCACAGGGGGAGCAGGAGGGAGAGGTGGAGCTGACTCGTGGACGACTTCACTCGAATGAAAAAGGGGCAGGATTTATTTGAGGAAAAACACATAGCCCTTTCACAGTTCAGGAAAAGATTTTCCTACTGTCCACATAACGGAACGTTCTTCTGGTCAGACACGTTTTACCTTTGAAAAATTGCATGGAGGGATTTTGATCTTCGTGAAATTTATATCATATGCGTAATTGTTTAAATAAAATAAATAAAAATCACATGTTGCTAGTAATAGGTTAACATTTTACAATAACGTTTCATTTGTTAACTATATGAACAATGAGAAATACTCCTAAAGCATTCATAAGTTAATAATTTCAGCTTTTACTAATACATTATTAAAATCAAAAGTTGTATCTGTAAATATTATTTGATGGACCTGAGCTAACATGAGCTAACAATGAACAGTTTATTTTGAACTGTATTTTGAACTAACAAATAAATACTGTAACAAATGTATTGCTCACTGTAAAGTGTTACCAGTAATAAATACGATTTAAATGTTTCTACCTGTCAAAAAAGCAAGAAGAAGCCTAATTATATTGTGATTTACATCTTTTATTACAAAGAAAATGTACAATCATTTGGATTAGAAAAGTACATTTTGTAGAACACAATACGCAAGGCATATTTACTGATGTAGGAACAAACTGCCTATTACTTGTACAGAGCAATCAAGCAAGTAATATACAAAAGACTATGAGGAGATTGGTTTTGTGTTGTTTCATACAATGTAACAGCAACAGGGACACCAAAATTATTCCAAAGGTAAAAAACAAAACAAAAAACGATAAGACAGGCTCTCATCTTTGAAGAGGAGAATTATCCATATTGTAATATATTTTGTTAACCTCCCTAATAATTGGTCAAAGTTTTGCCTGGTCCCTTTCTCTCTAATAGTTTTTTATGCAAAATGCTGTCAAGCAACACAACACTTGTTTTCTACAAACATATGAGCTACGTATATCCATGACAATCTGATTCTGCACACTCATAAAATAACTGTTTTCATAACCAGACCTCTACAGCAATTATATTTACTAATTTTGCATTTACGTTGCATCAGTTAAATAAATAATAGAAGGTGCTTGAATAATATCTGCACGCTTTTGAGTAAACGGCTGCTTGATGCAAAATCAATCCATAACCATAAACGGTATAAGATGATAGCTGACACATTTCAGTATATAAAAAGTGTTGCGAGTGAAAGCTATAGATCAGATCTTATTGCTTTATTCTCATATCAGCTGTTGATTTTGACATACCATAATATAAGACGTTGAAAAAGTTTAAAGGGTTTAACATTTTTAAAGCTTGCAGCAATTCCTAAAACTAGTATTGCCATGCGGTTTATCCTGATTGTTTGACCTGAATGTATAATATTATTATAGTGACTATAATATATTTGGTATGTGGTAGATGACAGGGCTTGGTCTTTATAGTTGAGGACATGTTCTGATATTTTAAGGCAACTTTGGTCTGTTTGCATAAATATGTCTTTTGGTAAAAGACATGAACTAAGATTGATTAGTAGATCAGGATGGGTTTGTTAATTCCAAAAGTGCACCAACCGCACCAAAATATCCCTGAAAAACAAAAACAAAATGGTTATGAGTGATTTGTTTAGATATTGTTTGAGCTTTGGATGTATTATACAGACTCGCACACACCTCATGTCGAAGGAAAAGGGCTTTGAGTTGTCCTTTGCTCCAGTAGTCCAAAGCATAAGCGAGCAACTTCATGGATAACGTGTTCACTCGCAGAAAGTTCCCAACAAACACCACTCTTTCAATGTTCTAAATAGAAGAAACTCATGATAAGCATTCATCCTGAAAATGCAAATTTGTTAAGAGAAGTTTCCAACGAGTTGATTGGCCCCTGGTCTCTCATAGCCCTGTACAATGCTGCTTGATCCAGATTTCACAAGGCAGCACCGTAAAGAGGCTGACAGACAAGGGCAAGGACAACATAATAGCGATGTATAGTGTGGGTGTACATGTGTACCTCGTTAAGTGCACACATGCGCGTGATTGAGCCAATGTTGTTTGTGATGGTGACAAGTGTTGCTCTAGCCAGATCCTCCTTTGAGACTGAGTCTCTCTTCTCCTTACACATCATGTTCCCAAAGCTACAAAAAAACATACATACACATTATATTGATTATATGTGTCAAAACAGAAACATTTTAAAATGATAACAGTATCATATAATGAATAACGTTGTAATTGTTCGCCATATAGGCCTACATGTATTAGTAGTATACACTCTTAAAAATAAAGATACTTTATTGGCATCTATGGTTCCATGAAGAACATTTAAAGGGGTGGTATAATGCATGTAAAATAATATGTAAAATAAGTCTCTGTTGTCCCCAGAGAGTGTATGTGAAGTTTTATCTCAAAATACCCCACAGATCATTTTGTACAGCATGTTAAAGTTGTCCCTTTTTGAGGGTCAGTAAAAACACGTTGTTTCCCTTTGTTGTGTGTCCCTTTAAATGCAAATGAGCTGCTGCTCCCGGCACAGAGGGCGGAGCTTCAACAGCTTGTGTGTGTCAGCAGCAGACAAACACTAAAATGTCAGAAACTGTTCTACCTTTTATGTTTAAACTGGAGTCGGACAATGATGGAGAGACTCAAGTGACAACAGGATGTTTCTGAATGGTTAGTTGATGAATTTATGTTGCTGATGTGGAGTTAACTATCTTCAAATCATTGATTAGCATATTCTGTCATGATAATCTATAAATCGCTGTGTGGGAACTGTTATAAGATGCCTACAGAGTGACATGCTATTGCATTTGTGTTACGTACTGTATTGCATGTGAAAAGACAGATGTGACAGCTTGAGCAGACTCACAAATGTGCTTGTCTACAACAACTCTTCCTCTTCTCAACATGGACTGCGTGCTCCCGGGGGCGGGGTTTATGTACATTTTAGGGTTGGTGATGTCACTAACCCGGGAGGAATGTCGTGTAGTCCCTACCAGCCGTTTGTTGAAGTCCTTAAAAACTATTTCTTTTAAAAGCAAATATCTTCCTTTGCTTTGAACTTTGAGCATTGTAACTTTGCAAATGTTGTTTATGCTCAAACAACAACATTACACACTAACTAAAGTTAGAAAAGTGAAATCATAATCAACCACCCCTTTAACATCCATGGAACCTTTCCATTGTACAAAAGGTTCTTTATAGTGGAAAAATGTTCTTTAGATTATTAAAATGTTATTCACACTAAGAAAAACATGGCATCACTGTGAAATGCTCCTTTTGGAACCTTTATTTTTAGTGTACCATTCAAAAGTTTGGGGTCAATGATTATTTTGGAAAGAAGTTAATACTTTTATTCTACATGGATGCATTAAATTGATGAAAAATGTCAGCAAAAAACATTTTTAATGCTACAAAAGTTTTCTTTGTTAAATAAATGCTGTTCTTTTATCAACAAAAAAATTATATAAATCAAAATAAATATTAAGCAGCACAAGTGTTTTTTACATTGATAATGCTAAGAAATGTTTCTTGAGCACCAAATCAACATATCATGTGAAACTGAAGACTGGAGTATTGGCTGTTGAAAATTCAGCTTATTTTGAATTGTAAGCCAGTTATTATAAAATAATAATAATAATATAAATGATTATTCAAAAAACATTTTTACAAATAGATGCAGCCCATTAAAGGGTTAGTTCACCCAAAAACGCTGTCACCATTTACTCACCATCATGTTGTTCCAAACCCATAAGACATTTGTTCATCTTCGAAACACAAATAAAGATCCTAATTTGGAATTTTGGACTAAATTTGGACTAAACCGCTCAATTCATATGGATTAGTTTTACAATCTCTTTATGAACTTTATGAAGCGACAAAGTGGTAGTTGCGTAGCTGTCAATGGAGGGACAGAAATCTCTCAGATTTCATTGAAAATATCTTAATTTGTGTTTTGAGATGAACGAAAGTCTTACAGGTTTGGAAGAACATGAGTGTGAGTAATTGATGACAATTTTTTTCATTTTTGGGTGAACTAACCCTTTAACATAAAAAAACCCATTAAAAAACATAACAAATGCCCTCAAATGTTTGAACTGTAGTGTATATGCCTGTACCTGGAGGCAACAGCCCATCCTGGCAAGCCAAATCGCTCATAGTCACCACCGTAGATGTCCTTGACTAGTTTATCTACACGTGTACTTTCCCCTTCAGTGGCCATTGCCAATGCCTCATCAAAGGTGGAGCATCCAGTCAACAGGCAACACAGCCCTAGAAATGTACCACCACCAAGACTGGAGGGGAGATTGAGAAAAAATTACCATAGCTTTACAGTAAAATCCATTTTTATTTTGTTAAACTGTTTTGTTAAACTTATTAGGAAATGAATGCAAAATTATAAAGCCATGACCAACCTGGTTCCAGTGACACGCTTGTAGTTGTCTTTGGAGTATACAGCCAGTATGCTGACACCTGAGCCAATGTTGACAAGCAGCAAAGGATAGGGGTTCTCCAGGTTGTATGCCCTCTGCTCGCAACGGTCAGGTTCTGTTGGGTGCTCAAAATAGTAACACTCGGATAGACCACTTGAGACCACCGAGTCAATATACAGAACACCCTTTATCAGACAGTCCAGCTCATCTAGCTTCAAAAGCTGCAGATTGGCCATCTAAGAGAAGAGAGACAGCACAGTGAGCCATTTAGTTAAACAGATTGCATAGAAGAGGTCAAAGTGAAACAACGTGAGTTTGGACATACTGTACGGAAGTTATCCTCGTATTTAAATGCACCACCTCCAGTGGCACAGAGGGTGGTGTGCAGACTGGAGAAGTGCTTGTCTCGGCCCATCTGCAGGAAGGTAGGCAGCTCGTGCGTAGGAAAGCGAATGAAGTGTAGGCTGCCCTTGCGACCCCAAAGGGATAGGTCAGTCAGCTCCAGGTGGACATCTCGAATACCTGTTTTGCCGTAGGCGGTGTGTGAGGTGAGGTAGTGACGGATGCTTTTCAGACTCTCCACCTCCTCCTGCTCTTCTTCTGCTGTAATGTCTTTGGGCTCAAAGTAAACCAGCTTCACCAATGTGCCACCAATGTCCATGCCAAACCATGGGAAAGCTGGGGGACCAATGACAGGTAAGTGACTTGAGTACCTTGTCCATTTTCTAAACACATTTTCTGCTAGTAAACAAGAATACAAATAAAAGCTTATTTAAGCTTATTTTTAAATAAATTGAAATGTAGTTAATGATTAACTTATATTTCTCATAAATTAAGTAGAAATATTGGTTATTCGTACAATCACTTGGGCAGGGTTGAATGGTGGCACTTGACAATGTCAACACTACAATGAGTAAAATTGCCAAATTTATTCATATTAAATATTAGTTTAATAGGTTATTATTAAAATTATTGTAACTGCATCATAATATCAAAACGTCTGAGATGGCAGATGCACAAATATATATATATATATATATATATATATATATATATATATATAAATAAATATAAATATAAATATATATATATATATATATATATATATATATATATATAAAAATATATATATATATATACACACACACACACACACACACGCACACCGGCTGTTTTGGGTACACCTATTGAACTGCTTGTTGATGCAAATATCTAATCAGCCAATCACATGGTGATTTAAGTGACACAAAGTGGTGTGGTTGTTGGTGGCAGACGGGCTGGTCTGAGTATTTCAGAAACTGCTGATCTACTGGGATTTTCATGTACAACCATCTCTAGGGTTTACAGAGAATGGTCCGAAAAAGATAAAATATCCAATGAGCGGCCGTTCTGTGGGTGAAAATGCCGTGTTGATGTCAGAGGAGACTGGCCAGACTTGATTGAGCGGATAGAAGGGCAACAGTAACTCAAATAACCACTCATTAAAACCGAGGCGCAGAAGAACATCTCAGAATGCACAACTTTCACACAGAACACGTCAAAACTTCAAGCAAATGAGCTACAGCAGCAGAAGAACTCACCGGGTGACACTCCTATCAGCTAAGAACAGGAAACTGAGGCTACAATTTGCACTGGCTCACCAAAATTGGACAATAGAAGATTGGAAAAACGTTGCCTGAGTCTCGATTTCTGTTGCAACATTCAGATGGTAGGGTCAGAATCTGGCGTAAACAACATGAAAGCATGGATCCGTCCTGCCTTGTATCAACTGTTCAGGCAGGTGGTGGTGTAATGTTGTGGGGGATATTTTCTTGGGCCACTTTGGGTCCCTAAGTACCAATTGAGCATCTTTTAAATTCCACAGCCTACCTGAGTATTGTTGCTGACCATGTCCATCCCTTTATGACCACAGTGTACCATCTTCTGATGGCTACTTCCAGCAGGATTATGCACCATGTCACAAAGCTCAAATCATCTCAAACTGGTTTCTTGAACATGACAATGAGTTCACTATACTCAAATGGCCTCCACAGGCACCAGATCTCAGTCCAATAGAGCATCTCTGGGATGTGGTGGAACAGGATATTTGCATCATGGATGTACAGCCGACAAATCTGCAGTAACTGTGTGATGCGATCATATCAAGGCAGTTCTGAAGGCAAAAAGGGGGTCCAACCCAGCCAATATGTACAGTACTAGCAAGATGTACCTAATAAAGTGGCCAATGTGTATGTGTGAATATACTGTGTATATGTATATACTTCTGCACAATTTTACTTTAGTGTTGAGTCGCCACTTATTGTCCAATAGCCTATAAAATACCTGAAAAAAATCTAGTTAAGAACCATTTGCTTATTAGCCTAATTCATAAACTGGAAATTAGACTGTATCAATTCCTTGTGCAAATATTCTGAATTGTGTTACGTTTATTTCTAAATCCAATTATACATCATTTATCATTTAAACAATATTTAATTCCAGAACTAACGTTAGTGCTTATTTGGTTTTTGCCGATTAAAAGGAACCTCCGATTTAAAAAAATAAAATAATTCTAGCAAGTGTTAATCGATGTTAATTGTGAGCGTGCAAAATTGACATACTTGGCTATCAAATATCTGACTAGCTGCTACAGGTTTTATTTATTTATATTCTACATTTTTATCACTGTGATGTGAGCATGAACTCCGTTAACCCCGTTACTTATCGCCATAACACAAGATGGTTCACCTACGCGGCCTGTTCTTTTTCAGCGAATCGAGCCTCAGCATCGCCGGCGTCGATTTTGACATCCGCAGCTCTATGGGTGCACTTCCACCGGCCGCTGCACTGTCTGCTCCCGGTGTAGCAATTATGCTACATGCCGTCTCCGTCTTTGATCGAGGCAGCTTGAGCACTGTCGATTCTTCCTCTTGCTCCTCGGCACATCCCTCGCCGTCACAGTTAAAGCCGTTCAGCTCCATTATGTCGTTTGACAAAAATCTCTACATCGATTGTCAAGCAGAAAAATAACCGTTAACACAAATAAATGCACTGTCATTATTTCATTTTGTTATTTAGGTCGATATAGAAAATGTTTACGTCGCTGTGTTTACAACACAGTTAGTCGAGTCACCAATGAATGCGCTTCTCCTGTCAACTGAAATCGCATTGAGCCAATCAAGTTCTCAGTCTACATTGGCGATCAAGTTCTCTTCATCACCTGCAGATGGCGCGCTTCACAATAACAACACTACTACACGCATCATCGAGTTAAAACCTTTACTGTCTTCTATGCTTATGATGACTGACCAGAAAGACACAAGGTAGGACAGTTTATTCAGAAGCATTCCAGAAAATCATTAAGGCTGCGCATCATCAAGAATGACCAGAACACAAAAAACAAGACAGTTTAGCCTAGTAAGTATAAATATTCCCCTAAAATAAAGGCCCAGAGATAATACCAGTACTTAAAAAGATCAGTAGTAACAATACCACATAGTGCATTTAAAATCATGTTCAATCATACATGTCTAAACTTCATACCAAAAAGTGTAGATACAAGTGCAATTGCTGATTAAAATATTACATTTAGACCTAGTTTCACAGAAAGGGCTTAGATTAAGCCAGGATTAGGCCTTCGTTAAATTAGAACATTTAAGTAGCTTTTATAAACGTGCCTTAGAAAAAAATATTACTGTGTGCATTTTGAGACAAAACAATGACACTTATATATTTTAAGATATGTCAGTGCAAGTTGCTTTCAATGAAGACAGCTTGCATTTTAGTCTGGGACAAGGCTTAACCCTTGCATTTTAGTCTGGGATAAGGCTTAAGCCTTGTCTGTGAAACCGGGCATTTAAGTGTACTCTGTTCATTCAGAGTCATTCACAATGTTTACATACAATATAATTCAGTTTACTCTTACACAGATAATTTGATGCTATGAGCATGAACCTTATCACATTCTCCAGCTCAAAAGGTAGCAAATGCCACTAGCAACCCCATAGAACATGAGTTTGAATGCAAGAGAACGTGTGAACTAAAAAACAACAAAAAAAACACATGCATATACGATGTAAGAAATGCATTTGACAAAAATGATCTTCAACTACACTTCAAAATGGACATAAACATGTATACAGACACAAACCTTATATATATCAAGGCTGCAATATAAACCTAACATATTTTTACCATCCACACATTAGGCACTTGGCTTTGTTTGAATTTAGTTTTATCCATCTTAACAGTTACTCCGCTATAGGTAGGCCTACCTCTTACAGCCAGTGGTGGACATGGCAGAGATTTACTGAGGGGACACTAGTTGGGGACATATTGTATATTTTTAAAACATAAAATCGAAATGAAAACGAAAAATCCTATTTCATTTATGTATGAAATTTGAATTCATGGGTTTCATCAGGTCCCTTTCCACAGGTGTTTAAAATCAAGCACCTAGATTATGAATGCAGACTGCATTGTGCTTGATAATACACCTGTGGAAAGGGACCTGATGAAATCCATGAATAGCTTTTTGAGGCCATTTCATACCGTTGAAATTCACTCCCTAGACTCAGTGCCACCAATTTTTTTTTTTGTTGATTTTTGTCAATGGTGAAATGCTTCCTGTGTGCATGCGTGTATGCTTTGATGTTCCAGTAAAACAGAAAGTGTTTGTTGGACAGTCTCACAGAGGTCAAACTGTTTTCAAAATACAGGACAGTGATGAAATAGAGAGTTCACTAAGGTGTCTGTGAAAGAGGATTCATGAGAAACAAGATAAGTTTGAGAACAAACACTGCTCCAGAATCTTCTGTGAGGGGGCTAACGGAGAGGGTTGGAACAATTGCACAGTCTACTGCATAATGCTTGAGCAAGTGCTCCAAATGAGCTTTCTATTAATGTCCAACAGGGGTTATGCAACAGCTCCTTATATTCATGGTCTGTCACACAGGATATATTCTTGCAATGTTTTACAATTGACAATACAACCAATTGTTGTACAATGTAATACCACCTGTCAAGCTAGTTTTTCCAAATTATTTAAAAGGTACATCAGTGAATCTGATTTTACAGGTGCAACGGCAGTCAAATTCATTAACGGCCCTGGCATACAAGGCATGCATTAGGCACATGGCAGACAAGTATTATATATAGCCCCAAATATACACACATAAAAATAAATACATATGGATGAAACCACAAAAGAGTTTGGTGACAGAAGTTATGTAGGATTGAAGGCAAGATTTTCAGTGAGTAACTAAAATTTCAATCTGCTCCGGCTTTAAAATACTTGGTATATAGTGGTATGGTATATTTTTATGGTACGTTTTGTCCTTTTCTAAACTTGACAGCAGCGGTTACCATCCACTGTTGTTCTTTGGAAAAGAGCAGCCTGGACATTCTTCTTAATAAGTCCCTTTTGCGTTTCATCAAAAAAAAAAAAAAATCATTTTGGGGTGATCATTTTAAGACCTTTTCAGTTAATGCTTGAGCTTCCAGGCCAAGAAAACAGCAGATAGAGCAATCCCAGCAGCAGCAGCAATGAGTTGGAAGTTGTTTTTCCTGAATAACCCTGCATAGTCCTCTTCTCTCTGCTCTGGCTGTAGAATAGTTGCTGGCCTAGCATTAGATTCTTGCTCTCGGCAGTTGATGGTGGCTGACTTCTTACGGTCTGATGGCTCTGAATCATGCCCAGATGGATCACTGAGAGGAACTAAATTTTCTGTGCCGCTATGGTTCAGGGTATGCTGGTCTCTGCTACGTTGCAGCATGCTTGGTGGCTGACCATTGAAATTTTCAGCAGGTGGCTCCTCAGAAAACCGGATTACATCGACCAGTATCTGACTCTCATAGGAAGATTCGTAGTGGTCTTCCTCAGGCTGATTATTAGGTGTCGAGGGAGCAGCAATGTAATTTAAGGACTGAGAGGCAGAATCAAGGGAAGCAATGGGAGTGGAGGTCTGCTCTGCAAGACTAAGAGACTGTCGAGGTTCTGTGGAACACTCTGTTGCTCTGCTGATCTCCAAATCACCTGAAACCACTGAGCAAGGCTGTTCTGGCAAGCCAGGAAGAATCTCTGCTCTGTTCTGCTGGGGTTCTGGATGCTGAAGGATGCCAGGTTTGCTGAAATATTCCTGGTCGATGGAAGAGGGAGGGTGCACCTCAGTAGGTGCAGATGATGTTGCCTGACCTGTTCTAGTCGAATTTGTTTGGCCATTAAAAAATGGTAATCCAGCAGTGTTGTTCCTCTGAACATGCTGCAGAGAAAACAGAAGATTAAGGCACAGAATACAACAGATTAACCATTGAAAAACTGAGAAAGTTTTTTTATATATTGTAATCATTACAATCACAACTTGTAATAATTGCTTCAATGAGCTCATTGTTTCTGCCTAAATTAATACATGATGTTAGCTAACTACATGATTTGTTTCATCTTAGAACTGTACATTCTGACATATGGACATTACTTGGGCACACATTTACATCTGATAGCAGATTACTTTAAATTAGGGGTTGGGAACGTTGGTCCAGGAGGGCCACTATCCTGCAGAGTTTAGCTCCAACCCTGAAAAAAAAAAACCTCAACTGATTGTAGCCTTAGTGATCCTGAAGACATTGTATTAGCTTGTTCAGGTGTGTTTGATTAGGGTTGGAACTAAACTCTGCAGGACAGTGGCCCTCCAGGACCAACATTCCCCACCCCTGCTCTAAATTGTACCGTAATGTAGATTTTTGTTAAAGCTGCTTTGAAACAATATGTATTGTGAAAAGTGCTATACAAATAATTGTGAATTTAATTGAAAACAAACTTGCTATATTATAGCTTTGGCTAAGAACAACAGTGGATTGCTTTGGTTTGAGCATTACCTCGTTTGCAGTTGGGTCAGAGATCTCTTCAGGCCCCTGAATTGTCCTTTCCTCTCTCAATGGGGAATTACTTTCTTGGACAGGGACATTCACTGAGGTGCTGGTGTCCTTGACTGCGATTGGCACCTGGATCTTCGCTGACATCTGAGAACTCTGGAAGGTGGTGCAAGGATGTGTAATTTGAATTTGAGAGGTGTTTGAGGAGGATGCTTGAGCACTTGAGGTGGAGAGGAGAGTTTCACCAGTTGATGCAGAGTTGGTGGTTTGTTCTGTTAAAGCCAAGCCATCTGGAGTATCTAAAACAGGCGTTTTGTTCTCAGCTGGCCCTGTGTGGGTTGGGACTTTGGAGACTGAGACTTCAGCAGGGGGAGGTGTTTGGGAAGGGGCAACAACCAGAGGTGCATTTTCAGCTTGGGATACTGGTTCAAGAGAAGGAGCTGGATCCAGAGTAGGAAGTTTTTGCACTTGCTGTGTCTCTGGAACTTCGAGAACAGGAGCAGGAGCAGGAGCAGGAGAAGGAGAAGGAGAAGGAGCAGGAGCAGGAGCAGGAGCAGGAGCAGGAGATGGTGCTGGCATGTTGGAAAGGGCAGCTGGGACGTCCCCTGCGGGTGGAATCAGCAAAGAAGTGGTCGCTGGGACAGTATGAATTGTTGCTGTGATTACGGTTGCTGTGGCACCAGCTGGAGAATAAGAAGGAGCTGGAGTAGGTGCAGGTCTGGGCACAGGAGCAGCAGAAGCTGGATTATCTATAGACAAAACATAAACAAAAAAGGCATTCATAAATAATGTCCATCCTTTTCAAAATTTGCTTTGAACACAAGCAAGATAGCTCTTACTTGTGATTCCTCTGATACTGTCATAAGCAGTTCTCATCTCAGAGGCCAGTTCCGAATGTTCACAGTTCTGCAGTGCAGTGATGAACTCATTAGGCCAGTTGTCTCGTCTGCGTAGATTGTCCAGAAGTGTCTGCATAGCAGTGAAGTTTCCAGAAGTTTCTCTCTTGGCTTCGATCTCTTCCTGCAAAATGTAAAATTATAATTTAAAAACAATTTAGCTAACTGAGCTTTTCACTCTTGCAAATCTGGTTATAGTGGTGATGTTATTTGTGGTTAATGTGATCTGGCTTACCTTATCAGTGAGTGTGAGGCATGGCAGGTGAGCTACAATAGCTCTCACTTTGACCGTTGATGAAAAGCGAGCCATATTTGGCCTGATCGCTTTGTTATAAAATTGTTCACGTGTCAATGACATTTTTGCACTTCGAAAGAGAGTGATAGAAAAAGAGTTTAATTTAGTGATTTATTGTCATCAATTACACTAAATAAAAACACATACTTGAATATTAGTACCTGCTTTAAACAGTAAAATTCAGCAGCCTCTTCTTTGTTTCCTTGAATCTGGACTCCAAATTAGCCCTGGGAAAAGAATTAGAATTTTTTTATTCATTCAAATCTTTGTTGTGAAACCCTTAAAAGCTTTTAAAAAAAGTTTAATGTGAAGGTTAACTGAATTGGCTTAAATTATATCATCAGCTAGGCAGAGTACAATCTACTGACAATGCTATATGATACGAAATTTGATCATCTCATAATCCATCATGAATGGAACTTCTGGATGAGGAAAGCTTTCAACTGAAAGTGAAAGTGAAACTGGTGTATATTGAGAATTTTAGGGAAATCCTTAAGTTTCCATTTGGCCTTCATTAAAAAAAAGAGTTTCGAACAGAACAGAAAAATGAAAATTCATCTGACATCACTGCAATCTTAAACCAGAAATAAATGTTTGTGAAATGTAGACCAGATGTGATGAATGTAAAGCAGATAATTTTTGCAACATTTACTCATCAGTACAGGGGATGTCCCTGAATGCCCCCATATTTGCCCAAACTCACAGGAGTACAACATTATTCACTATATTGGGATACCAGGGCAACACCATACCATGCCCCACCCAACCACTTAACCTACCCTTAATGACGCTATAAGCTTCTCCCCAAAACCGGTCTGAGACTGCTGGGCTGGCCTGGCACTGCTGTCCTCAGACTGCTGTGACATATGGCTCTGCTGCTCTGCAGTTAAAGGTATAGTGGAGGATCTTTCCGAATTTTAGAAAAGACCCGCCCTCTCCAATTTTTTTAAAAATGCACATGCGCAACACTCTATCTGCTCCCGAGAGGGAACGCCTATTAAACGTGTGCACGAGAGAGCATTCATGCAAGACAAAATGTCAAATACCCTTCCGTGTTTTATTTACTTATTATACTGATCGATTGAGTGACCGAGGACTCAAGACATGATATGCAATGGAGAAGTAGCTTGTTGCATTTGTGTAATAAATACTATGGTGAACACATTGGAATTATCAAAAATGAACACACAAGGATTTAGAACATTTCAGCGTGATACCATTTACCATTTGGTCATAAGGCTACTTTAGACAAATTGAGATGTTTACCGTGTCTACGCGGTGCATGACTTGTGCCAGTGCTAGCATCACTAATCATAGCTTAAGCTTACATTAACTTTTACTAGCAGTGATTTTAAATGGATTTCTCCAAATAGCATGCCAAACTTTACCTGTCTAGTAGAATCTTCGCGACTGCGGCATCAGTGGGAATAACAGTGCAACGTTATTGCCATAGATTGCCATGCATATACAGTATTTCAGAAAATGAAAGAAGCATGGGACATACAAATTGGATCTTAACAGTTGTGACACACAATGTAGAGACAGTCTAATTTTAGATCAAATTCCAATCGGATACACAAATAATTGGACAGCGTGAACATAGCCCTAGAGACTTCACATCACACAAAGAGAAGCCCATTGAAGTTGAGAAGTTGTAGTACTGTATAAATTACAATGTTTCAAATAAATCCAATAGGATTTTACAAGTAAGGTCATGTCTGAGAGTGTCTATATATGGGTGCATGTTCGGGGCATGAAAATATGTTTCTCTACTGCAGTGGTTCTCAAACTTTTTCTGCCAGCCCCCCCTTTTGTAATGTAATGTGACTAATATAAAGTATTTGATGTTCTTGATGTGGATGTCTTAAGTATTTCTAAATTGTGCCATCATTTAAAGTGGACATATATATATTTTATGTTATTTTGGGACAGACAGATCAGATCTCTACCTCATATAATATGCCAGTTAATCAATATGTGTGCAAATCATTTTCATTTGTGTTAAACATTTTACCATTTAAACATTTAAATAATTTGCACTTAAAAATGGTCATTAGTAGGCATATTATCTAGAACTACACAGCAAAGTGACCTTGAAATGTATGAATAATTTAGTATTTCTGTTTGGTAGAAAGCACAAAACTGATGTGACCTGGACATTACCCAGCTAGTGGAAAAATTAATGATCTCCAAACATCAAAGCATAAACTACTGCTGTTCTGCAACCATTGCTCCTCTTTCCCTCAAAATGTCGAGTTAAACATATGCTGTTCCTAGAAGGAAGAAAATCATGTACAAAACTGGCATGCCAAAAGCCAATGGAGTAAAATGACATCTCGAAGACCTGCTCTTCAACAGATACATATACCATTTGACCTGTTCAGTCTGCCTATTTACTAGCGATAAATAAAAAAAATTCCCATTCAATACACTGCATATAACATTTTATAAACTACCAGGACACACCTACTGTACTCATTCATTATTAGTACTATTTTCCACATGTTAGATTATTAGTATATAAGTAGTATATCAATAGAATAATAGAAGAAATATACAGTATAATAGTACTGCATAATGTATAATACTCATTTATAACAGTATACAATATAAAAAGTATAACAGAATAAAAGTCAACAACTGAAAACAGAGATGGAATGTGAATACTTTTTCAAAAAAGTATTCAGTCATGTGTAACCAAACTTTCAAGTAGACTACAGGTTCAATCGACAGAATAACGGTGAAGTGGGAACAGGTCATCAGAGACTTTGGTCTGTTTGCACTTAAACAGCTCAGCAATTATAATCTGTTGTCAGATTCAATGACAGTCCTGCTCTTCTAAACTAAGGCACTGGCAGGTTAATCCACAGTTCATGCCCCTCAAAGGTCAAACATGAAATAATTTAACTGGAACAGAGCCATGTGTATTATCTGTCATCTTGTATGATAACAGGCACATGAGGGTCCATTCACTCTTCTAATAAAGACACACTAAACTAGACAAGTATTCAGGTGCAGTCAGCCAGATTCAAGACTATTCACAGTTTTTAATAAATTATTATAGGCTTTAAAGCACGAGGTTGAGGTCACAATGACAGACTGCTTAATTGGCTTCTGTTCAAGGAAACTGGCAAACCTACTCTTATGTGGAATGTCCTCTAAACGACCGTACCGTTTCCCTGTAAAATCTTGAAGAAACCTTGTCAAGTATTTTGAGGTGACCAGGAAGCACCTACTAGTCTTGATATACAGTATACCACACTTTAAAGTAGCTATGCTACATTGTGCCTGACTTAGAACAACAAGGAACAAACCTTTGAATCCCAAGCATAAAAGTATAACATTTTGAGTTTATGCGACGGGTATTAGGCTACAATCCGGCTGTTTGTAAGGAGAACCCTTAGCATAACTGGTGCGCGAGCTTTATGCATTTACACATGAAACACAAGTAGGCCTACAGTAGGCTATAGGCTAATTAACGCACATAACAACTCAAATTAATGAAATGTAAAGTGTATTTGAGCTTACCCTTTAGAAGAAGGTCAGTCTATCAATTCTTTCTCAGACTGAGACACTTTCGATATGCACGTCTTCCTTTCAGCATTTAAGGCACAACCCTCCCCTGTCATCACACGCTGTTTGTCTTTTTCATTGGATCTCCGAACTGTGTTTCAACTTGTTACATTACGCCACTAAATTCTCGTATTTCCGTGTCGATAAAATTATTTTGGAATCTTATTGGAATTGGACGACTTTTAAAAACTTAATATTATTATTATTTGTGGGCTATCTTATGGTGGCAGGTATAGTGATCGGAGGGGACAAACTGTGAGGTCGAAACTCGAAAGTAAACTAAAATGATGCCTGGTCAGATAGACTTTGAAATACATGATTACATATTTTAATTATACAGCTCTAGGTATGGTAGCTGTAAAAGCTGATAAAGACGCCAATGAAAAACTGATAAACTCTCCGAGGTAACGACAGAGAGATATGCTGAACGTGCCATAGGCTACTTCCAGTTATGGGTCTAAGTCCCTCAAGCCAAAGTTTTTGTGGCCCGGGTGATATTGTCACCATAACAAATATATATTAAATGTGTAGATATGAATAGAACGTACGGGCACTCACTGCGCAGACGCGCGTTTTTTTCAGACATGCGCGTTTATGCTTGCACAGTTGACAGAAAAAGTAAAGTGGTGCTCACTGCAGAGTCAAATGACGACCAGCTCCTCCTCTCTGGAGCTCCAATGGGGCGGGATTAGTCCATCTCCTGTTCTCTGGAGCTCTATGGGTGGAGGGATAGAGTTGTGGGTAGGGTTAGGTTGTGGTTGGATATTCTAGCTCGACCCATTAGACCCAAATTTCATTCACTCCTCCTTGCTGGAGCTCTAGAAGGAGGAGCTACACGTAAGTGTAAGTGCCACAAGTCAAATTTCATACCATTCCGATGAAGTTACAATTTTTAAAGAAACAAAGCTTTTTTTTTTCAAAAATGACAGAGGGGTTAACACAATATTGGGCATGGCCATGTACACAGAGTGGAGCTGTACTACTACTACATGAAAATGCATGAATAATATGAGAATATCTCCTGAGGCTACAGCCAATCCCTCTAAGTATGTGTCTCAGTATGGGCCACTAAAGGTAGAATACTGTGTGTAACAAATGGACGTATGTTTAGCTAAAACAAACAATGCAAATACCTACTTCAAATATTGTATAACAGTTCCTTTTCATACTCTCTAAAGTAAATACATTGAGTGAATAAATATTTGTAGGCTAAATTAAACTGCTGTAAATACTGTTGGCATGAATACACGTACTAAGATTTTCAAAAGTAGTGGTATGTTCACCAACATCAACAAAAATAAAAAATCAACAACAAAAAAAATAAAAAATCTGCCAAGCTGCTATAGGTTATAGATTAGCTGTACAAAATAAATTCAGCTTGGTTAGGGTCACATCTAACTGAAGAGCTTCTAAGTAAACATATGCATTTGCTTATGTATTCCAATCACATTTGTGGTGAGCATTCATTGCTGGCATATTGTATGTCACAATATGTTTACACCGGAAGAGTAAATGTCAGAGTGTATTTTGTAGTAACCAAGAAGGCTTTTAGCTGAAAGCACCGTAATCTTCTCTTGCAAAAAGCACCTAAAGGTAATCATCCATTCGGCACTAATAGAGCCTCCACTAAAACAGCATCCACTGTGAGCTCGACTGATAATACAGCAAGCTCACATAGCTTTTATGGGCCACAGTTTTTCCTTTCATCTTTTTTCATCACATCTTCTGATACCACAAATAAAGACATATAGGCCCTATTAAATATATATACCTGTATGGTCTCTGCTGAAAAATCCAGCATTGCGGGTCACCAGCATATAAGGTATGTTTTGCATGCTGGGACCAGCACGGGAAGCTATGGTTTCTGGTAGCTGGAGTTCTGCTGGAACAGGTACACCAGCTCAGTTTTTGCTTGAGAACAGCTTGACTATGCTGGTCCACCAGTTAGACCAGCATAAACCAGCCTGGACATGCAATTAATGCTGGATTAGATTTTTTTTAGCATGGGTAAAAAGAGTGCAATGCATGCATGTAAATATGTAATATTTCTATGAAACATTTTTCATGATGTTGAATGTTCTGAAATGTTAGCCAACATTCTAAGTTGCGTTTGAAATTAACCAACAATGGGAATAAACTATACACATTATCATAATTTGTAAAGCATTTTTTTATTGTTTACATACTTAAAACATTTCGGAGTCAGAACATGTGCTATATTAATTAAACATACAACGGACAAAACAGAAGCTGACTAATGACAATAACATTCATTATTTCATAAAAATAAAACTTTTGGTCCTTGTGTAACTATCCAGGGCAAGCAGAAAAGGTTTCAAAAGTCACTACATGCATTAGTCAGTATATGACTGCACAGTTTATTTTCCAAGGTGTCATATGTACAAAATATTATTAGACTTCTGTCATCACTTTTAATAAAGAATTACATTATTCATGTTCCAAAGACCAACATAAGATGGTATGACCATTTGGCAGCTGGTTTGTTGATGGTTTCCCAGTTTGGACCAGCTAATGCCTTTAGACAAGCGAGATTAGTCGATCATCTTAAACTGGAATTTCCAACAGGGGAACGAAAGAGGTCAAGAGTTAGAGTTCAACATTACTTTGATTTAGTCGTTCCCATGGTAACGGGTCACTTTCCTCCATTACTGTGGTGTTTCGCCGTTCGCTCCAAAAATGCTCGAGATCTGGGAGAGTTTGACAGAATGCATCTGAATGCCTTTCTGTTATGGTCACACATCCCCGCTCATCCAACACCTTCATAACCATTGTGCGCATCTCATTTCCGTTGCCCTCAATTTTCAGCCTGTGTTTGGCACCTCGACAAGCCAACAGCGAACACAGATTGCTAAGACTTTCTCTGAGCGGCACATGCATGGTGAGAAGGATGGCGGGAAAGAACATGCTGCTCAAGTAAATGCACACCTGAGAGAAAATCAGCAAACCGGCTGAAGGTTTGCAGCTTTCGCCAGAACTATGACGCATCCACACCCAAGAGGCCCATTCAGGAAGCATCATGAGCGTGTTCACGGCGATGACACTTAAATACATCAAGGAATTCTCATATTGGCGTGAAAGAAAAACCTCCTCGTTGGTACTCGGTTTGATGAGGAAGATGGTCCTGATGTGGAACACAGCAGAGAGGATGATGGGAAGAACATAGATACCCAATGGTAGCATCTTACTGAACACTCGCATAGCATCTTGGGAGTGAAAGGTTAACTCAGAGACGCACAGACTGATATTTCCCTCTTCCTTTAACCTGGAAAAAACGATATCAGGAGCTGGAAAGACGAGTGCAACCGTCCATATGAGCACTAAGGTGATCACAACGTTCTTTTGACGGAAATTCGACTGGTCCTCGGGATGGGTGGAAAACTCATGGCGTGCTTGACTCGTCGCAAACAGTGTGAAAGCTTTGACCGCCATGCAACTATGCTGGATCCACTCAGTAGTTCTGCAAGCCAGTGGTCCGAGTGTCCAAGAGCGGTTGTAGTATGTGAGAGCGCGCGCAGGAGCACACAGAGAGAGTATTAACAAGTCAGTCGCGCTCAAGTTGGCGAGCATGATATACGCCTCGGATGCACTCTGGCTGGCAAAAACGTACATTAGTATCACAAGCACCAAAAAATTCCCGCCGATCCCAAGCCCACTGATTGTGCTGATAATAGCCGGTACAATTACTTTAGTATCTTCACCTTCTAACTGCTGAATGCCACCGTTGAAGCTCACAAATGTGCTGTTTGCTGCCATGTCCAATCCCAGACGTAATCCAGTGGGAACTACTCTGCTGTGGCTGTGGATGCACCTTTTTGTGCGCGCGCTTGGCTGCACAAACTATATTTTAAGAGATGCCATTCACTGTCGTCCAGCATCAACGTCATCGTAGCTGTAGGGAAACACAAACCCAGATTTGCCTATTGTGTGTTTGAAACATACTAATGGCATTCCCCTTTTCTCACCAGTGCAGCTTGAATGAAGTAAACAATCCCAAAAAATCTTAGGCTATACTTTTTGTGGATTGTGTTTTTACTGTGCAATTGGTGACTGAAGTCACTGATCATAAATACAAAAACATTTGAGAAGACAACCGTTCAGATAATTATCAAAACATAGCCTAACTCCCATTGTGATCTTTACCACTTCAAGAATTATGAATAAATTGAGGTTTACAGTGGAGTCTGAAAACTTACAGGATTTGGGGGAAACTATTTTAAGTAAAATAACATCATGTCTGCTTATATATACTGTATATATATACTGTATATATATATATATGTCATATAGATAGGCCTATAGCATCTCCTGTGTGACTTACCACTGAAAAAAAGTGTTTTGCTTTGTCATATTTTTTCTTTTTTCTGACTGTATTCAGGCATCTTGTGGCCCTACAGTCACTCTTTCAGACCTGCTTTTATAATTCAGGTCCAGTGTATGTACTTTCTTCTTGACAATGCCCTTGGCTTTGCTTTTGCAATTTCTAACAACAAAGAAAGAGCAAAAAATGTTTGCTTAATGTGCACAAAGACAGCCGGGGAGGTTATTTTTATCTATCTCTGAGAATTTCTCTGACGGTCAAAGTAATGTTTTTACTTGAGGGACCAGCTTTTACAAGATTCTACAAACACACACAATCTTGCCTTTTCTCTCCGCTGTCAGTCAGTGCTTTTAGACCTATGTATGTAATTGCCCCTGGGGCATTACAAATCTCTTAATAACACTCTTTGACAATCAGGGCAGCATATTCAATGGAATGAATTTCAGCAGGGGTTCAGCGAGAGGTTTCTTATGTATTTGGAAAACAGCAAAATATGATCTCTGGTTGAGACAAACAGATAATCAAACTTCCCATTCATCTATCCATTCTCCAAATTGCTGGTCTTATATGCACAGTATGGGTTGTGTGGACGCTGGAGCCTATTCTAGAGTATTGGTCCATAGGCAGGAAAACTTTCCTTTTTTTCAATATAAAAAAATATTTTTTTTTGTGTAAACAAACTAACAAAAAAAACACCCACTGATAGGGCTATGTTTTTTTTTGGCTTCTTGAGCCATCATGGAGTTTCTTAGCTAAATGTCATGACCTTTATTGCCATTTTTCATTAGAAACAAATGCTAATACATAACTGAGCAATGCTGAGGTGCTATAAATTAATTAATCATTCATGATATTGAGCATTCTCATATTAACTTAGTTTCTCGAAAGCACTTTTCTCACTTGTCTTACTTTAACAGGTGATCTCTATAAGGGATTGAATCTCCATTTTGCAAATTTGCTTAGTGATCATAGAATGCCGCCATCCCAAACTTGAATCTGTAATGATGTTTACAATGACGAAAATAGTTACTTCATTCAGGGTTTGGATCAAATAAATCTGGAGTGCCAGAGGGCAGTATAGTTAGTATTATTTTTTATTTTTTTATTTTTTTTTATTAGAATCAAGAAGTTAAACAATAATTTAAACCATTCAGTGTATTATTATTATTCTTTGTAATTATTACATTTATTATATTTGAAATTTCATAATGTTCTCTAAATAATGAACAATTAAATAAAGATACAATTAATTAAATTGACTTTAAATAATTATTTTTAAAATAAAATATATCACATGAATCCACAACCTATCCAACTTAGCCTATTTTTTATGGCCTAATACTGACAATTTTGCAACAACTATCAGGTTACACCAAATGATAACCAATACATTAAGAACAAGTTAAATTACACAAAAACATTCAATAATTTGCAAATGTTTAAAATCTCCACAGCTTTCCATATTTTGAATGAAAAAGAGAGATATTTGTAATACATGTAGTTATCCTGAAGAGGGAGGCAGAGTCCATAAAGCCAAATACCATAGCGGTAAGAGATTACGATCATATGACGTAATTAGAATTACATTAGAGGCTCTATAAACCTTAATATTTTAATATTGCATGTGAAATGATTTTGAAGAGCTAAATGACTCGGATTCCGTTTAGTGCTAATATGATGGCTCTAAATCAAATGTAGCCTAAGTTTTTTCTTTCTTGGAACAAATATTCAGTAGAGCCAGTTGCATAAACATAGCCATGTTAAATCTGTGTCTTAAGTACTAGCATGACTTACTTCTTAATTAACTCATACTTCTTAAGTCTTACTTTTTGGTATCAAATTAGATCAATACGTTTTATGTAGCCTAACTGACTTAAAACAGTTTAAACAGTCTTAAAGACAAGAAATGTGATGACTAAGACTAATATTAGTGGTGTATGCAACCGGCCCCGGAATAGCCACGCTAAACTCATGGTCTATTTCTACATAGCCTTTCTTTACATTTGGCAAGAGAACAAGTTCCACTTTAAAAAGGGTGTCAAGCTCAGCTCTAGGAGGACCACAGCCCACAGTCTTGTGCCAAACCTGCTCCAATCCACTTGCCATTGTTTTCAAGTAATTCTGAGCGGGTTAAAGCTACACTAAAAAAGGTTCTTTATTGGCATTAATGGTTCCATGAAGAACCTTTAACATCCATGGAACCTTTACACAAATGTTTCTTTATAGTAGTTTTAATGATCTAAAGAACCCTAAAAAGGTTCTTTTGATTATTAAAATGTTCTTCACACTGAGAGAAAAAAGGGTTATTTTAAGAGTGTATATTCTGCAGGACTTTGGCCGGCTGCAGGAACTGAGTTTGACACACTGCTTTAAAAACTTTCCTCACACAATTGCAGAGTAATTGTGACACAAAGTGAGACGCCAAACGCGCAGAAATGGCACAATGTTTATCTTGATCCACACGCATATACTTTTATGCACAGCAGCGTTCGCGCGCTAATCTCCACGGTTATCTGTGGTGGCGTATAATAAAAAGCGCTTATCCCGCGCGCTGGCCGCAGGCCGGGCTTTCTCCCACAAATAAGATACTCAGCACATAACCCGGACGTTAGGTAGACCTTAAAAAAATAATAAAATAAAAAAATCGACTGAAATTAAAAAAAGGAGAAAAGTTAAATGAAATGAAGAGTTCAATTGGGAAGAGATGAAGAATAAATAGAAGTCATTGTAGATAACGCATTCACTATTTGCTCATCTATTTAACATTCATTGAATTGAATAATCCGACCTTATTATCGTAAACAGCCTTCATATTTACTATGAATATGCTAATGCATGTTTGCTGGAAGCAGTCTGTGGCGTAATAATTTTTTCATCAATATAGGCCTATGCATATCTCCTCTATAGATTCCCAGCATCGGCTGGCAGCAGCTCTGTACGGAGAAACTGATTTGTAAGGAGGGGAGTATATCCTTTGTCTTCAACCATCTTCTGATTGCCTCTGTTCTAGCTATTTCTAGCTGCTCGCCCGAGGCCAGGCAAGTTACATTTCAATCAGTAGATTCATTTGAAAGTCATTACCCGAAACTAGACGCTGAAAGGCATGACGTCATTAGCCGAACTCAGCGCTCATTAATTGGCTGTCACTTTGCATACGAACGGCGCTCGGGCCCACGGCCAAACACCAGTTTTATCTTTTTCTTTTACGGAAAAAATAATAGACAATTTATCATTAATCTAAAGCTAGAAATATTAACAAGTTAAATGTCATTTCCTACGCTCAGTTGTGGTAATCCTCTCCTTTGCTTTCTGCCCTTAAGCGCTCTGCATGCGTTTCCTGAAACTCTTTGAATATTCTCTGATTGTTGCTTTACACGTCTCCTATATAAACACTGAGGCCCTTCTGTGAACCATTGGCACTGCATGTGGTAACTAAGCTTAACGATTTGTGTTACTATTTTAATTTTCCTCCCATATTACTGTAAAATACACTCAACTTTCAGAAATATGCTCTAGTCAAGCTCAAGCCCTTAAACTTTATTAATTATAGCTTGTTTATTTACACATTGCAAGAAAATGAGCAGGATGCCAACAGCTGCCTAAAAGGGTAGAAATATAGGGGGTGAACTCAGGTTGAGTGGGACACTTTTTCCCAGTCCTCTCAATGGCAAAAAGTGTCCCAATAAACCTAGATTCACCCCTAGAACTAAACAACGTGAGTTCACTTGTTTACATGGTGTCAATTCTATGTAAATATCTTTTGAAATTCTGATGTAATGGGATGGAATGTTTTAGAATGAGGCAAAACTTTAAGCACAAAACATCACATTGCTAAAAAAAAACTAGCTTGGTTTTCCTAACAAAAAAAATTCACTTCCTGGAGGATAATGTCACAATAAGGCCTGGATGTCATACGAAAAGGTCAATCCATATAAAGAGAAAATGTGGTTGTTTTTCCATTACTCAATTCGCTAAATGTGTTTCAAACAGCTCATTTCAAGGGCTCTGGCCTCCAGACTGAGTAGTGGTGTTCACTTCCATAAGGAATTAGCTTTTGTTTATTAAAATGATTTTACAAAAGACTTGGTTAGAAAGTTTAAAAAAAGGACTATATATATATATATATATATATATATACATACATACATATATATATATATATATATTCATTCATTTTGATTAGAAAAATGGAAAAACACATTTCTTAATACATTTTCAAGTTACATAACACCCAGTGACATGTCAAAATCCATACAAAACGAAGTAGTGAAACAAGTCTTTACTTCTATGGTCACATAATTGTGAGATATTTTATCCAATATATTGTCCACTGTATATATTATGGACAACATGTTACATAGCTGCCTATTTTTGTTTAAAGGTACACTATGTAGCTTTTGGCCCTCTAGCAGTTAAAAATAAAACTGCATGCATTTTGCGGAAGAACGTTGTTTTGGGTGTGATTCGGCTCTGCTTGACTGTGCGGATGAATATGTTTCTTATTCATAACTAAAAAAGAGAGAGATATTATCCTACTGCTCATCAAACATTCACTACTAGGCTTAAGAGATTTTATCAGTCTAGATGGAAATGATCTCAAGCTGACTAGCTGAAGGCGTTACTATTGCTACTCATTAATAGACACGGTACTTCCTTGAAAATAAATTCCAGGGCAGCTCTACAACAACCATAATGAAATTACCCTTTACAATAGATAATGCATTACAATGAACTCTGTTAGATAGCTACATATGGCAATTTATCTGTTCAGTCAAATATAAAATAAAATTCTCCGGAGGTTTGAGATTTAGCTGCTCCATGTCAACCTTTCTCGCTCGGCATCCCGTCAGGTCTAAAATATAAACACTTATAATATGCTTACAATAGCGAATCAATTTTAGACAAAAACACATTTTGGAAGAGGGACTGATGGTGATATTGACTCAATTTCAGAGTTGAACAAATTTTTTAAACAAAAAAGTTACATAGTGTACCTTTAATGAACGTTAATTTTAGTCTTAATAACAGTAACATTTTCTCTGTGGTCATCAGATTATGCTCAGTTAAAAATCGAAGGCCATGCTTAGAAAGGTTAATGATGTTTGGCTTTCAAACTGCTAGCAGATGCATCACTACCGACCTGTTTGAGCACAAATCAATCAGCGGTCAAGGGCAAAGACCAAAACAACGGCAGACGCACAGTTCACTCAGATTAAGACAGCGGAGTTTAAAACAGTGGTGCCGTGCGAGCATGTTCATAAATGAACTAAAATCCTTTTGATTAATGCACAGAGATATTCGCCTTTGGCTTTGACACAACATATGGACTGCCAGAGATGATGGTCTCCCACTAAACAAATAAACAAATGACACAACTAAACCTGCAGACGCTGTTCGATTAGCTCCAGAGTTTATGGTGTATGTACGCCTTTAATCCAGGGTCACACAGAAGTGGAGCATGTGTGCGGGTCAATATGAACATGGGAAGAATACTTTTGATAAGAAAAGGCCTTTTGCTAGGTAGGAAATATATATATATATATATATATACATACACACACATATATATATATATTCTTAATATAAATTCACATGCAATGATATTTTATATATGTGTGGTGTGTTTATGTAAATATATATATATATATATAATTTAGTTTAAAATGTCCTCATATCACAGTTAACTTTTCCCAACACTCTTAGAAAAAAGGGTTGAATAGGGGTCTTTACTCTTTTTATTATAAAGAAGCCTTTATGCCAGAATATAAAGAGAAATGTCTTAAATGATTACATAATACTTTCATGTTTAACTGGTTATTTTACTTTTTTTTTTTTGATAAAGTATGTTTACGAGCTGTTTAATTCATAAGATTTAATTACAAATAAAATTGAATTAATTAAAACTAAATCCATCAAATATAAAGCACCTGACAAAATCCTTTAAGGTTCTACATAGAACCTTTTCTTCTAAGAGTGTTGAGCAAAAGCAAAGAATCTTTAACAATTTCATAATCAATATTTTCTGCTGAGGTCCATCTCCCTTGATTCAGAGACGAGGAGAAAGGTTAATGTGCGCTTTGCGTTTCTATCCTGTCATACTCAGTCATCATCTTACACATAAATGCACACAGATGGCTAGGGGAATCTCAAATTATGATGTTTGTGGGGATATGCCACCCATGATCATGACCACAAACCCTGTGACCTTTGACCTGTAACCTGTAACCTGCTCAAATGTGTCTGCTCATTGTGGTGTCCAATCACAATAGACCTCAAGATCAAACCCAAGTGTCTATTTGCCTTGTCTAAGCTGATAGATAAACACTGAAGATCACTGACAGATTGGACCATTATGATTCAAACACGGACCCTCATTCAAACGCCACACCACAGTTAGCTCAAAAACCTAAAGCAAATTGAGTCTGTAATCTTTCTTTCTCTGTTGAAAAGATCATTCTGTGATAGAAATTAAGTGATGTATTCAAAAGAGACATCTGTCATCAGAATGATACACAGATACTTGGAAAAGGGTGCATAATTATTTCTTTTTTTATCCGCAACATTAAAGGCCATTATTTGCACTTAATCAGTTTCCTTTCGTTTACAGGCTTACTTTATTTTATTTTTATTTATTTTTTTTGCATTTGAACATGATGTTGAGAACTTTGTAAATGTAACTTGTAACTATATAAGTTAGCATGTTTAAATTTATGTTTAAATCTTAGATTGAAACGTGTCTGTTCAAATGATCTTGTTCTTTATATAACTGATTATTGCTATTTTGTATTTTGCTTGATTGTTTCTTTTATGCTGTAAAGTGTCCTTAAGTGCTGCGAAAAGTGCCGATAAATAAAAGTTATTGTGTGTGTTATGTAATGTACTGCTGAACCAGTTCTGGCATTTATGAGTACACATTTCTGTTTTGAAAACCTACCAGTGGAGGGCAATGTGACTGAATAACATGTTTTAACATTGCTAGTGGAAGTACACTTTTTTTTACTGCACTCAAACAAATAATTATTTGACTAAACTGAATATATATGTGGATAGAAAAGTTTTGTTGTTGTTGTTGTTAAGGGTTCTAATTAACTCCTCTTAAAACCTTGTGTAGCACAAACCAAAAGTACATTAGTCTTTTTCAGTTGCTAGCAAGCAACAGTGCATGTTAGCATGTTATATGTACATTTCTACTATGTAATGTAGGTTGTTGAAACTTTTAAACCCCAACAAACCATTAAACTCTAAAAAGTCAACTCTCATCTCAAAAACACACTCTTCCAATCCAGTCCAATGCAAAGCATGCTGGGAATTAGCAGTCCCCTGGCAAATTTCAGTTAATGCAAACAAATACTATTTTTGTATAGTCCCAATACACATGCATTAAACTTCTATTTACAAAATTAAGTGGATTGTATGCAAGAATTTATTGAATTGTGCTGCTTTACTTTATTTTAATTAAATATAAATTAATAAAATAAATTAAACTAAAAATTAATTTGAGTGACAACACTGTCAAAATGAAATGATCAATAAGTCATGGCAAAATATGTTTTATATTACTTTTAACTCATCAAAATAATTTAAGCAATTACAACTTTTGTTTAATAAGTTGTACAAGATTCAACTCTGACTTTAAGTTAAATATAATTTAATTGTAAATGACTTGTACAGCCAAATTGATTATGATTAGAACATGTAAGACAGCAACTAAACTTAAGTTTTAACAGTAAAGGAAAAATTACAGTTTGTTTAAAAAAAAAAAAATCCCACTAAAATATAAATAGGCCTACTGAATTCTGTTTTGGGCCTAGTCCATGTTTCACTGGTTTAGACAGTTCAATCTAATCAAATTCTATAAATCCACCATCCACACTTTAGTAGCCTAATATAAAATCTGTCGAAATGTTAAAAGACTTTTATGCTTTAAATGCTTTATAATAGATATAATTTTAAGCTTATTTTGATTTGGGTAACGTGATCGCTTGTTGAGATTATTTGTGTTCCCTCTTTATCGTATGATTGACACGAGAGGTTGTGAAGTGCCGCTTGTTCCCACAAAACGCTTCCGCGCGCAGTTTAGCGGATAATTAAATTCTAAATCGAGTTAAACCGCTCAAAGAAAATCTTGATGCCTCTAGTTTGAAAGTCGACACCGCGAGTAAAGCCCTAGAACACAGAAAAGCGCAGCGTGCGGCCAGCTGCGTCAAACAAGTGTGCGTTTTGAGCCGGGAGCAGCGGCCATGACGCCAGTCTAGTACAGGACAAGGCCTCAGGACGCGTCTGCAGTCTCACGAGCTGTTTTGACAGGATAATATCCGTCTGAGCGAGCGGAAACATGCATATTATTAATCGTCTCACTTGGGGATTTCGAATTCGGTTTATTCCCATGAGACCACCAGTTCATAAACAAATAGAAGAACCAGCAGCAAGACAATGGGACACATGTAGCTTACCTTTCCTTCAAAACTTCTGAGGCTTCACTGCCTTTATGGGCTTTTTCCATCACTTTAATCTTTACCTTAAAGGGATAGTTCACCCAAAAATGAAAATTGTGTCATAAATTACTCACCCTCATGTTGTTTCAAATCTGTACAGTTTCTTTCTTCTTTTGAACACAAGAAGATATTTTGAAGAATGTTGGTAACCAGACAGTTGATGTCACCCATTGACTTCCATAGTAGGAAAAAAATATTATTTTGTGTTCAACAGAAGAAAGAAACTCATACAGATTTGAAACAGCAGGAGGGTGAGTAAATTATGATAAAATTTAGATTTTTGGGTGAACTATCCCTTTAACAAAGGATATATGGGCTATATGAGGCCTTGACCAAGTTTTCAGTTCATGACTGACCATTCCTTAAACCTTATAAAACTCTTTGCTTTCAAAATGCATTAGCCTAAGTGCAAATATACATGTTTGACAAAATTCGACCTAGCCTATATATATTTATTAAATTTCACTATTTCAATTCTTCTGTCAAATGCTTGACGACTAGACCATGGGAAATAGTCTGTGTGTGCGTGCAAGTGTTTATTTCTGAGTGACAGGAAGTGTGTCAGTCACAGCTGTTTAAGGATATTTTGGGGATATTTAATTTAATTTTATCAATCAATAAATTCCTCTTGAAACAAACTTTGTTGTATTATTTTAATTTAATACTGTGAAGCTGCTTTGATGCAATCTGTATTGTGAAAAGCGCTATACAAATAAACTTGACTTGACTTAAGGCAGTGTGCTTGAAAGTAGATTGGGTCAGGTTGAATATGAGTATGTTCAGAAGAATGAGGAATTTCATTATGTAGAAGCCACTCTGTGATTCTGATCCCTGATTAAGGATCTAATTACCCAGTTTAGACTGTAAGTGGTCTATTTGCACTTTGGTGCTGGAGTTGAACCCTTTCCAGATAAGTATGTGTGAGAGGGTCCATGTGTGTGTGTTTCTCTTGGCCCAGATAGTGCGCTTATGAATGTCAGCTGCACCTCTGTGTCTCCACTGTCATTTAGCAAGCGTGCACAAATGCTTAGTGTGTGTGTGTGTGTGTGTGTGTGTGTGTGTGTGTGTGTGTGTGTGTGTGTGTGTGTGTGTGTGTGTGTGTGTGTGTGTGTGTGTGTGTGTGTGTTTGATCGAAGTGAGGACAATGCGCATGTAAGGGATTCTTGTGGAAAGAGACATCTTATCTCTAAGAATAGCATAGTTAGAAGTTAATTAGGTCTAAAGTAAGACATCATTAGGGAGGCAGCTTATTCTCTTTTTTAATTGTCATGTAATGTCATCAAGCAAAAGCAGAGATTGAGATTATTGCATTATTAAACTGACAATTTAAGGGTTAGTTCACCCAAAAAACGAAAATTCTGTCATAAATTACTCACACTCATGTTGTAACAAACCCATAGACTTTTGTTTATCTTTGGAACACATGTGAAGATCTTTTTAATGAAATCTGAGAGATTTTTGTCTGTGCCTCCATTGAAGGTCTATTCACCCAAAACTCTGTCTCGAATGCTTCAAATATTTCATTAAAGATTGTAAAATAAATCCAAATGAATAGGGCAGTTTAATCCAAGGGCAGTTTAATCCAAGTCCTCTTAAGAAGCGTGAATTAATAGGCTTTTATTCATATAAATATTGATCAGCAAACATATAGAGCACATCAAGTAAACAGAAGCTCGACCGTACTTGCTTGATGCGCAAGAATGAACCTCATTGGTTCTTATTCTTGAGGTTCCGTTTACCAAATTTGAGTGCTATGTATGTTTGTTGATTAATGTTTATATGTGAATAAAAGCCTAAATTAAATCAGTTCATCATACAAAGTGATAGTGTTTCTTCAAAGACTTGGATTAAACTGCTAGTTTCATATGGATTTATTTTACAATCTCTTTATGAATGTTTTGAAGCATCAGAGTTTTGGGCAAATGGACTTTCAATAAACGGACAGAAATCTCTCAGGTTTCATTAAAAATATCTTTGTTTGTGTTCCAAATATCAACGAACACTTGTGGGTTTTGAGTGACATGAAGATGAGTAATTAATGACAGAATTTTTATTTTTGGGTGAACTAACCCTTTGAAGTTGTGGTTGTCAGTGCTATTTTAGTGCATTGCTTCAAACCCACTTCACGTGTCAGAGGTCCTGACAACAGGTTTCCGGTTCATGACTGATCATTGATTAAAATCTCCTTGCTCTAAGTGCAAATATTGGCAAAGGCTTTATTAACAAACTCCACCAACCATTGCTCAGACAATATTACCTTAGTATAGCATGTTACTTCTGTTTATAATTTGTGTGAAAATCATATATCGCTATATTGTAAACAGGATGCTATCTGCTATTGGGTGCAAACAGTATCTACCACAATCTACTCTGTAATCTACCTTTTTATACCTTGGTGTAAACAGATGCTTCATTTTATTGTTTTTAAAATGTGTAAATTGTCCTGTGGTGTCATATTACACATTAAATGTAACATTTTGTCACCAAAAATTCTTTAAAAAAAGGGAATCTCTTGGGGATCATTGATGCTGCTAATTAGGACCCGAACAGGAAGTAAGAAATATTTCAACCTTTTAAGCTAGGTAGAGGGTGTGTGAGTTTATATGTATAATTACATTTGTAATGTTTATGTGGAATGCTTAGTGATAGAAGCAATGTCTATAAACTCTAAAATACCTTAAACATTTTATTAAGTGTAGTATTGAAAAGATCCCTTATACCAATATATAAAGTTTAACTAAAATCTTAGTTGTGTTAAAACTAAAACTACATGGGGAGTGTTAGCTCTAATAAACTAAATGCACAATAATACATAAGTTGTTATTAAATTAGATATTATGAAATGACTGAAATGAACCAGGAAGAGAAACACCATGTGCCAAAGTTGAGTCTTTAACATTTAAGTTTTTTAACATTTATTTGTATAGAAATTGTGTCTCTCCTTCAATATTAAATGATTTATCTTCTTATTTTTAACTTTAAACAACTAACACATTTTTCAACATGACATCCTACTAAAGAATTCATTAATTTTTAATGGTTTTAAAAAGATAGCATGAGGGTTAAAACCCTGCCCTGTATCAGAGGATTCCCGGTTTAAACTCCGCGCATCCTCGTATATCTGCAATATTATGTCATCGTAAGGCAGTATTCGGATTCTCACGCAGGATAGCTCGCCTGGACGGCATTTTCGCAAAGTTCGACAACGAACGACTGCTTATTCAATCTGAGGTTGCCAAGTGAAACTGCTTTTCTTAAATGCACACGAGAGAACGTGTATTTGAGCAACACGCATGCAGCATGATGTAGCCGGGGTACCGTACCGCTTCTAGTCACTTCCTTGTCCTGCGGAGAGGATACAGCAGTGACGTCGGTGGACCGGTCTGCACGGTGGCTGTAACGCTGCAGAGGGAAACCTGTCCGCCCGACCCGGACACAAACCAGCCACTTTATCGCGAGCTGAATCTTAAAAATGTTTCACTGTGGACCACGACGATAGGCTGGCGGTTACTAAGCGACGCTCGACCGGGAGATCAGCCGCCCCACTGTCTATGTGTCCGTGTGCGGTGCACCGGTGACCATGTCCTTGGTGAAGAATGACGAGGAGCAGCGATGGGTGCCAACGCACGTGCAGGTAACTGTGCTACGGGCCCGAGGGCTGCGCGCGAAGGGTAAACACGGCACCAGCGATGTGTACACCATCATCCAGCTGGGCAAAGAGAAATATTCCACGTGCGTGATGGAGAAGACTACGGACCCGGAATGGGGCGAGGAATGCGCGTTCGAGTTGCAGCCGGGGATCCTGGAGGAGGGAGGGCGAGACGCGTACCCACCCGGTAGTGGCGACCTGACCCTCACCGTTATGCACCGTGCTCTCATAGGACTAGATGTGTTCCTGGGCCAGGCTGTTATACCGGTAGATAAAGCCTTCCAGAATCGGAAAAGCATGAAAAACGAGTAAGTTTGTATTTGCATTGACTGTTTATGTATTTATTCGTTTTGAAGCAGCAGTTGTGGCTCAAGGAATAAGGGTTAATATGTGCCATTAGCCCAGTCGGATATGTCTTGCTCAGACAGTGCTGCAATCTGTTCCTCTGCAGTCACGCCCTCTTAAGTGGGCCTGGATGTTGACTGAGGAAAGTAGGGGAATTTTCATTGGTGTTTTCCTTTCCTGTTTCTGGAGGCTTATCAATGGTACATTTTCTTAACATTTTTCTCATCAAACACTGCACATTCAACCCCTGAGACCTGAAGATGGGTGTGTCCCACAAGGGAGACAGCCTAAATGTGTTAAAGGGTTAGTTCACCCAAAAATAAAAATGATGCCAGGTGTATGACTTTCTTCTTTCAGCCAAACACAGAGTTCTATTAAAAAAAAATATCCTGTCTCTTCCAAGCTTTATAATGGGAGTGTATTGTACCATTTTTTTTGAAACCCCAAAAAGCTCATCAGCCCATTATAAAAGAAATCCATACGGCTCCAGGGGGTTTATAATGGCTTTCTGAAGCGAATCGATGCGTTTTTGTAATGAAAAATATCCATATTTATAACTTTATAAACTAAAATCACTGACTTCTGGTTACGGCCATATGCGAGTCGAGTTCCGGCAGAAAAGTGACCCCTGACCCGACGCATGATGTAATGATGAACACGGAAGCGCAGAGGATAGAGCAAAACAAAACACCGGTCACGAATTGGAAGTCTAAAACAAAATTTTTAAAGAGAAATGTCAAAGGATTTCGATATAAGAGAAGAGAAGCTTGAGTTTGTTGCTCAGCCCTATTAGTTTGAACTGCGAGAGGCGTCAAAGCTTATGCTACTCCTACATCCTACGCCGGGTCACTCTTATGCCGGAACTCAACTCGCACATGGTCGTTCCCAGAAGCCAGTGATTATAGTTTATAAAGTTATAAAAATGTATTTTTTTTCTTACAAAAACGCATCGTTTCGCTTCAGAAGGCCTTTATTAACCCCCTTCAGCTTTATTAACCCACTGTTGTGGGCTTCAAAATTTAAGGTACCATTCACTCCCATTATAAAGCTTGGAAGAGCCAGGATAATTTTTAATATAACTCCAATTATGTTTAAATTTTTTACAAATTAGTTTCAAGCTACGTTCATATGTGGTTTGAAATCCTATTCAAATCTCATTTCTGAAAATCTGTTTTATTCTGACCGTTCTGATTGGATTTTGCATAGCTTTTTTTCTCACGCCACGTAAACACGTCAGATGTCATTACAGAAACAAGGGTGTGTTGTCGATGTGCAGGTCGCTCAGAAAATGATAATATAATGGAGATATCACCGTGGTCCAGTGATGAGGTGATGCCACACAAGTCCTCCAGTCACTGCTAGTCGGCCTGGTCAAGACCCCTCTTTGAATTTTGAGACGGCAGCATGGAATAAAGTTGCTCATGCCAGTCTCCTGCGTTTCTGCCGCTGCTTCATTAGACGTAGTAGTCCAGTGCCGTGGCTACACATTGTCATATTGTAAGAATAACGAAAGTGTGCTGTGGCGGGACACACAAATCGGATATGAACAGTTGCGATACATTTAATGTTAATGTTACAGTTAATCATTTAGATCAGATTCCATTCGGATACACAAATAAATAGATTTGGACTGACAGTTTAAACATATCTTAGAGGGCGTCCAGGATCAGTGTTGAGAAATGCTTGTTTAGATCTGTATTCATTGCTTATGCGAATGAAGTCTAGTTTTGCTCTGTCAGCTTTCTGATTATGTAAGATAAAGGCACAAGCAGGAAAATGAAGGCTTGGGTCATGTGCTGACTCTACCAGGTGCATCAGGGCTCTTTACCCATAATGCCCTTTTTTGTGGGCTTCACCAACACAGTCGCATGGCAATATGTAACTATTTCACTTTTTGGGGAATTTGTGGCTAATTCGTATGAATTTGCACAATCTTACTTTTTCATTCTATCTGCGTACACTCCAGTGTGTTGGGGCGGGCGGGGTTAGGTATAGACTTTTTTTATGCTTACTTTTTTCAAAATAAATAGTTTTTTCCCCCGTACGATTCACTTCGTACAAATTAATACGAGATCGTCACTTCATAAAATAGCTGTTTTCTCGAAATGGGGTTTGGGGTTTGCTCTTCTTTCGTTTATGCTAGAATCTTAGTGATTCAAAGGTGGTTAACATTTAAGTTTCCTAACAAAATAAAAGTATCACACTATTAATTAATTAAGTTACCATGCATTGACTGCAGTGTAGCTACTAAACTCTATGTAGCATCTCAAACCATTTTAAAATGCATTTTTTATACTTACAAAAATAATTTGTTACATTGCACGACCATTTGTCAGCTACAGGATGTGCCATACTTGTCCATTCACATTAAGATATTATCCTCCAGTAACCAAGAGTTTTTGAGCAATAACAAAAGCATCTGTGGTATTAGATAACAGATATCAGAGGCTCAGAATAGCTCAAGATGGATGCTTGATCAGACCAGTGGAGCATGACTTCTTCATTTTTCATTTATTGATACATTTTTGAACATTTCTCATTCATCCTGAGGCTAAAGAAAATATATTATTATGTGTTTCACTGTAGCATGCAGAGGAAAGTGTTTTAAGATGCATTTTAACCTTTGTGTAGAGTCTCTGTGCATATATTTATGTGTATGATTCTGAGAAAATCTATTTGCCTGGGTGGATGTGGATGAGTGAGGCTCTACACTATATCTAGACTCTAACACTACAACTGTGAGATATTTATTCACAGTATACGCCCCACTTCCTGTAACTGGCCTCCAAATATGAAATCATTTATTTGTAGGCTATTATATAGAGGCCCTTCAGTGCTCTTCTGACACCACTTCTGTTGAGATGTAACCAGAACGGATGTGTTTAACTTATTTAAAAGGTTTTAATAAAAGGTAGGCCTACTCCTTTATATAAGACACGAATAGGTAGTAATACCTCAAGAGTAGGTCATGTGACACAATGATAATTATTTTGTAACTGTATACTAAGGCCTACATAATGCTCCCAATTAAATGTATGCACAGGAATGACATTTGATTTTAGCCATAGAGGGATAGGCTAGTTCACCCCAAAATGAAAATTGTCATAATTTACTCACCAAGTTGTTCCAAACCTGTATGAATTTCTTTCTTCCATTGAACACAAAAGAAGATATTTTGAAGAATATGGGTAACCAGACAGTTGACGGCACCCATTGACTTCCATAGTAGGAAAAAATGCTATGAAAGTCAATGGGGCACATCAACTGTTTGGTTACCCATATTCTTCAAAATATCTTCTTTTGTGTTCAGCAGAAGAAAGAAACTCATACAGATTTGGAACAATTTGATGGTGAGTAAATGATGACAGAATTTTTGGGTGAACTATCCAAAATCGCTCGCTCGCTTGCTTTCTTTTTATTTATTTTTTGAGTAGATCAGATGCACAGATTCTCACAGGCTCTGACTCAAAGATGGAGGGTGTATGTAAATTAAGTTGTTAAATTTTTAGGATAAATTTATTTTAGCCCATATAAACTACAACCCCAAAGTTATACATGGAAGAACACTTGAGCCTGGCCCAAAACCATCAGGCCTGGGTAGCAGATCTCTGTTCTCAATTTACTAAGTGCACTAAATGTTGACACTGAGGGTTTAATATTTGCTGTATATGTTGCTCACTTCTTGGTTCCTGGTGATTTCCAGATTGCGTGTTGGTATATCCCCTTGTTTGTGTAGGTGGGGTGAGTCGGGTATACTGATGAATCATGTAGTTAGTGTGTGGGTTGGCAAATTACCATAAATTGTAAGACGTAACGATTAGATTACTCTTGACTCTGCACTTCATGATTAAAACTTGAATCCGTCAGATGTGAGTTTTCTATACTTGGCACTGATATAAAAAAGTGTTTCCTTGTATTTACAGAATTTTTCTTTTAAAGACCACACTGTGAAAGAGCTAGTTCCGCTGGATGCCGTGTAATAAAGCCCACATCTAACCACACTGGGCAGGAGTCTGCTGCTCACCTCAGTCAGAGGTGAAATGATTGTAGCGTTGAATCTGGGTTATTCACATTGATACTGGAACAAGTGGGTGTTTGGGGCCCATTGGTTTGGTGTGGTAAACATAAAAGATGCTATAAAGGAAACTGATTTGACTTGCTGACTAGACGCTTTTGAATCTTAAGCTCTTTAAAGACACAGGCAGTTACATTTTGAGCTTCAACCACCACACAAAGTTTTTAATAAAAAGTAAAAGAAGACAAAATATTCAGTAACTAATTTCTAGTTTAGTAGGTTCATGTTGCTTTTCTTTTGCTTAGTTGGCCAGGCATTGTTTGATCACACCTTTGTGCATAATACAGTACATAATTCCTCTTGTAACTTAATAAACTTTGCAGAAAGGGTATTTTGCAGGTGGTAAAGGAAAAATGGTGGCTTAATTTATTTAACATTTTGTACATTTTGGCAAAATGTTACAAAAAGGTCTAATTTGTTAACAAAAAGTTAATGCAAATTAACAATAAAAAACATAGGTATTATATTATATTATATAGGTAGCTATTTTTACAGCATTTTTTTATCAATTGTTAATGATATTTTATAAAAATGTCCATGATCATTTTAGTTCAGTGCATTAACACATTTTTACAGATACACGTTTGATCTTAAAAATGTATTAGTAAATGCTGAGATTAACATTAATTGAGGGGCCATTTACACAAAACCGCGTTCAACTAAAAACGGAAAACTTTTTTATGCGTTTTAGCCATTCATTTACACGACAACGGGGTTTTGGAGGCGTGAAGACGCAGACTTTTGAAAACTAAACCTTTATCGTCTCTGTGTAAACTCCAAAAACACGAATTTGTGAAAACGGTGACGTCATGCGCATGAATATTACTTGTTCAGTCAATGGGCGCATAGTTTTAGTGACATCGTCAACTACTGACCTGGCAGCATAAAACAGCCTTTCTAATCGTTTTCACGGATCGTTTTGACAACGTTGTCGCCTTTCTCTTTATTCTATGGAATATGGTATTCACTGGTTTTATCTAGTCTTCAGTCTGATCACTTAAAAATAGCACATCCCTGTTCAACAAGCTGCCCAATTCGAAGTGTCTGTTATACATACTAATAGATTATTGTGCTTTGAGAAGGTTGTGTCTGCTCATTTTGAGTATAGGTCGTAATAATGTTCATTAGTTCATTAGTCAAAGGAACTATGCAAAAATGAAAGAAAATTATATAGAAATATATGGATTTTAAAGACTGTAAAAGGCATGGTAAGGCAACAGTGAGAATGGATGGAATATAATAAGGTACTCGCATCTATGAGACATAAATTGTGTTCCTTTTTGGATGAAGTGACTTTGCTCTGTGTTTAAAGCGAGAGTATCAGAAATGCTGTAGATGTACGACCTAGAAGGAGAAGGTTGATTTCCTGTTAGAGATTGTCATTATTCTGGTGGTCTTTGATACTTTGCCATGACATCGCAAGGCCGGTATATTTTTCTGTTTGTGTATATGTGTGTGAATATTTGCGTTTCCCAGATGAACTGCGGCTGACAACATTTTAATTTGCTTTGGAATCAGAACATCAAACTACCCTCATTTCAAGCCATAGTCCAATGAGACAGTGTGCATGTTGTAAAAATGTACGTAATGAATTATAAGTGAATTACACTCTGCAAAAAGAAAACAAGAAAAGAAACGTCCTCTTTCCTCACTTTCAGCTATATATGGATTTGGATGGAATCCAAGTTACAATGTTCATCAAATCTACATATAGTTCAACCTACATATAGTAGTGTCTGCATTCAATTTGAACTGGAGAAATTATTTTTAACACCGAAAAAAATAATAATGTATGTATCACCTTTACTAATTGCTATATAAAACAACATATCCCAGTGTCACTTCAATGTGTTTCTACCACAGCAACAGAAGTGCACTGGAGGAATGCCAAATGTGTTTATTAGTAAATGTGAATAATTAATGGGCATTCATGTGTGGGTGGATCCGCCTATCTGTTCATCTGTTAATTGGTTAATTGTTTTCTTTTAATGTGTCAGCCAAGTGTCTAACAATAAGAAAATTGTATATTAGTGTGTGTGTGTGTGTGTGTGTGTGTGTGTGTGTGTGTGCTGTCTCTTGGAGTGTCTAGAAAAGAAATAATGCTGATTGTAGAAAGCTGACCTTCTTGTCCCAGCTCTGCTTTTGTCAGCGTGTGTGTGTCTGTCTGTATGTGTTTACATGAAGAAAAAAAACCTGAGTATCATGGAAATCCTCAATTAATTTAGCAGGGAGACCTTTTGATCTAAGTTCAAACCTAAAGCTTGTGTATTTGTGTTTGCTTGAAAATGAAAGCTCTATATGGGAATGTGAATGTAGGGGAAAGGGCACTTGGAAAAACATTGGAACATCAGATCAATTAATCTATCCTTCAAGTTCAACCTTCAGTAGACTGACTGCTAGAAATATAATGTTTCTCTCACAATTCCACCAATCCAAAAGACAGACATTTTTTGGTGTAATATTAAAATAAAGGAACTGATAAGCTGATCATTATTTTCATGTTATATAACCGTTAAATGGCCGGTATTAAAATCCATACTAATTTTTTTTTTTATTTTTTTTTTTTTTTTTTTTAAAGTCTAAATCAATCAAATTAAAGGAATAGTTCTCAATGTGTTTTTAAAGATTAACTTCATGTGGAAATATGATGACGGCAAAGCTATTCTAAATGTAAAAACAGGAAATGAGCATTCAGAATTAAATATCTATTATTATAATATTTGTCAATGTTTATTTTGTATATTACAGGTATATATAATGTTAATATAATATTGGTGTAGATACCCTGAGGATCTCCTCTGAAGCCCACCTTATGATGTTTTTTGAGGATTCATATTTTTTAATCTATATGTGTGTCTTCCTAAATCATCACACATCACTGAATATAAAAAATGGCAAAGGTTTCACAATGTAAAAATGTAATGCAGATATGCAAGGTCAGCATTCATAGCTGAAATTACTTTTGGCTTAGCAATATTTGGAAATGAATGAACTTGTGTTTTTTTTTTAGATGCCTAATACTTTGATGCTTTGTTTTGATCTCTCTTAGTATATTGTTCTCGTTTAAAGTAGCCTATTATTTGTTCTAACAGAGTGAGAGGATGTACAGCAGTGGCCAAAAGTAATGTCCGGTCTAGGAAACTTGCCATCTTCACCCTTTATTCAAATATTATTAACAATTTGTTAAAGATGTTGTAAGCATATGGCGTAGTTGTGCTTGGAGTCAATTTATTTGTGATAACACACAATGAAACATGCCAAATTGTGTGGACATAATTTTTGGGCAGGCTCTCATACAAACTTATGAACATGCAAAAACGAGTCCGTGTTTAGTTTTTCCTGTGAGCTTTCTTTTTTTTTTTTGCTTGGTAAAAAACCTGTTTGCCTTTTTTTGTCAAATAATTTTGTCAGATAAATACCTTAACCAACCAAATGTTCATATGTAAAATATTTAAAATATATAAAATATTGTCCGCATATTTTGTTGATTTATTTAAACTTGTCATTAAAATTTAAAAACAAATTTTGGCCACTATATTATTTGTGCCTCCCTTTAACAGTTTTCTTTACTCATTATTGTTCATAGGTGGCACCTGCTGCATTCTAAAACTGGCAAAAAGGAGAAGGAAAGAGGGGAGCTTCAGTTGACCGTGCAGTTCACTCGGCACAACCTGACGGCCAGCATGTATGACCTTTCCATGAAGGACAAACCTCGCTCTGCTTTCGACAAGCTCAGAGAACGCATGCGGGCGAAGAAGCGCTCTAGAGAAGAAGATTCCTCTTCTGCCATCGTCTCTGGAGGATACGGGTCAACGGTAAGTGTGCGGGGGCGGCTGCCAAGTGATGGGGGCGGCGAGGAAGACTACGAGGATGATGAAGGCGGGGAGATCCGCAGGAGTAAGATGAGAAGTTTTTTCCTGCGTGGGAGGTTGAGGAAGTCTTCAGACACACGCTCAAGCACGTCACTGGGCTCCGAGAGCAGCGAGTCTTCATCGCGGGGCGGAAGCCTCAGCCCGACGGCAGGAATCAGCGTGGTGGTCTCAGATCTGTCCAACTCTCCGAGTAACAGCAGCAACCTGACTGCAGACAGCAGTCCAGGTATGCACCACATCATTTGATGTTTTTTAAAGGAATATCCTGGGTTCAGTACAAGTTCAACTCAATCAATATAACAATTAATCTCAACTTATCTCTGGTTTCCTTTAAAAAAACAAAAAGCTAAAATCTGGGTTACAGTGAGGCATCCATAAGCAGCAAGTATTTTAACATTTAAGTAGTTGAGTAGTTAAGTAGTTTAAGTTAAAATCGCTTATTAACCTGTTCTGTGTAAAGTTGTATGCATTTGTACAACTTTGCTGAAGTGACCATGTAACGTCAAAAATTCTAAAACACTAAAATGATTGTAAAAGTGTTGATTTAAACATAATAATACTCTTTTAAAAAAAGACTCAAGCTAGAAGAACTGCGTCAATGTCTCCAAGACACTTGAAGAAACCTTCCCTGCAAAGCTACCTGAAAAACTATTTGCAAGTGTACCTATTCTCCAAATATTGATTTATTTAATAGAAGATAATTGATCAATAAAATCTATTTATGGAATTATTTTTAAAAGCATCCTGACTTTACGGCATTGTTACACAAGTGCCTTAAACTTTTCACAGTACTGTAGCTTTGGAGGAAGGTGTCTTCATGTGTCTTAGAGACGTTGCCACAGTTCTTCTGGATTTAGTCCGCCATTGGAATATGCCTTATACACACACACACACACACACACATTCTTGTACATCTATCTTTGTGAGGACATTCATTGACACAATGCAATCTCTAGCCGCTTCCCCTAACCTTACCAATCACAACTAAGTGCCTAACCCGAACCCTTACCCTAAACCTACCCTTAACCTAATTATAACCTTATCCCTAACACCAAGTCTTGACCCTCAAACAGGCCTTTAAAGGGGTCTCAGAAAGTGAGGACCAGCCAAAATGTCCTCACTTTACTCTCTTTGTCCTCACTCCAGTGGTCTAAAACTCAAACTGGTCCTCACAAAGATAGTTGTACAAGTACACACACACACACACACACACACACACACACACGTACAGTATATATTATAGAAATACAAACCTTTATGTTACATGCGATTAATCAATTTGACAGCACTAATACTAGTATATACTTTTGGTAACACTTTAGGGTCCAATTCTCTCTATTAACTAGTTGCTTATTAACATGCATATTACTAGGATATTGGCTTTTTATTGGTACTTATAAATCACATATTAATGCCTTATTCTGCATGGCCATATTCTACATCCTTTAATCCTACCCAATAATTAAACTTAACAACTACATTATCAACTATTAATAAGTGTGACCCTGCTTTTATTAAAATATAAGCTTCACATTTCTGCATTTAAATCCTTCAAAAATTGGCCCCATTAAGTTATATTGTATGTACCACAAAAAAATTATTTGGATTTATCCCTCGTTTTCTTAAATAAATAAACTCAACCTTTTGGTGAAATGTCAGACTTATCTCTTGTGACACATGCTGGACTCTCCAGTCATTCCAATCCTTTCTTACAATCGACTGCATACTTGCATTCAGATCTCCCTCCATCCAATCAAGTCCCCATGCTACATTTTGTTTTTCAATAATCTGTTTCACTCGGATCGTGATATGGAAAAGATGTTACTACGTCCATTGCAGTGCAACTTTAAGAAAACAATAAAACTCTTTCTCTTTCAGAACACACAGTGGCTCCCTCACCACAGGTTTCTCCTGTCAGACATATGATGTACGACATCAGCTTACCAGTGCCTCATTCTGTGACGTCAGAGAACGACACCCCTATTCTACTTCCTTCAGTGTGCGTGAACGGGAATCCGGTGGAAACGTCTCCTCTTACTCACCACCCACCGTCACTCATACTACAGCAACCTCAACGAGAGTCAACCAAACCAGTAACTCAGTCAGGTCAACCACAGGCAACCAAGCTGCCAGTTAAGCCTCAGAAAACTCAATCAAATGAACAGAAATCCCAAGAAACCCGGCTTTCCAAGTCCGAGTCAAAGCCAAGGCCTGAGTCCCAGCTCCCAGCCCTCGGGGTGCTTCAGAAGGGCTCTTCTCTCTCCCTCTCCCTACAGAACCTCCCTCGCCGTGGGGATGAAAAGCAAAACGGCGGCCCTGTGGATGGCCGTCGCTGGTCCTTCGATAAACCCGGAGAGGAAGAAAAAGCTGCCATCGTAGCAGCATTAGAGCATGCTGGAAGGGTTACGGATGAGGCGGCGATGGAAACAGTGATACCTGCTGGAGAGACAGAGACTCAGAGCAAGAAAAGGAGGGGCCTGTTTTCACACGAGAGAGGTGATTTGGCTGGGAAACGGCCAATCATGAGTAAAGAGGAAGCAGAACACGCTCAACCACTTGTAGAAGTCAAACACAAAGGATGGTTCGGCTCCAAGGACTCGCACAGTAAACCAAGGTAACTTACTTTTGCCATATTTATGTTACAGATGCCAAATAGAAGTGTGTCCGTGTGTATTTGTGGTTCGGTGAGAGTAAACGCTGTGACATACAGCCATAGATTTAGTTTCAGCATCTGCATTGCAGAGGGAGGTGTTGCCTGGAAACCTGAACTCTTGAATTATTTCCTTTAACTTTCTTTCTCTCTCCCTCTCTCTCTCTCTCTCTCTCTCTTTCACACGTGTTCTCCCTAAATACCAAGCTATGATTTCTCAATTTTAATCGGAAAGTACTATTTTTGTATTGCAGACAGATGGGTCTGAATGTGTGTGTGGGAGTGTTTGTGTTCGCTATGAATGGGAGGAGTCAATCAGTTTAAATCTGTCACTGACCTAAACCAGTGTAACTACATTCTTGTTTCTGGTGTAGGTGTGTATGCTGTCCATTGTTTGGTAAATATTTTCTTTTTTCATGGGTGCTGGTGATCACACTCTGTTTCATTTTTCTGAGCTTTGGTTTGGGTTTTTGAAAAGCAGGGAAATGCCTCTTCATGCTGTGCAACAAAAATGTGCACACACGCTCATAAACTGCATTAACTTTTGCAATTGCAAAAACTGGCTAATTAAACAAATCCCTGCATTAATTGCTAAAGGCTGCAATTATGTCACATCTACAAAAAATGAAATCTTGAGAGGAAAAAAGAAAGCAATATTGACTAATTAAGGTCTGTGAATTCTAGGCTTATCAAATTAATCTCATGTTGAAGTTTCCTGCTGAGGTCTTGGAGCAAATTCCACAGTGAGCTTCATTATGTTGTACTCACTCTGTAGGGCACTTGAAGTGAGATTACCCAGAAGAGAGCAGCATTACATCTCATATTTTCACATTTGGTCCATGTGCGAAGACGTCATTGCCACTTTATTTTAAATCCTATTAATCAAACAAAACAGGCGAATACTTTTGCTTCCAATGTTGTTCTTTTGTGTCTTGGGTTGTGAAAGTCCAAGTAAAACCTTCTCCTTTAAAATAATCATACTTGATTTGACTTATCATAAACTGCACAATTCTTCATTGAAATGACAGTCATCTGTACTCTTCGCTAATTGCCCTGAGGAAGGGTTTTTGGCAGAATGTAGTTGCTTACATTTGACCCTACTAAATGTGCCATATTTGCGCACAAATGTTTGCATTCTTGCATCTGTCAAAGATGCAGAAATCCTTTTGGAATTTGATACTTGATTATGTAAAGATCAAAAATAAACTGTTTACTATACAAATTTATTGACTCATTGTTGAGCCTAGTTGGTGCGCGCTTATTAATGCATATTCAGTTATTATGCACAAACATATTTACAGGTAAAAATTGCACTTCTGCTGTTACTGACATTAATTGCATAATAATTTATGGTGGAATTTCAATGCAAAAAAACCACAAAAATTCATCAAATAGCAGTGCCGTTTCTGGGCTGCAATAATTTGAAAAAAGTCCCTTGAAATCCTGATGGGAGTGAGATAAACGGATTTACACACATAGATCTCAAAGATAATATGCTGATCAAGTTATTATTCACCCATGAAATGTCCCATAACAGACTAAATCTTCATGGCTAATGACCTATTAAATGGATACAGGTTAAGCCTTGACCTAACATAAAAACAGTTTTCTTTTGAAAATCACCATTTACAATGCAGTTTAGCTCACAAGTATTGTTAATATTTTCCTAAGCAACTGGCTTCTAGCATGTTTTTATTAACTGTGACATCTAGTTCAAATTATTTCATAGGTATTTCTTTTAAGTTTAGCTACTGGAACATGTCAAATACCCCAACCAATATCACATGCTCTCTTATGTTTACTTGCTTGGAGCAAAAAGTGATTTAGTTTATGTATGAACTTAACTAAAAGGGCAAAGATGTCAGTCTGTAAAAGTCTGTTGTTTGCTCAATCTTTCTTTCTTTTTTCTATCGCTCACCTCCCCCTCTAGTACGGTTGGGTGATTTGTTATGGCCTTTTAAATCTCAGCGTTTCTACATGTCTTAGTGTACTGCTTGCCACATCACAAGGCACTATTGCATGCTAAGTCTTTAAACTTCATTTGAGTACGCATTAGTAAATTTATAAAACTGTAATATATTTAGTAGTTGTCATATGGCATATTATCATGTGTATTTCCAGATGTTTGGCATTGCTTTTTAGGAAACTATCTGACCTTTTGTGCTCTGATTTTATACTGCACATAAAATTCATCATAAAATGTCAATAAGATATCACATATATACAAAAACAAACATACTATCCACAGTATGCACACTGGAAACTGCTTTTCTTTAAGGAGTTTTATAAGAAATATGATTTTGAGCACAACACAATGTTATTACAATTACTTAGTGCCCTCTACTTAGAAGTTTCCTATAGCAAACATCTTTTTTGTTTAGAATGCATGATGCACAATTGTTTTTTTTAGGGATTTTGCATTTTAAATGGTGAAGGTCACTGGTCATTGCACTTGGCCATCATTGTTTCTCACTGTTATTAAGGGTTTAATGGAGGTCACGGTTTCTAATGAAGTGCACTGTATATACCTTCCTTTCACAGCCCGCTGGTGTCTCCTCGGTCACACTCAGGTGCCAGTGCAATCTGTCCAATTGTACCCTTGAACTTTAATGACCCTTCACAGAGTATGGCTGACAAACACGCTAATCCCTTCACTTCTCTTCCACCCTTTTCTGAAGCCAATCCCTTCCTCCCACTTGCACAGCAGAATCCTTTTTTTCAGGAGCTTCATTCTGCTGCTCCTTTAACTCCCGATGTGCCCTCTCTCTTTAGCTCACAGTCTGGCGGTAATGCCACCCCAGATTTGCTAAGGATTGGAAACAAAAAAGGACCTTCCCAACTGGATTTTTCATTTGATCCTTTAATTTCTCACTTCGAGGGAAAGACAGAAAAGGATGAATTTGAACATTTAGCTGAGGATAGACTGAAGTCTTCAGATGAGGTGAATGAAACAACGAATTTGGTTACACCCCCTCCTCTCCTTCTGAAAACAAATAATCAAGAGCCCTCAGGTGCTTTGGGTGGCTTAATGGTGTCGGATACAAATGATCTAACTGATTTAGAGCGAACTGCTTCAGCAAGTACTGTAGAGACACCCAAGGAAACTGCTGCTGACTCAATTCAAGTTTCAGGAAGTGATGTTATTGATATTTGCTCTAGTTCTGACAAGCCTGACCACACCGATCACGGGGCACATGGCTTCCCAGAATTTAATATGAATTTATCCGAAATCTCCTTACCCGAAAATTCCAGTTTAGATTTTTCTGAACTGAATACACTTGCATGCCCTTATCCTGCACTGTCACCTCACTCCATGAATGAAGACCGTTCTGATGCCACAACTCTTAAAGACCAACCAAAGATGTCCCTAAACTCAGAAAATGCCAAATCAGATGTCACACAGCCATCATTATCAGAAGCAGACACTGTTGACCTTCTTCATAGTGTCTGCACTGAGTTCTCAGAGGGGGTGTCTGTGAATCCTGAAACATCACAGAGGTCCGAAGCACCCGAGTCTGCTACAGATATTGAGTCTGTGATCGACCATGAGGATCCTTTGCAATTCTGTAGAGACAACAGCTCAGATGACACCCTGAAACAGTCCACTGTGAAATCTGATTCGCTAGGTGGAGATCTAGACCACCAGTCTATTGAGCCCTGTCTTTCTCCACAGAGTGACATCATTCCAGGTAATATAATACAATGTGATGAAGAATTTTGGAGATCAAATGTCTCACTCATTCAAACTGTGGCAGTAAGTGGAAAGTCCCTAGTTGAAACCACTGAGCTTTCAAGAAGCCATGTTCAGTCAGCACCGAGTTCCCTAGTGTCAGCTGCTTTGCCAGTGAAGAATGGGGAGAAAACAAATGCAGTTATGGACACCATGCTTCAGAATGAATCAGGAGATGGTCTCTTAGAGAGTGAGAGTAGTAAAGATATCCGTTCTGAAATTGAAGAGTCTGTTCCTGAGAACCTATTTGATGGCCCTTCCTTTCCAAGGCTTTCAGAAACCATGTCTAATGACATGCAGGAGGACAAACAGAAAGTCAGTGAATTGCCCACAAGTCCATGCAAGAATGTCTTAATGGGTAATCTACTCGCCAGCATCAGTGAAGAGCAAGAAATAACAAATTCTAATGGGACAACACATCCTGTAAGACATCTCCTTCCCACCACTGGAATTAAAACAGGGACAGACAAGGATGCATCAGATCCAAACTTTGTGCTTTCACCTGGCAGTGTGCTCCTCCACAGCCTGTACAAGAGTGCAGAATCAGACCAGTACATTACTTGTGTATCTCAGCAGGATTCAGTTTCCCCTAGCTTAGAGCTCACACAGGATGTGAAACCCAGACACAATTGGTCTGTAGAGGACACTTCAATATTTGAGTCCTTGCCAAACCATATCTCTAATGCCATGCCAAAAGATGACACATCTGTAAAGGCTTTACCAGAAATGGCTTGTAAGCAAAATCAGGTCATAGAAGAAAACATTAAACCATTTCAAGAAGTCTTGCCAAAGCCAGAATCCCCTCAGGATGTTCAACCAAGAAATTGTTTATTGGACATCCTGCCAGAAACACATACCTTTACACCAAAATCAGCCCCCTCATGCAATACATCATCTGAGAACATGTCTGACATGATAAAGTCAGATTTTGATGAAGCAATGGTACAGTGCAACCCTTCAGGGGACAATGTTGAAAAATATGACTTTTCCAAAAATATGATGCCAATTGTTGTTACCTCAGATATGATAGCAGAACTTGAGGCTCAGCTTGCACCATTAGATACAGAAACATGTCTGGTAAATAACTGTAAAACCTGCCCAACCAAACAAAACGATTCCCAAGAACTGCAAAACGACGAATCCCATAATATTAAATCTGTTGGGATTTTATCGGAGGGCAACCTACATTTATCCAGGCTGACTGAACCTGACGTGTTTTTATCCGATTGTGCATTAGAACAAACCTCCAGTATCACACAGGACCTTGTCATAACTGATTCTGGCCTGAAAAACATCTTTCTACCCCAGCCAACTGAAACGCACCTTCTTTGTACTATCACAAGTCCAGTCGCAAACTTTGAATCTGCAGAGAGTCTAGATAGAAATGCTGAAATGTGGACAACCCCAGCTGGTCAAGATTCAGAGACACCTGACTTATTTCCAGTGAACTGGCCCTCTTTACCCCAGCCATCAGCACCTTCAGTCTGTGAACAGCCAATGCTGGCTTCAAGGCATGACCACAACATTAACTTTACATCTTCTTTGTTCGACCTTTCACCTGTAGCTTCCTCAACACCACATATAGCAGTATTCCCCTTTCCCATAATTCCCCCTACCACAGCAGAGTCATTACCACGTCCAGAACATGCTCCTCTTCCTACTATGCAGCCTGTGAATTCTACATCATACAATCCTTTTATCCAGGATAAAACACAGACATTTGATCATCAGAGCAGGTGAGGTCTCAGTTCGTTTTGTTGTGGTTGTTATGGGAGATCGGCACATCTGGTGCACATCTAATGGGCACATCTGGAGATCTTTTTATTCCTTGGGCTTTCCAGTCACTTCCATTCAGCTTTAAAACGTATTGTCTTCAATGATGTTTAAAGGTCAAATCTGTAATTACTGAAACGGATAATTTCCACAGTAATATGGACATTTTGGCTAATGCTGCTGAAAACTAATAATTATTGATAGGTAGGCCAACTAGAAATAATGTGGGGTCCCATGATTATTTGACTGTTATGTATAGGCTTAAATATATTGGATCATTAAAAAATTCTCATTTATTGGTTGATACAGATAAGACTAGAAATGCTAGAAATGATTTTGGTTTTGGGGTATGCATGGACTACAGCATTATAAACTGATGTTCCACATACATCTACTATTTCTACAGTCTTGCCAGTTTCAATAACTACAGATTTCCTGTTTTAGCAGATATGTGGTGCAAGGTATGTTTCTTGTGAAAATGGTGTTATGGGGTTGGGCAAGGTGTCTTTTGGGACTCCTTATTATATGTGCAATCGATGCACTTCACTTTCTCAGGTTGCAGGGTGATTCTCTTTCCCTTCATCCACATCTTCTCTCTTGTGTTAATTTGTTTGTGGTAGCAGCATGTCTACTGATTTCTCCATGGACAATCACACATAGGCTCACACTCTCTTGTGGATCCTACGGTTGGGATGGGGGAGCCTCACTTCAATTAGCAGGTGTTAACCAATCAAGTGACTTGGTTCGGTCCACAGGAAGCTTGCCTGAGTAAATTTTAGCTTCATATTTTGTTTGCTTGATTACCCTTACTGCAGCTAGTCTAATGAGTTGTTGGATGATGACTGAAGGTAACATTTATTGTGTCCTAGAAGAGATCTCCTTGTCTCAGAACTAAAGGCTGTTCTCACCAAGAACTATAACTTTAAAGATCATTATAACGATAACTATATTAGCGTCCACACCTGCGGATTATATCATTCAGTTAATTTGTCTGGTGTTTAAATTGTTCAGATTTTTTTTTTAAAGTAATTCCAATTATATTGTTTCTCTGTGCTGTTATCGTTATAGTTGTTGTGTGGACTTTGCTATTCTTTTATATTTAGAACGATTTTTAGAACTATATCTTTATCATTATATATATCTTCCTTAGTGTGAATGGGCCTTAAGAGCTTTTCTTGAAAACATGTTAAATGGTGTGCTGTTGTGAATAAATTGATTGACTTATTATATTAAGCTGTCACCATTCTTTTTTGCCCTGTACCCTTTCTAATCTTGCTGTGTCAATATGTCTTGTAGTCCACACCCCGTGAAGCCATTGACACCCCCTGATGAGAAAAGGTCCGAGGGTCGCTCCGTACTAGAGAAGCTTAAATCCACCATCCACTCAGGACGAAGTCACCACTCAGATCAGGATGCTGACAAGAAGGTACAGCATGAGTATGAAGCAGTCTGTTTTTTTTATGGTAAATTTGCCTTGTGAGTAAACGGATTTAACACATGAATTCATGGACACTGATGAACCCAAAAACATTTTTGTCAACTTTCACTTGTCATGTCTCCTTATTGGCATCTACAGTTCAATACAACGCAAACATTTTTCCTACTCTGTCATTATTTTAGTAAAAGTAATATTTTTGCACTATTTATTTCAAAAGTATTAGATGTAATTTTCCCACATGTTCTTCTGATCACCAAGACTGCATTTATTTGATCAAAAATACAGTAAAACAATACAAATGTGAAATATTACGGTTTAAAATAACCATTTTCTATTTCTATTTTCTATTTATTCCTGTAATGTCAAAACTGAATTTTCAGCATCATTACTCCAGTCTTCAGTGTCACATGATCCTTCAGAAATCATTCTAATATGCTGATTTGGCGCATTTCTTATTATCAAACAATTGTGCTACTTAATATTTTTGCAGAAACCATTACATTTTTGTAGAAACCTATCATGCTCAGACATGACTCTTTTTTTATATATGTATATATTTTTTATATATTTAGATGAACATTCTGTAAATATTAATTTACTAACATTAAAATGTTTAAATGTTAATCAAATTAAAACAAGCACTAGTACTAGTAGTTACTACAATGTAAAATAGTACAACTGTAAACTAATTTCAATTGAGGAAACCGATTGCTTCAATTCATTTAAGTTTACAAACTAATAGTTATAAGTTCTGTAAACTTATTTCAGTTGAGTTCACTTAATTAATATTTCCTAAAATACAATTAAACTTCACTCAAATATTTTTTGTTGCTGAAACTCAACTGAATTGATTAAAATTATTCAATTTAAACTATTCCCTTATAGTTACCTGTTAGTTAGCTAGCTACTTAGCAGGCTACTGCTAAACATGTGCTAATACCACAAGAGACTATCGCTTCTCTATTATATAGCATGCGAAAAACAGAACGCCAACAAAGTAGTATGTCCAAATACATAGTATTCGAAAAACAGTAGGCGAAAAGTCCCCGGATGACCTACTACTTCCGGCGAGATTCTGAAGTGCACATTCAATGGACACTTTACTATCCCATGAGGCCACGGGAGGGGATTTATGAATGGAGGTGAAGCGACTCAACTGACGCTGGTAGGTTACATAATAATGATGGATGGCGGATGTAGTACGTCCGGATTACATTCATACTACACACATTCATACTATATAAAACATCCTTTTTCGCGAAGTAAGTTTAAATGCAAATGTAATACCTACTCAGACAGTACATGATTTTGGTGGCACCGTATCACTGCATTGGTAAGTGCAGTTACTACTTTTAAACAGAGCAGTGTATATAGTCTTAACATGTTTTGGCCCATCCTCGAGCTAACCACAGGCTCTACTCTTCAGCACAATGGTAACGCCCCAAAAATTCAGACATAACAGAAAACCTTTTAAATCCCAACATAGCAACAATAAACACTAACAGATCTCTGCCTGCATTAATCTTGTGCAAAAACATAAAATAGCATTTCATTTAACATTTACTAGTCTGAAGCAAAGTATTCTGGGAACTAGAAATCTGCCTTAAGCTTGATTCAGTTTGAGTTCTGCTTAATATAATCAGTTATTGAGTTCACAAAACATTTTCTATTAAGTGCAATGAAGTTTCAGTAATATTTGAGTGAATTAACCCCTTTCATTTAATGAATTTGATTGTTAGGTTTTGCAGTGTACTACTGTACTTCTATGATAGATCTGTCATTTAAATCCATCACCATGATCACAAATCAAAATATAATTCAGAAGTGACTTTTTTTCTCAACTTCAAAATAGTCTTGCAATGCAAATCTTTGCTTGTCTTTCTTGTTTTAGCCACTAGTGGAGGGAGGAGGCTCGTACTATCACCTAAACCACAGCGATCTGGTTAAATTGCTGATCCAGCGAGATACTGAGCTCAGGCAGGAGCGGGAGGACTACGAGAAGCGAAGGGCGCTGCTGGAGAAACGTGAGACGGAGATAAAGAAGATGAAGCTTCTGATCCGAGATCTCGAGGATTACATCGACACGCTGCTCGTACGCATCATGGAGCAGACCCCCACGCTGCTGCAGGTCCGCAACAAGATGAAATGATACAACAAACGCCTTCACTATCCTTCCATAAATCCCAGGTGTACGTCACAACCTTGCACTGCTACAGCAACCATATAAATGTAGAGGTATCTGGAGCTAGGTGATGGACATGGAGGAGAGGATGTAGATTTGCTGTTCTTAACTTAACTGTGTTCGAAAATACCTGGGCTTCTATGGGGTCTGTATAGTACTGCAGGTTTGCATTGATGGTTAAAGGTCGGCACTCTGCTGCTAAACTTCAAAGCTGGTATGATCCATTCACTCACCAGACATGTCACTAAGATACATGATAGTCCAGCTAAGCACCAAAACCACCTGTCAGTCGAAAGGAAGGCAAGACTGTGACGTGCCAGTCTTCTAGTGCTAGTGTGAATGGTTTTTAATGCACGAAGAAAAGCATTGCTTTATCTTTAGTTTTTTTTTCTATCATGTTTTGACATGTAACGCTCAGCTGCTTAAACAAAAGAACAGGTTTGAGAACTCGAGGTGGCTTGAAAGCGTGCGAGAGGGAGCGTGAGACGAATCAGCCAGTTTTGAATCTGCTTGTGCCTCCCAACATGTCCCTGCACTTTACTTAAGAGCTTAAGGGCAGAGGCTCACACCAGCCGACCTTCTAGCTTTGTTTTGTAGGTCGGTGTCCTTCCTCTTCCTTCCTTTGCTTGAGCCAATGCACGTACATCGCTGCCAGTGCTTTCAGGTGTAATGAATAGGATATATAATACTGTATTCATTGCATATATGCCACTCGGACAAAATGCCAAATGCTGCCTTATCATACAGTATTTTCTCCATTCTGTTGTCGCTAAACTCATCACTTTTAATTAAATTGCACATTATATTACAAAAAAAAGGTGATGAAGTGTTCAAAGTTTAACTTTCCCCAAGACTGTTAAATAACAAAATGATCAAATGGATCTGAAGAGAGAACGAAAGCCATGAAAATGCAAATGCCAGAAACTATCTGCTCTAAATTAACGTTACAGGATTGTCAATACCGCAACGGCTCTGTTAATGTCACTGTAATGTTATTCTGGTGTTTTTATGATGTCGCCACCATCAGTGTTGCCACTGTCTGTGTACAATGTAGCACTATATGTAGATATGTGATAGAGGCGTAGGCCGCAGCACTTTCAAACCTCACACTGAGGCATTTGCAACAATTCTTTCTCAACAGCTTAGGAAGTGCACACAGTCAAACGCACACGTTCATTGCACAGACTAATAATCCTCTAAACACAGGATATTAATGGTGTTTCAGTGCTAGTCTCTCTAGAAAGCTTGAGATTTATCAACATATTTCTGTGATTAGAAGCTTTTAAGGACTTGTGTGCTCTGAAGGTTTGTCTCTCAGACTATTGAAGGTGGATTAATGAATGTTCATTTAATAAGGATTAAACTTAAAAGTTTACAAGTTTTCAAGAATATGGTACATTTTAATCATGCAAATATCTATTTATGGTTTTTATTGTATTTTGCTTTGTGGGAAGGTCTTCTGTCACCTTTATTTTGGGGTGGTAATAAGGTTTGTACAATCATTATTATTATTATTATTATATTTTTTTGCTCATTTTGTTGAATGCTGTTTATGTACATCATGATTACTAAGCCTAGGATTCCCTTTCTAAAGGTCAGTAGTAACAGAAAGCAATAGATGTGTTTAAGAGAGAATTTAAGAGATTCATACTTTTCTAAGTCTAAACAGATGGAATGTAATATGAAATATTTGCTTAGATTGCCACTGTGTCGAACAACAGTTTATATAATAAATATTCACAAACACACACAGCCTGCAGCCTAATAAGAAAGTGTTCAAGTGCCCTTGGCTGAATGATATCATGAGATGTGTCATGAGATGTGTGTGTAGAAGAAGATTTGTATGCTTTTAATGGTGAAGTTGATAATCAAAGCTACATTTTATGTAGTACAAACTCTGGAACTTGCAAATAAAAATTTGTGTTTACTAGACTACATTTCATTTTATTTTTAGAGGTGCGGAATGTCCTTTTTCTTTTAAGGTAATTTAAAACCTAGATATTTTTTAAAGAATTACAAAGGGGTTATTTTAAAGTTGTAAGAATGCATTGGAAAGAAGTTTGATGCCCGAATCCTCATTCTTAAAAGTTTAGGCTCAATTCTTCCTTCTTGGTTGTAAATTTCAGTGGATGAGAATGGCATAAATTAACCTCATATTATTAAGTAGCGTATAAGCACCAAACATGATAGGAATGTTCAGATGAACAATTTGTTTTAGGTGCAAAATATTTGAAGTGCTTCCCTGAGGTTCTGTTTGGTTGGATGTTTAGGGTGTAGTTACATGAGTGTCCACTGGAGGTTGTGATGTATTTTTTTAATTCCAATGCCTCATCTGAGAGATGTTCAATTGACTTTTGGTGTACTCTTATGCATCTCTGCTAGGAAAAGGTCTCTGTTGATGAAATAAACTTTTCACTTTGGGATGCATCTCTGACTGTCCTTATTTGACAAAAAAGACAAAGCACTCATATGTCTTTGTATGCAGTGATATTGAAAATTAAACCACTATTCAAACACAACAACACTATGTGAACTACACTACTGTAGTTATATATCCTCCTAAATTATATTTGCCTCAATGATTAGATGATATATTTATCTTTCAAGCAATCATTAGTGAAACAAATATGCTAAAAAGATTCCCCAAGAATATTTGTGATCAAGTGTTTTGATGTGCTCACACTGAATGAGTTCATTTAAATTTTTTTTTTTAGAGCGTATTACTAGGAGAACATCATTTTTAGCACAACTAATATTAGGCTACACAGCTTGTAGACAAGCAATTTGGGGAATGACTATCTTGGATAAATGATGTAGCTATATATGTCACACCCTGTGCAATAACAAGGTCATAATGACTAAACTGAACCACATGATGTATGTAGTTAAGGCGATTGAAAATGTAATTATTAATTAACTAATTTATTAATAAAAGAAAAGCAATGTTTTACTGACGTTTATGACAAATCTTAAAACTACTCTTCAAACGTCAACCATATGGAAGATGGTATTCTGCCATGGTAAAAAAATATATAACTTAGGCCATTTACATCTCGAAATTCTGACTTTTTTCCCCTCAGAATTGCGTATCACGCATTCTGACTTTATAATTCGTAATTGCAGAAATGTAAATGTAAATTAAATTTAGTTTTTTTTGTTTGTTTTTTTAAATCACAATTACCCTTTTAATTTTTTATTCTGTGGCGGAAACAAGCTTGCACATTCATCACACCCACGGGGTAATTTATCCTTTGACCTGTTAGAAAACGACATTACCCAAAATGCATCGATACGGATGACTCGCCCACTCTGAGGGAAGTCTAACGTTACTCTAGTTTCAGAGCTCAGTAAAACACATAGGTAAAACAGCTTTATTGAATGCAAAACCTGCCATGCCTGAATCGACTGTCTGCCCTCCGTTTAGACTCGGTGAGTCTCGGTTTGATCAGGTAAATAACAACCGGACCCAGTCCATACGAATGTGAGACCTTTGTGTTTTTGTATCTGGTGGATTTCTTCAGGCTCACTGCAGACGGGTTTGGAGACAGAATGTTTCAAGTGAATTGTTTTAGAGGAATCTCATTTTGCTGTTCGAATGAGCTGCCGTTCACTTTACTCGCTAAAACCAAATGAAAACAAGAGGTAACAGACCAAACAGTGCTCTGCAGTGTTTGCCTGTTCCGCCTGCCTCCCTCACACTCTGGTTCAGTCGTATTAACAGTGACCTCTGTTGGTAACATTACTACTTTGCAAAATGTGATAAATATTGATGTTGTTGCCTAGAATAAGTCAAATACAATAGTATAACCTCAAACAATGGGTCAGCCCAAAATGCCATATAGCTACAATATATTTATTTTGTACTTCTTGTGATAAATAATGACGGTACATGCACGTCTTGTACCAATTCTTCAAAACTGTTCATAACTTTTAAAGGTCAGTTACGTAAAAATATTTTAATCTAGTTTAAATCTGTAAAGTAAGACTGATTACACCGCGGTTAACTGCTCGGCACGAAACAGAAGTTGCGGTAGTCTTTTCTTCCCTACTCTAGCTAAATAACGTTAATGCTTCCAAAAGCGGGTTTTCGTAGCTATGTCATTGAAGAATCATGTTTGTTTCCCCCCAAAAACTTTATGTGAACAGTTCTTAAAGGTACACTTTTTTTCTTAGTGTGAAAAGCATTATAATAATCTAAAGAACCTTTTTCCACTATAAATAATCTTTTGTGGAATAGAAAGGTTCCATTGAACCATTGATGCCAATAAATAACCTTTATTTTTAAGATTGTATTGTGACGTTGGCTATATCCGAGTGAAACGGCTTTTCGAACTAGAAGAAATTTAGTGCAGGACTTGGTTTTGTCTATTGGGAATCGATTGGATCTTTGTGGTTTGATATTGCTGTGATGTCATGTGAGTGACAGGTTGTCCCGCCCTCGCGCCAATAAAAACGTCAACAGAGAGAAGAGATGTCGCTGCAAGAGAAAGGGGAAGTTATTTTTGGTTAAAGATTACGAGGATAAATGAGTTTTGCAAAAAGATATAATTATATATTATAAAAATATTTTATAATAAATACTGCAATATTCCATGAAAATAGGAGTTTAGGAATTGTCTATTTTGATTTAATTGTAACTTTAGACACCGTATAACTTAGTGGTTATGTTTATGCAACTGGCCCCTGTTCGTATAAGGTCTGTCTAGTATACCCTGCTTAACTTGTAATCTAACTGGTGTGACTACTGGCTACATTATATATAGGCCTATCTTCAACAAAACATAGCCACAAAAGTATATAGTATAAGTATATACACAAAAGTGTACACACACACACACACACACACACACACACACACACACAGACACAGACACAGACACAGACACACACACAGTGTTGGGGAAAGTTACTTTTAAAAGTAATGCGTTACAGTATTGAGTTACTTACAAAAGTAACTAACTGTTGCTTAGTTACTTTCTATGAAAAGTAATGTTACTTTTGCATGAATTTTTCACTGGGCTTGCTTGTTTGTTTTTTTAATAACTATAAAAGGGCGCAGCTCAAACAAACCTTTCAGCGGTTCTGTCGTTCTGAATGGCAAAAGAATAGGATGCAGGAGAAGAAAGTTCAACACTCTTTCTTAAGCAATGAAAAGAAAAAAAGAAACACAAATGTGATGTTTAAGTCATTTTAGTATGGTTGAATTGGATTATCGAAGGTCAGAGGCAAAGACATTGGTTAATAAAGTGAATTTAAATACATAGAGTACACAAATTGTGTTATTTAACATTTAATTATTGCAGGTTTGTGTAATATTCTGAGTTTGCATTTTACAGTTTTTATTAATTTTGAGGAATACTGAATCAGTTTTTGTGCAAGTGAGGTGAGTAAATGCATGCTCACATTTGAAAAAAGTAATCGGATTATAACTTGCATTAATATATATATATATATATATATATATATATAACACGCAGTGTTGGGGGTAACACGTAAGTAACATGAGTTACGTAATCAGATTATTTTTTTCAGAGTTACTTTTTTTGTATATATATATAATATAATATAATATAATATAATATAACATAACATACCATAACATAACTTGTATGTAAAAACTACATATTTAGAGACCCTTTGCAAACTTTTTTTTTCTTGACAGTCTTTAGTAGTTAAGTTTTATTTGAGGTCAGGCCCCAGACCCTTATAATTCAAACCCCGGCCTCAATTAATTCTTTTCAAACTTCAGCATCAAATATGAAGAGATAAAGCATCGTCAACTGTTTTTTTGCCAAAGCAAGTTCATTAGCAACACTAAAACATGTGGAAACTCGAACATTCACTGCGACAAAAAAACAATTTAAGCCATTTTATATGCATTAGTGATTCAATAACTTTAACCTCAGAGGAAGAGGAATTGAGAGGTAATTTATTTATTCATTGATTTATTTAATACAGATGATTCACATCTGCTGTTATTGCTCTAGCGCTACCGTCCTTCATATGTGTAAAGGGCCGCCTGTTAGATGTGATAAACAGAGAATATGTTGCGTGCTGCTTTGAAATCTTTCTCTCTCACACACATTTGAACATTTTAATTGCATTGGAAGAAGTTTTTTTAGGTCCACAGATCAGCCAGCAGCAGTTGGTGCGCACGCATAATGAGGCGGACACACCTGGCGTGCGAAAACAACTGGTTCGGCCCTGGTGTCAGAGTCTGCATCAGCAGCTGACTCCCGCGTCTGGAGAAAGTTTCTGGGACCTCAGAAATAATTTGTTGAATAATTTAAAGAAATTGTGAACATATGATTATTAATAATCATGCTTATTATTCTTGGGAGAACTGTTCTTGTTCCACTCAAACCTGCCCCTCAAGATGAGTTGCCTGTAACTTAGTATTTGTAGAATTCATTGGGGGGAATCTTTTTTTTCTTTTTCTTTTTTCTTCACACAATAAATAAGTAAACAAATCAATCTAAACAATCACAAGCTTAAAATTAACCAATAAATAATACAAGATAGTTTAGTTTAGAAGATATGGTGGTAATAGGGTTAGTTCAAGTAAGCTGAGACAAATATCTGATTATTTGTCATTGACCTTTTCAAATATGATGCCAAATGGCTTAGATGATCACACAATGCCATTTTAAACAGTTAAATTGCTCCACTACACTATACTCAGTAAAAAGGAAGACATATAAAATACAAAATTGTCTTACTTTTCCTATGTTTCCTATTCTGCATTTATCTCTATTGCATTTTAAACTAAAAACAATGGACCCTCTTAACAAACCAGGTTCATCTGGACACTGCACTGCAGATGTTTAACTTATAAATTATATTAGATGATATTATAATCTAATTAGGTGGAATTAATATTCTTTGGACAAGTGGGGTTTTATGATGATTTTACTACTTTTATTGCATTCTCTCAACTTTTAAGATCTTTAAACAATCTGTAAGCCTTTAACTTCCAACTGATATGAGAAAACTTAACTATTTTACAAGGTGACAATTTCGTATAAATCCGTTCCATGTGATTCGTATGAAAACCCACGATTTTTAGGCATGAAAGGTCCACCCCTAAACCTAATCTTTGTATAAAATGTATATGAATTAGGCACCAGTTCACCAAAATGTAGTTCTGAATTGCCATGAGAGTGTTTTGAAACTCCCAACATGTTAATGGAGTGCATTTTATTGGTTTATTTCTTAATGTTTTTTTTTGTTACTTCAGGGTTCATTTTCTGGCAGATTAAGACACTTCTTGAATGTGATCGACCCTCGAACGCTCTTTGTTTCAGAGGTAAGCGAGAGTCTCCTGAAATGTAAGCCTCAATTGATTTGATAGTTTATCTGTGAATGCTGTTCTCTCTTTTTATTTTAGAAACATTTAAATGAATGTATGAAACTTCTGGATCAGTTCAAAAATGGAACTCTGCCTCCGGGTGTGACTAATGTACAGGTAAGTTTGGGGCCCATTTAAAAGTACATTTTTGGTACACTCCTAAAAATAATGGGTTTTTTCACAGTGATCCCACAGTAGAACTATTTTAGATTTCCCAAAGATCCTTTCAGCAAACAGATCTTAAAAGAACCATGTTTTTCTTATGTGGAGAACATTTTAATAATCTAATAATCACTATGAAGAATGAAAAGGTTTCTTGGATGTAAAAGGCTATTCATGGAGCCATATATGCCAGTTAAAGAGTGTATTTAAAGAGTGTGTCTAGCTAATGAGAATGTAATTAGAATAGAAGACATCAACCAATCAGATTATCAGAATTTGACAATTCAGTTGTAAAGAATGTTTCATGTATGTGGAATGCATGTTTCTCTCTGTTTTTCACATAGCTTTGGGAAGCACAGAAGATTAAACAGGTGAGTGTGAACAGCGTTGAAAGCCTTTTTACAGGTTCTTATGATGAAAGAACCCGCTCAAATCACTCAACATCTTCGTGCGCAGTGTGACACACACTCGCAAGCTGTGGTTCTGAATAGTGGTGTAATGAGAGGAGAATTGCGGAGAAACTCAGCATGGTAATTCTCCCATCAGTCCGCTCTCACCTCTTATTCTCTCTCGTTTTCTCCTCTTCATCCTGTCTGCTGTCTGTGGATTCATTATGTCCTCAGGCCATCATCCATCCAGACACAGGAGAGAAGATCCCCATGCCCTTTCGCATGTCAGGTAAGGGTGTAAGTGTGTTTTCCGTGTGTGTGTGTGTGTGTGTGTGTCTGTGTCATGGGTGGTAGGCAGTTTTCTGCTTGTTACCAGCTCTGGAGACTAGAGCTTGGTGGTAGGGGGTCTCTCTGGACCGATCTGTTGGCAAAGGTCACACTCAGCTGGGCTCTGATTAAACCCTCTCCCTCCTGCTGTCTGGAAGTGTTGTTGGGCCACTCAGAAATAGGAGTATTTTAGTCTTCTCTTAACACTACTATTTAAAGGGAGAACAGATAGGGAGAGACCTGCCTGACAATTATGATGGCTACCTCTGAACAATGCTATCTTTTATGAGTAATGAGGATTTTGTTAATCTGTTAAAGGTCAGTAATAAAGTCATAATGTCATATGAGAGACTATAATTCTGATTATTAAACCAAACATGACTTGAAATGTACTTATGTGGCCTCATCCAGCATATTCAAATGTCAAAATTACATTCTTAGTGTTATTCCATTATTGAATAAGGATTCTTTTTTTCTCCTGAAATCATCTCCTTCCTATTCTTTGTGTTGGCACATGTTTTTCCTTTTTCTTTCAGGTTTTGTGCCCTTTGGTACTCCAGTGGTAGGTCAATGTGGACATTTTTTTAACATTTCCTTGTCTTGGTCACCAAATGTTAACATCAAATCAATGTCAAATCACTCATTCCTCCATTTATAGGTTGTGGGACTTCTTTTACCCAATCAGACATTTGCTTCCACCATCTTCTGGCAGGTGTGGTTCATACATGTTTTTCTGGTCTTTATGCTTGACTTTAACCTCAAACTCGCTTTACTATGAACTCATTCTCACTGTTTCTCACAGTGGCTGAACCAGAGTCACAACGCCTGTGTCAACTACTGCAATCGTAATGCAACTAAGGTATGGTGTAACTAATGTAATTTTGACCAGTACATATGATGACATGGCATATTTATGTTCACATGCAAACTAAAGTTCAGCAGCAATGAAACGAGTGCTGCAGAGATAATATATTTTTGTAGGCCAACCCATAAGTTAGCATCACCCTGGTTCCCTCGACAAAACCAATACAGGATTTTTACATTGTTTTTTAGATTATTGCAGAAAATAAGTTCATCATAATATTCTTCACATATGAACAACTTTTTGATCCCTAAATACACGTAAAAAGCTAAAAGTAGGCTATAAGGAACTGTACCACTGCCACATGACTTCAAATACACCACCATTAAGCTTCTGAAGACTCTTTCAGTCTTAATTTTTAAAGTTTGAGGTAGAATAGTTTTTAAGAGCATGATTATTAAACACACCGAGACTGTGAAAGCGGACTAGCGAGTGGATGAGTTTACCTGTTCGACTTGTCCTCACCGACCCCAGTTAACCACTGTTAGCAACACAGTATAAAAATGATGAGGATTAAAAAAATCACAAGGTGGTATTATGGATGTATTTTATGTCATAGAATAAAACATGAAAATGTCTTGAGATTGTTAACCACACACCTTATTTCAGATATTTAACCAAACGCCCATTCAAAAAACCCATTGACTTCAGATCTTTGGAACTGGAAGTACTAAAAATTATATTATACTAATTATACTATGTTGTATCATCTTATGAATAATCATAAAAACTATTCTAATACATAATAAAACATGTTGTTATAACTTTTAGGAGTAAGATAATACTGGTTAGTTCAAGTTAACTAATGCATTAACTAATTTACAAAGTAGACCTTGTAAAGGGATACTTTTTTTTTATGGCATTATTCATGCTTTATAATGCTGTAAGAGTACACTTATAATGCATTATAAATACAGGCTTCATGGAAATTGTTACCAAAAATTCCATATTAATATTGTTTTTAAATTAATTTATATATTTTTTGTGTTTGTTTTCAGCCCACACCAATGTCTACATTTTTCCAGGGTTATCTTGGTGCAGTCAGCAGTGCAGTTACTATTGCAGTGAGTTCACATGTCTGCTACACACAATTGTATTACGTAATTTGATGTGTAGAAAGAATTCTCTTTTAATCCTTACATTTTGAATTGCCATTTCACGCTAACAGAGAATAATGTTATCCGTGACTTTTCTGGTACTATGTGAATTTAATTTTAATAAGCAAACTGATGGAGTCTAATAGCATCACGTATAGGCACACAGAGCCCTATGCTGTATTTCACTTTGCTGAATTGCATATCCTTCTAGTCACGCCCATGTGTCCTCTAGAGCCAATTAGCTGCCCTGCTGGGTGGCAGTTTGATGCCCAGGGGCATGACAAGCAGAACCATGGTGACGACAACTACAAATGGCCCCATGCCTGTGAGAAATGCGGGAGGGGGGCACTAATTAAAACTACAATCCCTCTGAACACCCCTGCTGAGAAGGGAAGCGATGTGTTCTCAGATGTTTGTTAGACGGGCTCTCAGAGATGACCAGAGACTCACAAGGCGAGACCAGAAGCAACTTAGCATAGCCTGTCACGACCTGTCATAAAGCCCACTGGGAGTTTTTTAAGGTCACTATGAAAACAAATGTGTGTTCATTGTCACCATAACGACTTTGACTTCACGTGTCATATTTGCCATATTAGATTAATGTAAGTTTTCATTGTTTCACTATAGGCACATGTTTCTGTTTTTCATTTGAGTTTGAATTTGAAGACATGGAAAAAACAATTCAGTTCAGAGCTGTGGCACAGCTTTTTTATGTGAAAGCTGTTGTGTTCATGGGCACTCAAAAAAAAAAAAAAAAATTATGTTTTCTAATAAAAAAATATATACACACTACAGTGCAAAAGTTTGGGGTTGGTAAGATTCTTTTAACATATATATATATATATATATATATATATATATATATATATATGTGTATGTATATATGTGTATATGCGTTTTTGTAAAATTGTTATGCTAACCCAGGCTGCATTTATTTGATTAAAAATCAGTAAAACAGTAACATTATCAAATATTTTTACAATTAATTTTAAAATAGATAATTTATCATTTTCATCTATTTTAAAATGTAATTCCTGTGATGCAAATCATTACTCCAGTCTTTGGTGTCACATGATCCTTCAGAAATCATACTAATATGATGATTTGCTGCTCAAGAAACAATTATTATTATTTTATTGTCAATGTTGTAATAGTATTAATTAGTAATAATAATAATATATTAGTGTTCTTCATATTTTTGTGGTATTTAAGGTCTCTTTTATGAATAGAGAGGTTAAAAGAACAGCATTTATTTGAAATGGAAATCTTTTGTAACACTATAAAAGTTATTACTCTCACTTTTGATCAGTTTTTATGCCTCTGCTGAATAATTTTTTCTTTTTTCTTTTTTTTTTAAATAAAAAAAAATTGTACTGACCCAAAACTACAAATGTAAACATTTATCATGTTAAAATAATTTATAAAAAAATTATTTTATTTTTTTTATAAAAATACTAAAATTAAATGAAATTATGTGCACAGGTGGGGCTGAATATTCTTATTAAGAAAGCTGAGCATTTCAGTCCGGCTACAAGAATCCTGGTCCAGAGGTTCATCCCGTTCCCTGCCGTTGGTATGTTGGTGTGCGAGAGTGTACTTATGTACGTGTTAGCGTTTAATGTGAGCTTGATTTCCCGCACCCTTATGTGTTTATGACACAAATCAAGCAACGGCTTCCTGTCATGTGGTCTTGCTAAACTGCTGATTAGTAAAACATAAAATGATTGATTCAGTAATGTACGATATTAATTAATGCATGCCGTTTTCTATCAGCTCTTTTGCTGTCTGAAAGCGCACGTCTTTGCATTTGTAATGACACTCAATTTCTAAATGAGCATTGGCTCAGACTTTCATTAAACCTTGAGCGTTTGTTTATTGTTGTTTGTTCTCATGTTGTGTTTTGACTGATCCTGTTGTCAGAGGGGGACGCTACTGAAATGTTATCTCAGTGTTCCATTAGCGTGCTGAGGCTCAAACAGGTCCAGAGGGGCTGAGGGAGACTGTCCCACAATGCCTTGGGGATCCTTGGCTGTAATTAAATTGTTTTCGTCCCCCACCCCACCCCTTTAATTAAATCAGCAGGTTCCCCCCTCACCTCTCTGGACTGGAGTAACGGGACCTTGTTAGCTCTCGGCTGCCGCTCTCTAATTGGTTAATTAGGCCTAAAGTGCTCTCTGTGTTAGCACTGGGCTCCCTGTCTCCAGGCCGCCATGTTGTTGTTGTTTTTCAGTGTTTAGTTATAAAAGGCAATCAAACACAGCTAATGAAACGCAGTGGAAACAAATTTGCCTTGGATTTTATTTTGCTTAGTTTTTTGCGTTCACACTTATATACATTTTATGTAAAACAGCATTCGTTTATCATTTTTCTTAACCTCAAAATGACACACTTGGAATCAGCGCATATAAAGACAGTTTATATTGATTTTTGGCATCCATATGGTGACTTAAAGCAGGACTTCCTTTGTAAAATTTAGTATGCATATGTTTTTCACTGTTATCCATTTTTGATTCTCTCTCTCTCTCTGTGTGTGTGTGTGTGTGTGTGTGTGGTTAATTGGCCTGGGTCTGAACCCCTCAGAGGTGAATAGCTATTTACTCAGCCAATTAACTCAGCCCCACAACACTGCAGCACTGAACACTGATAACTCACAACACAAGGTCTGTAAATTAAAAATGCTTCAGGCTCTCTTTATTTCTCTGTTCACACACACACCCACACCAATCTCACCACATGCCACAGATGATAATGCCAGAAAGTAAATCATTATTCTAATCATTTTTACGCTTGTAATTCATGTGTGCACTTTGACATGACCATATGAAACTATTTGTTTTATATCCAGTTAACCCCTCTTAACACAGACGTTCCAGATCAAGAATGTCTTCCAGTTTTGATTGCTTTTATTTCAATATTCACAGGCGGTGACTCTCTAACATATTATTAGTACTCTAATTTGTTCTGTTAGTTCTATAGTATTTTTAGTATATAGTAGTAGGGTAAGATGTGTCACCCCCAATCTACCCCAATGTGTTGGTCCAGGTTCATTAACTAATGTTAACAGAAACAACTTTTGATTTTAATAATGTATTATTAAATGTTGAGATTAACATTATCTGAGATTAATAAAGTCAAGTCAAGTTTATTTGTATAGCGCTTTTCACAATACAGATTGTATCAAAGCAGCTTCACAGTATTAAATTAAAATAATACAACAAAGTTTGTTTCAAGAGGAATTTATTGATTGATAAAATTGAATTAAATATCCCCAAAATATCCCCAACTGAGCAAGCCAAAGGCAACAGTGGCAAGGAACCGAAAAACTCCATCAAGTGACCTAATGGTGTCCTAAAACTCCATCAGGTGACCTAATGGAGAAAAAAAACCTTGGGAGAACCCAGGCTCAGTCGGGGGCCAGTTCTCCTCTGGCATTTATGAGCTAGAGGACGGATTGTAGTTTGAACTGTAGGATTATATGAATGCCTGGCTGAAGAGATGCGACTTTAATCTAGTTTTAAACTGGGAGAGCGAGTCTGAGCAACGAACAGTATCAGGAAGACTATTCCAGAGTTTTGGAGCCAAATGTGAAAACGCTCTCCCTCCTTTGGTGGTTCTGGATATCCTAGGTATGACCAAAAGCCTTGAATTTAGTGATCTTAAAGAGCGCGATGGATTATAGGGCGATAGAAGATCCGTTAAATAGACTGGAGCTAAGCCGTTTAGAGCTTTATAAGTCAGTAGCAATACCTTGTAATTAATACGGAGCTTTATAGATAACCAATGCAGTGATGATAAATGCTTTGGAAATATTTTTCATTGTTAGTTCATGTTGACTGATGTGTGGCAGTAAATGGTAAGTTGTCTTCTGCTAAATAAGGACTTATGTTTATATTTTTTATTTCAAATGGAAATTGTTAATGTCTTCCCCAGTGATTTAACTTTCCCTTCACGTGACACGGCTTACCCCTTACTATTTTTTTCTATGGCCCCACTTTATAGAAGCTTTCTTCTAATTGAAAGGATGTATTCTGAAATATAATTAGGTATATTAGTTTTGTCTCATTTCTCCTGGCCTAGAGGACATTTTAAAAATAAAATTGCACAGCTCACCCCATGATTCTCCCCTAAGTTAAAATGCACTGCGACATTCATCCATTGACTGCCTCTTACATTTGTGTGTGTTTTCTTGTTTCAAAACGGATCCGGGATAGTGACCGTACAAAGAGAGTCAAGTTCACACGATTCTCTCTTCAATCATAATCAGTTGTCTGTGTTGGATCCAAATAAGGAAAAGTTGGTCATCAAATGGAAGTCCCTTTGTTTTCTAACTGCAATTCTACCTTCATTTAGCAAGTGCCAACGTGTGTAATGTTTTGCTGATGCGCCACACCGAGCTATCAGAGGGCATCAGTGTTCTGGACGACAAAGGCAATGTGGTGGGCACCTCAAAGCTGGCTGCCAGGCATGTGAGTATGGACATTTTTCATGTGTTAAGGGAAAGGTTGTTAGCAAATGACAGAGCTGAGTTCTGCTCTGATTAATGTCTTTTTGTTCAGGCTTTGATGGAGACATCCCTGACGCGTGTCGTGCTGCCCATGCCTGTTCTCCTGGTGCCGCCTTTAGTAATGGCCATACTGGAGAGGTCAGAGAAAATCTTGTGAATTTGATATTTCAGAGTTATTTTTACAGCTCCATCACCTCGGGAATTCACACACCCATATGTACCATATGTCCTGGTATATTTTTATTTCACAGTTTGATGTGAACACATTTGTGTTTGGGTTTAAAGGAGTAGCTTACATAAATTAAATGCAAAATGGCACTCACACAAAAAAATAGTTTTTGGATGTCAATCAAGTTCAAAATATGATTTATAAAAGTTCCTTAACAGTGGTACATACAATATGCTTCTGAAGCCATACAATCACAAAAATCTTCCCCTTTACCACAGCTCTTAAATATACTTTGTGCAACTTCAATATTCAGTAAAAATATAGTTAAAATAGTCACAGGTCCCATCGACTACTGTCAGCATTCAACAAAATTTTGTTTTGTTGAAAGAAATTAATAGTTTCATTCAGAAAGGATGCATTAAATTAATAAAAAAGTGACTGTAAAAACATTTATAATGTTACAAAAGATTTCTATTTCAGAAAATCAGCATATTAGACTGATTTATGAAGGATGAAACTGAACATTGGAGTTCACATCATGTGAAACTGAACATTGGAGTAATGATGCTGAAAATTCAGCTTTGCCATCAAAGGAATACATTACATTTTAAAATACATTTAAAACAGAAAAACGTTATTTTAAATTGTAATAATATTTCACAACATTACTGTTTTTACTGATTTTCAGGATGATAAATACAGCCTTGGTAAGCTTAAGAGACTCCTTTAAAAAAAAATGAAACTGAGCGCAAACATTTAAACAGTAGTTTATCTACTTTTATGTTTCCCTGAGGAAAGAAAATCATAGACACTTTGGAATGAGATTTTAGCTCTTAGGTTAAATATATATATATTAAACTTCCGTTTAAAGAGAAGTTTTAGAATGTATGGGGAAAAAAGTTTTATAACCACTCAAACTGCTATGCTGATAATACAATTCCTTTTATATCAAATTATAAAAGGCAAACGCACATTTTCACTTGCTCTGTGACTTCTGGGCCTCATTGCATGTATAGGATCGACTCTTCAACAGAATTTGTTAGGTTTTATGACTGATAGACTATGTTGCAACCTCCTCAAATTCTTGTTGCTCTGATTCGCAGGTGTGTACGGTTATGTGTGTGTGTAGGTCTGTGTGAGCGGCAGTAAATGGTGAGTTGTGCTCTGCTATGCTGACTGTCAGCTCACCCTCACTGGCTCTCAATGGAGCAAGAACAGTGATGCAGGAGGGTCACTGCTTTAAGGGTGAGACCGAGTGGCAGGGCCAGGGGTATCCTTGATTAATTAGAGCGCTGAGAGGAGTCTGTGTGATATATGTGGGGCGTTTCAACCTTTCACCTATTTCTCTTGCTTTGTCCGAAGGCAGCTGCTTTGCTGAACAGTCAGTGGCTTTATTGACGGAATTTTTACATGAAGGTACCGCCTAATGGTGCGTTCAAGTCATGTCGGAAAGATTTTCCGAGCGCACATGAATGCCACAACAAAGTCGGAATTATGAGTGAGAAACGTAGGATTTTCTTTGAGCATCAAGTTTCCGAGTTGGCTGTGTGTGAGAAACATTGCGGAATTAGTGGATTCAACATTTCTAGTTTACGGTACTTTTATTTTCATAAATTAATCAAAAAACATAAGCAAAACACACCTGATGAGCATTCTTTGTTCTTCATTTTCATGAAGTATAGTTAAAAAACCTTGCTATATTTTTGTGAAGTTAATTAAGAGAAGGAACACTGCCATCTTACTCCGAAAAAAGTAACTTAAATGTCGTATATGAACTTCCCAGGAGGACCATAGGGAAAATAGGTTCACATCAAATGACCTGGAGGAAATTGAAGTGAGCTTTAGCCATAACCTAGCAAATATTTCATTACTACAATGCTTATTTGTTGGTTGAAATATTACAAGTTGGAGAAAAAAAAGGATATTAATGATTTAATTTTCTACTTTCAGATGCTGATATTATAGGGATTGACTGCCAATAAATAATATAGTAATTTGTACCATTTCAAAATTATTCGAAAATATATTTATTTTTTATTATATCATTTATTTTATTGATTTAATTGTGTATGCCATTTTTACTAATTTTTACATTGAGATTACCTTTGCCATCTAATCCACTTAAAGTTAATCTTCAAAAACACTAATTTAATAAGTCAAGTCACCTTTGTTTATATAGCGCTTAATACAATACAGATTGTATTGTGTTATGTAAGGAAGAAAATGATCAAAGATGCAAACTGAACTAATTTCTTCTGTAAAGCAACACAAAATGTGTGGATAATAGAACTGTTAAATGTAATCTTTAGCTAATCTCAAGATGAATACCCAGTTTTTATACAATACGTTCACTTGTAGCATTTAAAATGGAATTTAGTTTTCAGTATTAGTTTACATTGTTTAAAAAATTAAATAAAATGTTTATAGAATTTTCACTGCCATTTTATCGGTTCTTGTTTGAAACATGAAAATAAATATCGTGCATCCCTTATATCATAAGCAGCAAAGGATACATCACCCCGATCAATTCATCTGTAGACTGGCTGTCCTGCAAACATTGAATTCCTCTGTGTATATTTCGTGTAAAGTCAGCACTAGGCTACTGTTTGCTCTGTCACTTCAGTTTGGCTTTGACCTCTTCACGTAAGTGTGACGGATGAGTGATTTATTTAGAGCAGTTGACGGACACGATGAAAGGTCTTTAACGTACTTTGATCCTTCTCGCCGCAGCTTTTCTCTCCCTAACATACACACAAGCATGCGCGCACAGAGAGAGTGTCTGGTGGCCAATTAAAGCTCATCATGCGTATGTGTTGATGAAGTCATCATTAAGCAGTCGCTGGCTTCATTAAAACAGGGCTACTCTGGAGGACTCCTGCAGAGCATGCTATCCCACAACCCCCCACACACACACACTGCGGCCAGGGAGGGAAGGGGGGAGGTGTCAGAGACCAATCGCGCACAGCAGTTCCAAAGTGTCAGCGAGCGAGTTCAATAACGATAATGGCGGGAATGCTCATGATTTTCAGAGTTCGGTGTGTGTTCTGCCAATAACGTGTGCATTTTTGTGGGTGTTTGTGCATTAGGCTCCCTTCACTGCAGAAGCACCCTCGTCTAGCGCTGCCTGTTCATAGCATGGTGTGTCTCTCTGCATTCGGCCTGGCGCTGCCTGTTGCCATCAGCCTGTTCCCCCAAAACAGTCAGGTGAGCACTCGCACACGCCTCCCTCCATCCATCCGCTCTCGCTCTCCCTCTCACTTTCTCTCCGTCCCCTCTCTTTGTCTGACGGTTATGGTTTAAAATGGTGTTTATTAAGCTGTTCATCCATATGGTTACTGAACTGCAGACATATGTGCTGCCAACTACTTCTATTCCTCTCCCACCCCTCCCCTCCTCCTCTCCTCTCACTCTCTCGCTCCCTCTTTACACTTTTCCGAGGGTTCCAGACGATCGCTCCCAAAAAACTCCACTCCTGTCCCCCCCACCTTTTCACACCCCACAGGATGTCTGTTTCAGATTCTGCCTCACACACTCACACACTCATTGCCATCTGTTTCTGAGCAAAATATTGCAAGTTTTGGCCCTGGTTTGGATATTTACCAGTGCTCGCTGCTTCATTTTAGCTTTTTATGATGGCAGAAGTGTCAGTTTTGACTGTGAAAAATGCTCGAGGCTGGAAAGACATGGCACACTTTTAATTCTCATTTGATGAAACATTTTAAACATCTTAATGACTTAACGATTGCTGTGAATGGTTGTCTCACTGTAGCCAAAAGATCTGAATCTTAATGTCAGTATAAAAATAAAAACACTCCGTAATCAAAACAGCAGATTCATATATGAGGCGATTTTATTTTACAACCTTATCCTGCCGCTTTTTGATGTTGTTTTTCTGTTCCTGCTGAAGCTGAATTAAATGAATATAATTGAGATATAAATTAGCATTTTAATAAAGTATTAATGGAGCTGTAAACGCTGACCTGAAGAGTGTTTTGCACCTGCTTTCTGTCTCTCAGATCCACGTGTCAGAGCTAGAGCCAGAGATCTCTGCTGCAACAGAGTGCAAGATCCTGACCTACAACAAGGGTCTTTAACCAGTAAATGCTTGACACCTTGCAACTAATGTCTTTGTCCTTCACTGTAAATCTCTAATGCGAACAGTAAAAATGCAAATCTTGATTGCGTCTCACTGGATTGTTCCTGCTGTGTGTGAATCCTCTCCCAGCCACACACAGAGACAGACTCACACCAGTGCTAATCATCCTCTTGCCTTGTACTTGAACATGGCAGTGGCAAATTGAAGATATTTGAATTTCCCTCTGATCTACCTTACAATTTTACATAATGATCAGCCTTCTCACACAAACAGTTCTGTACTAACTGCCTGTAATTATAATGTTTGCAAAGTAATTGCCTTAAAACAATAAATAACCAGTTTTGATATTTTAAACTGTATTGTAATTTGTATTGTAACATGAAAAAATTTTGTTTACACAGAATTCAGCTGCCTTTGTGTTATTTTCTTATAATTCCTTTACGAACCACAAATCTTGCTCAGAATGAATAGGAATGTAAACTGAAATTTAAAAAATAAAATAATGAATTCACATATGAAAAAGATATATTCTATGTTATGATCTATATTACTTAATAAACCTTATTTGCTACATTTTTGGCATTATAATATAATTTTTTTTCTCTTTTTACTACTGCAACTACTGTAGTCTGAAGAATGTGTGTGTGTATATATATATATATATATATATATATATAAATCGATTCATTGGGAATAATCGAATTTTGTAAATATGAGTGCATGTGTATATATATATATATATATATATATATATATATATATATATATATACACACACACAGACTTTTAATGTTAGATGCGATTAATCATGATTAAACGATTTGACAGCACTATATATATAAATGTATACGTGTGTGTATATACACATAAATACACACACTCATATATATATATATATATACACACACACAGACTTTTTAATGTTAGATGCGATTAATCATGATTAAACGATTTGACAGCGCTATATATATATCAGAATGGCAGAATATGCACTATTGCTACAGAAAGATTATTCTATAACTGTTTAATACAAGTTAGTACTAACATACTTTATAAGACTCGGTTGATTTTATCTAGAATTTCTTTCAATGCAGTAAGTACAAGCACTCAATGCACGATAAAATCACATGCTTTTGCCTTTTGGCTTTGTTCGAGAAAATACATAGAAATCCTTTAAAACATTATTATCATGGTTAATGAATGGAAACAATGCACACAAGTCTACAATTCCCGCTTTACTTTCTTCCTCTTCCATCCATTTGTTCTATTGTTTTTAGATGATTATATCTTCTTTTATTTGGATGTGTTTGAGTTCCTTTGACAGGGCTGTAAAATGATTCCTGTAAACTTCTATTTTATCGTTAGATCCATCGCTAGAGTGAGGGAGTGGACCTGTGTGTTTTTCTACCTGGTTGTCACGGTAACAGATCACAGTGGGCAGTAGTGAGGAGAGACATGACATGAAGCCGCATGTAGAATCATTAACCGTGCTAGACTGCCATACACAGAAACAGTTGCACAACATGCACACGACCGGATTAATGAGGGGAACATTGTTGCTTTTTCTTACCTTTTTGTTAGCTTTTGCTTTAATTTCAAAATCAAGATAAAAATGGTTATGGGGTTTTGCCTAATTAAAATTGGATTTCCTGTGAGCACAACAGTGCCATGTAAAGAAAAAACATCTAGTCAAAATCGAGTTATGACCGAATCAGGTTTATGAGAATATGATCTGTCCTGTGACAGACAGGTCTGGCTTATCTATTCTCATCTTCAGAAAAAACAATAAAATAATTATCTAAATATTTCATAAAATACCATTTTCTTTGTTCCAGTGTTGGTGTAGTTACTTGTTGTACATGCACCCACTTTGTAGTGTCACACTTGCACTTGTCATATATATTCAGTAATTTGTCATAAGATAAAGTTTTCAACTGGATCCTTTCAATTTGCAACTTTTTTTAATAATTTTTTTTTATAATAGTTTGTTAACCCAGAAGACTGAGTTCTTGCAGCGAGCAGCCGAGCATGTTCCACTAGAGTGGCACTCTACATCAACAAGCTTTTGTTTACCTACCATAGGTTCTCCATTACACCACTGTGCTTAAAGCAGTTCACACTGTAAAGATCTGTGAAATGTACCTAAAAATATGAATAATCATAAAAAACCTGCAGCTGTTGTTGCCAGAATTTTATATGGTAATATGGTAGCAACAATTTAAGTTTTATAGATTGAACTTAAAGGGGCTATATGTAAGAATTTTCATGTAATGACTCTGGACGTTTTTGCCGGGAAAATCAAAAGGATGTGACGTTTATGTCTGTTCAATGACAAATGAAATGAATGCTTATAAAATGTTCAGGATAATTCCAAAAGAGCCGTTCTGTGCAGTTTTTAATGCAAAGAAAAGGGATTAATTCAAACTATAGTTTCAAATATACTTTTTAATCAAACTATCGTAACAGTGTCATTTTAATTACTTCATCTGTCGACATTATGCCGGTGAATTGCAGAGCTTGTGCAAAAATATCCACATCGCTATGATCAGATGCTTCTGTCATGAAACTAGATGGCACAGGCTGATATAGGTCCTTAACTGCTTGCAAGCACATCATTCTCTATAGAGCACAGCTGATTGGTTCCTGCTGTATCAGTAGCCAATTAGCTCGTTGCTCAGCCTTCAAATACTCGGTCAGCATTTGCTGTAGCAGCGCACTTTCAGAAACCCTCCACCTTCCCCAGCTCCACCTGTCTAGATCTGCTTCGGGTAATTCATGTATACTATATTGTACAGCAGCAGCATGTCTTACTGCTCACAGCAGCGTGACTCTGTATGTATTGGCAGTAGCAAGTCCCTTACTTGCTCTGCAGCAGCAATAACAGACAATAACCAAGACCAAACAAAATCAATATTGTAATTGGAATTACTGAGAGGAAAATGCGCAGCACATATTTACTCATCTAAATGTCGCTCTCATGGTGTCAGGATGCCGTTAACAGTATATTACTACAAAGATATTTCCAACTTCTTTTTACTTATAGCAAAGAACGAACAAGAACTTCCCTGTGAGTAAATTAGGCCTTGAATCATGTTCAGTCTCTTGTACGTTATGTGACTGATTTGGCCATCTAAAACTCGCATCACTATGGAGGGTGTGCATGAGCTGTAGTTCACTTAACGACCACCGGTGTCGCTAATAACAAGGCTTTCTGAATTCGACATGTAGCCCCTTTAAATTGACAAAAATAAAATAAAATCTGCTTTTTCAAAGTGAATCACAAATAGCTTTTCCACAAGTTGAGGTAAATCGTAATACATAAAAGGTGCCCACAAATGCAAAACGCCATCATGGTAACACACAATACTAAAATAATGCAATGGACATAAATTTAACAACATAAGATGCAACAAAACCTAATTCATAAGAAAGCTGAATAAATGTTCAATGAAAAAAACATTAAATGTGAGCTTCCACACAATTCTGGGAATGTCAGTTTACATTTTTTTTTTAAACTGTACATTTAACAATATTTTAATGTTAAACTACATGAAATATCTCAGTAGATCTATTACAGTTTTCATCGTATAGATGAAAAGGAAAATATGATCATCTTTTTTCCCTATTGTGACATATATCCTATAAACGGCTTCTTGGTTGGGATTCGATTTTGTCCATCAGGAATTGATTGAATGGTTGGATAGTTTTGTGGATTGCTATTGGTCGATCTCAAGTAAGTGACAGTTTGCCCCGCCCTCGCGCCAGTTAACGCATCATCAGAGGAGAGAAGAGATATCATTGTAAGAGGGAGGGGAAGCTATTTTGATTAAAGATTACTAGAGCACATTAATTAAAAAGTATTCGGATAAATAATTTGTAACAGCTGCAATTTTCCATAAAAAAAAGTATTTTCAATTTTGATTCCATGATGACTTAGTTTTTACTGTAGCATTTTGCCATTAAAATGTAAAATTATAATCAAATTTCCTAAGATTATTCAGTTTTTAAGGTCGCACAAAATGAAATGCGTGTTTGCACTCTTTTGTGTCGCATGTGCACAAACAAACATCCATCTTTTTCTCAGTCTTTTTACTTTCTCAGAGGAAAGAGTGCTCTTAGGGAATGCATGGAATGTGTGATGTAAAGCTACAGAGGATGTGATGTGTGCACCTGCACACAGGATTGGATATCTGATGGCCTCAAAACAAACCTACCAAAACAATCTTTTTCACCCCATCTCAATTGGCTCTTGTCGTACTTGACAGTGATACTCGGGTGTCATCAGTCTGTGCATTTCACTCTCACAACCCTTGCTCACTCTGCAGGCTCAGGGTCAAATGTTGAGGTGAAAGGTCTCCTGCGGGTTCGTTTAACACAATCTTCCTCTGTCTTGTGACAGGAAGTTAGCAAGGTGAGATGAGAGGAAAATTACCAGCAGGCGTTATCCCTTTGTCTGAGTGTGTGTATGTGTGTGTGCAAACATTTTGAAAGAGTAAATAGTTTTTATAAAAAGTTATAAAAACATATATTTACAATCAGTGAAGTTAAATATATATATATATATTAGAACAATAAGGTGTGAGCTACAAATGAGGTTTGTCTCTGAAACATCTTTATTAATAATGGACATTTTTTATCATGTTTTTCTTGAAAAGTATAGGTGAATGAACACTATAAAGAAGCTAATGTGTAAATTGGCAAACATTCATTTGTTTATGACTCCAGTAGAATGATCAAGGACCTGCATACATCAGCCTGTATTTACCAGTAGGCCTACTGAATGACAGCACGCAAATTACTCACACACACACATACACATGCGCGCACGCACACACACTCAAACGCTCTTGAAACACAAATTCCTAAACTTCTTTAGATACAGAGACCATTATTTATACAGACACCTTGCCTCTATGCTGTGGGTACAGGATGGCTCATGTTAAAACTGGCTGGTAAACTGATTCCTCACATCACTTCAGTCATTTTCATTTTAATTACATCAGTCATCACTGAGTCATCACAAAATAATTATTATAAACTGCCACCAATTTCATTAGCATGTCTTAAAGCATTTCAAACTTTTTTTTGTTTGAATAAATTTTGGATGTTAGGCAACATAGCTTTGAACTAAAAAATATCCATTAAAACTAAATTTGCTAATTGACTATGCACAGAAACAACAAAATAATCAGAATTAAAAATATTGACTTGTGAAAATTAACTTAATTGTTAGTTTTAAATACAATTTCTTTTCCCCCCCAAAAAAAAAAAAAAAAGTGAGAGAAAGACATAGCCTATAAAATGATTTCTTCTTACAGGTGAGGCATGTCTCAAACATTAGATAATTCCATCAGAGGTATGTTACACAACTATAGTGTTCAGTCCTGGGTTAAGATTACTTGCTGACTGGTTTAAATCATCCATAACTCACGTTTCCCACACTCACGTGGTCAGGTCCTCTGCAGTTAGGTTTAGAATCTGAAATGCCATGACTAATAACATTAAATAAATAGTGCTTTTCTTGGTCTTGTGTGTTCATTTGGGCAGTGTTTAGGTTGGTCTTAGGCATCAGACATGACATCTATGTCCTCAGATCCGTTCTGTTTGGTGGCAATCCTCCAGCGGTTAATGTGGTGGCTTCCCTTCTTCTTCTGTGTGCACTCCGGGCCCTCTTCCTCCAGCTTCTGTCGCTTATACTTGGTCCTGCGGTTCTGAAACCACACCTTCACCTGAAGGGAGCACAATACAGGACATCAGTGCCATAACAGTTTTGGTGAGTATGGTTATACGTTACACGGTTGGTAAACGGCGACAGACTGTGAGTGACGCAAGAAAGTTCAAACGCATTTAGAGTTCTAATCGAACCATTTTTACACCACATGACACGCAGTCCACGACGAGACTAGCCTACGTTCGAATTCATTCATTCATTCATGTTATATGATAGGCTACTATGTAAATTGTTACACTTGTTTCAGAACTGTTGTGTATCAGAAGAAATCCAAATGTTTCTTCAGATAATGCCATTTAAAACATACAGGTCTATTTTACATTTTTATTTAATTCAAATAGCCTACATCCACAAACAGATTTTCAAAATATAAAGTAGGCATTTAGTGTATTTGGCCTTCTAATTAAAAAGACACGGGTTTATTTTTGCAACAACGGTTCACATTTCACACATTTCAAGAGATTAATACTGTCATAAGGAACATAGGATGGTTGAAAACAACCGCGCAGAAGTGGGGGAAAAAATAGCTTACCATATTTTTTTTATTATTTATTTCTTAAGTGGTCTCATGCGCGCTATACATTGAATAAATTCTCAAGATGTTGACTGACTCCTGAATCGCTTTCCATATTAGCCTATAAATTAATAAAACAATTCACAAACGTCACGTGGCTATGTATTGGCCAGTATTTTACCAAAATTGCCTCTCTCCTGAGATGTGTGAATAGTGTCAAGCCTGTTTAGTGTTATTTTTAGGTTAGTTTTTGCAATAAAACTCCACCACAAAAAATATATATATATTAAAAAAGCAGCAAGAGAACATGATCATTCCCAGCGTCAGATGTTGCGATGCTTCAAATTATGCCAGTTGACGAGTTCATATGGCGAATGTAGACGAACATTGAAAAAAACAATTACTTTGCTACCGTTTGGATTTTTGGAAATGTATAACTCAACAAATCAAATAGGCTATATTTTCTTCTGACATTTAAAATAACGTTTTCAAAATAAGCTTTACATCATTGTTTTAACGGATCAGGGAGAATGGGTTTATTCCTATACTGGCATCTGTGCAAAGCAACTAATAGCTACTCATCCCTCTGAAGTCTTGGTCGAAAATAAAATGATATCACAGTCAGAGCGCCGCAAACAACTGACACATGGCCAGCCAGCGTCCTTTCAGACTCGGGGATTCTGGCCCGTTTCTGGATTTAGCAAGCAGCCCAAGTGTTGTTTACATTATCATGTAGGCCAACAGCAACAGCTTGTCAGTACAACATTAATCATTCAAAATAAAGCAGTGTCTCATTAATATAGGCTAGTCCCCAGTTTCCTATATTGCACAACATTTACTGTTTAAACATATTTATTATCTTTTTTAAACGAACATGTAGTTCTACTGCTCCAATAATTTTAATTAGCAATATCCTACTTTTTGTCTGTAATTAGGCTACTTGTGAAATAGTTAGTTCCACGGGGCAATTTCTTTATTGTAAGCGGCTACAAAATACCATATTTACTTTGTTTTAATAGCCTAGGTGTTTTTGTTGTTGTTGTGTGGTATAGCATGCGTTTCCTCGTGTTTACCTGAGTCTCAGACAGGCTGAGGCTGTTAGCGAGCTGTTTCCGTTCGGCTCCGACTACATAATGGTTCTTCTCGAAGGCGCGCTCCAGGCGCAGGAGCTGAGAGGGCGAGAACGCGGTGCGGATCCGTTTGGGCTTCCTCGCGAAAGGTCCGTGTAGTAACAGCGTGTCCTGTGAGACGTCGTTCCCTGAAATTATAATAATACTAATCAATAAAAGACAGCTTGATTATAGCAACGTGATTCTTTTTGAGAGTAGACTAGGTCACTGAAATTGAAGCTACAGCACGGGACAACTTGAAGTAGCTAATCTTAATTAAACCCAAGAAGAAAACTAGCCTAAGAGGGACCATGAAAGCTTTCTGGGTTTAACCCATATTTCAACAAAAGTTAACACCAACTATCGACTTTATCAAAAAGTGTCAAAAATGTAGACTACCCTGCTTTAATGCCTTTATTATTTGGGCTTTAATTGATTAAATAGAACTATAGTGTAGGCCTATTCGGTATAATTTTAGAATATTTGAATACTGTTTGTAAACATTAGCCTATGCCATTCCAACTTTTTTTTGAGCTTTTGTAATTTTAGCTATCCCTGCTATTTTAGCCTGATTTTTGGAAGTAGCCTAATTCTGTAAGAAAAGTCTAAATGATTAACTACATAATTATAGGCCTACTATTTTAAGCGATTTATTTGTAACTGACTGGATTTTTTTTATAAATAAAATCACGGTAATTGTCGGACAGTTGGCTACAGCTATAGGACATAATATAATAGAATTAAATATTTTTCTATATTTGTCTATTTGTATATATTTGTCTATAAAATATAAAGTCCAAATAATGTAAGCATTAATTAAAATGGATAGCTATGCAACAAATTAGCCTGCAATTTTTATAATTAATGGCCATGTAATGAGTTAAACACTCGTTACGCATAGCTTTGCAACCGTATGATGGAGTATACAAAAGTAGTCTGTCGATTTTAAATGTTCTCAATTAAAAAGGTTTCACGAACAAGTGTTGTTTAACAGGAATTCATTTTTAAGAACAGCCTATTATTTAGACGTTTTATGCACTTACCCTCATAAATTAGATTCTTCTTTAAAGGTCATCACAGTTAGCTAAATTATTAACACTGTTAGCTTAATAAATATTTGACCTTTATATAAGCGTTTTGTGGCCTATTAATTCAATTAATAGGCTACATTCGTTTACTTTCGTCGTCTTTGGACAACAGCTTGAACACCAGAGGAGGACAATTTATCGAATGACCTATGGAAATGAAATAGAGATAATGATGAGCTGTAACGAGTTCATCAGAGCAGATTCGTCATCTGTCATTATCTCTCGTTGCAAAGACAGTGATTAGAAGGCGATAGCGTGCAATAGTAAGCTGATTTGACAAAATAACAATAATTAAGTCAACCAATAAGATAAAAAAACAATTAAAGGTTATCTTAGACACTAAAATAGAGGAAGCCTAATATGACGTAAAAAAAAAAAAAAAACTCACAAACGACATTAAGATTTACTACATTTAAACATCTCTCATTTTGCCGTATAGGCTGACAACATGAAACTGGTGGAAATTTTGAATTCAAGATAAAGCAATAACTGTTATCAGAGCTGTTCTCCAATGCTGCTATTATATGCTTATACGAACATAATGCATTCATTTTGGGAGATATAACATTGAGCTTTTGTGCGTGGACAGCTTTGTCTAAATCTGTGTGTTCCTCTTTAAGTATCGCCTCAGGACATGGCCAAAGCTGTAAGCATATCATTTGTGATTTTCATTTGCAGCTTAACCGGAATTACCTTCCAATACAAACTCCATCTATCAGTGTTATCCCGCTTCACAGTGGTAATAGCCTGTTGCCGCGGGGGGGCATTTATGAGAATAGCCTATTTCAAGAAAAGTTCAGCGACACACGCACCGGCGCACAGCATTGTATTTTACCTATTCTATTGTCGGACACGTATCCTGTGTACGTGTAAAAATTATGCATATAGGCTATTTTATTATTTTTATTTAGGTGAAAAAGTTGAATATCTCTTAATGCGTGGTTGACAAAAATACCGAGTTAGATTCTTACCTTGAAACCGATGGCCAAAAAACCTGTTCCTTAAGACCCACGGGTAGAAATTGAGTGGCTCACGGTGCTGCGTGCCAAAGAAGTGCGGGTGCTGCAGGTGTGTGCTGCCGAGCGGGTGTGGGTGCATGCTCAGAGGTGCGTGGTTCACACTCTCCGAAAACACCAGTTCAGGGTTTGGATAGAGCGCGCGGCCTGCGGGGCTTTGATACCCGTTAAGAAAACTGTCAGCATGCGTCGAGTAGCTTAGGGCGGTAGGGCGAATGGGGTCTTCTGGTGTTAAAGGGTTTTCCTTCGCCACCAAAGACTCGATGGTAAAACAGCGCTTCCCCGTTGCCGAGAACATTGTCCGTGACGGTACCAGTACAGTCCAACAGATGAGGTTCGCCTTTACGTCCTTTCACAACTCCTTTAGTGACCTCTGTCAGCAGCAGTATTTAAGTCAAACATAAACTAAATATAAATCACTTTAATGTTCCCTACTTTTGCCAATTGCTGTGTAATCCATCGATCCACGAGTGTCCATAAATCATGAAAGAAAAAGTGAGAATAGAAGCTCGAGACCCATGGATATGGATTTGGATTTGAGGGACGCCACACAGTCACAGTGTCGTGTGAGACTGCCACTCATTGGATGAAAGCCCTTGGCGCATAGAGCTCGGGCGGTGGGCGGGTCCTATGTTCATTTGGGTCAGATAATGAACTCTATTAGTTTGATCATTCACTTCAATGGGGCTGCCTCCAACAGGTCAGTTGCTACGCTAGTAGATCATCAAAAACTATTTTCCTTGTCACACTTCCAACTATGGGCTACGCAAGCCTTCAGGGTGTAGAATCTGCAGTTCATTCCAGCCTTTGGAGGCTATAGCAAAATGTTTGCTTTTGAACTTGTCTTCATTTAACTCATAATATAGGCTATAGATAGCATATGGGCCAACATAAAAATCCCTAAATTTTTTTTGCAATTAGGACTATTCATAATTACAGCAACGATGCTGTGCCGTAGTAATCCAAAATATAGCCTAGTACAATAGTAAAAACGTGGATTTTTCTGTTGCTTTGATTGCTTTTTTGTTTGTAAATAAATATAAGAGTTTTTCAATTGAGTAAACCCAAAATCCACATCCCTGCTGTACTAAATTTGAAATCTTTATAATGTTGTTGGCGTCCACAGAGTTGAGAGTGGACCAAAGTTCTCTGTTCTTATAGTTCTCTGACAAATATGCCTGCAATGAGTTTTATTTATTATCATTCATCCACCTTTAATAGGCCTAACTTACATAATTATATAGATGATAAACTAGATAATTTCGGTAGGCTATAAAAATATGTTTTATTCAGGCTACTGGGCTAATAGCCTAGTAGGCTTGTAATAATAATAATAATAATAATAATAATAATAATAATAATAATAATTACCATGCCGCCGGAAGATTATTATTATTATTATATTATATTGTATGTATTAAATGTCGTTTTATTTATATAATAATAAAAATGATAATAATAATGAAATAATAATAATAATAATTATTATTATTATTATTATGACTATTTTGAAGCTATAATTTTATTAGAGCTATAGAATAAAGCACTTAAAAAAAAGAAAACAAAAACAAACAAAACAACAAAAAAAAGAAGAAAAAAGAAAACAGAATCAGCTTTGCATGATGACGCGGACATTAGCCTACTGACCAGCCTAAAGAACTATGTTCGTCTATACAAACTGTAAGCTATTACAGTCTTAGTTTTTAGTCTTTAACCAGTGCCTGTCCATTAAAATGGGGAATCGTTGACCCGTTTACGCAGTAACCTATTAACTTGGTCACTGCGTGTTTCCAGAACTGCACATCGATAAGATCTCATGTCAGGCCGAGCCGCCTGCACCTGTTCCCGAACCCTCACCCGCGGGCAGGGGACTGGCCTACAACACGGCATTATGAGGCTCATGCGACTGAGTGGGTAAATTATTGAAAATATTCCGTCTCAGCTCAGGGTTTGACAAGAGTTGCATGCGCAAACATTGGGAAGAAGCCTTCAAGCGGCATAGCTCCCAAACTTCTGACTCGCTATTAATTTACAAGCCCATGTACATTTAGGGACTTGAGTGGCTGTTCAGCGAACGTTTCATGTTGTGTTTTTAAAGGTAATGATTAGGCTAAATGTTTGACTGGCTCGTTAACTCCAGTGCGCATTAGAAAATCATTACAGTTGGCAGAACAACATGTTGAGCGCCTAATTAGAAAGCAAAAACCCGTGAATGCGCACAGTCATGCTTTAAGATGGACCTCTTTGCGCTATCAAAGGAATAAAGGTCGTTTTGTTTATTGTTCAAATGTTAGGCCTATTATTAGTTGTTGTGCCAAGATCATTCAATAAATTAAGGCTTGTTGAACGTCGAAAAAACATCCTGTGATTCCTATATGTCCTGTTATTAAGTCAGACAGACCACTTGTTTATTTGAGTCTTTAAATTACTTACATTAAATTACTTAATTAAAATTTCCAGTACTTTCAAGTGCCCTTGGCATTTAGTGTTTTGATTGGATGAGTGGCAATGGATCTCTGTTGCAGCAGTTGTGAACATTTGCCTGCATTCTCTAGCCATAAAAAATGAGTAATAATGACTTAAACATATTCTCAATATCTGAAATTAAGGTGGTAGCATTCACATCTCTGTTCATAACAATTACAAGTGTTAATTAATGTGTCTGTTTATTATCCTTGAGATGTGTAATGGTGAATTTTTTAATGGACCATCATTGGTTACAAAAACTCAGCATTTTATATGCTCAACCTTTCTGACAGAGCTGTGTCCACGGCATTGCATAAAATGAGCAGTGAATCATAATTTGCACTAAATGTCACACAAATTATATTTTCATATTTCATATCTACCCTATATAATTCCCCATGCACATCCAGAATATGGTATTTTGACATTTTGAAAAACATTTTCATGGATCTTTTCTGTGCCATACACGGACCTAAAGGTGCAATGAAGTGACAGGGAAAGAGAGAGAGACTCCTCAATGTTTCCGTCTGCCACTCTTCTCTCTTGTTCCATAATTAAGTGCTCAAGGAATCTGTAATGAATGCTAATGGGGCAACCAGCCATCTGCACAAACACAGAATTAAAAACTACCATGCTGAGAGAGAGAGAGAGAGAGAGAGAGAGAGAGAGAGAGAGTGATGGGAGGATGGGAGACAGACTTAAACCTTTCACCAAAAGGAACCCTAAAGGCAGCGAGGCAGCTCTCACTTTCTCTATCCCATCCTCTGATTTCAAGTGAAGCAAGACACTTAGATTCACAGCACCTCAAAAAAAAAAAAAAAAAAAAAAAAAAAGAACTGAAGAACTTAACCACACACAAACAGGCAACTCTTATGCAAGCGAGAGATGTAACCTACTGTTTGAAAATATTTTGGAAACGTTAAACAGGCAAAACTACATTCATGTGGGTGGACTAAATTCAAAAATATTTATTCTATATTACAAAACAATATTATTTGATTGTTTTTATCATTTTGTGCCTAATATATTATTTTAATATGTATTTAATATATTAATATATTACATAAATATGACATTTATGTATTTTTATGTAATTATATTTCAATGTTTATATTTTATGAATTATATATAAATATATTTTAATATATAACTTAAATATATAATCAATATATCATTTAAATGTATGTAGCTATGTTCTGTAACAATTTCCAAACTCTCACATTCATCATTGTCCTCTCATATTTGTCTAACCACAAATAACTAGCAGTTAGGCTATTGTTATTTTCTCAAATTTGAACACATTACTGATAACACTACACATTACACACATTACAGTGTGTGGAGTTTCTGTTTGTGTGTTCTGCTGTCCGCTGCTTCCCTCTAGTGGTGGAAAATGTGTAATTGGGAACCGGTTGATGGTCAGGTCATATGTATTTTAATGAGTGCATGAAGAAAAAAAAGGTTTTGTTTTAAGATAAATTATTCTATATGAATATTGTTCAATTCCAGCAGCAGTTTGTACACCATGTCAAAAGGGCAACCTATTTTATTAATATTGCATGTTGCTTGCTTAATAACAACCTTAACATGACAAGGTGAAGCCAGTGGACAATAGTGATTTTCGGACATCTTATTCATATTTCTATCTTTGTGGAGCATCAGAATACAAAGGAATGGTCATATAGCCTATGTGCTGACAAGACTATACACTGCCTCTAATTGATTTCAATTCAACTCGAAGAGCATTTAACACATTGGCCAAATATGTATTATTTAACAGTTTTGTAATGAGATACCATTATTTGCTGAATTTTAACACAAACATCGGAGGATTTGTTTAAAGTGGAGTTTATTGTGTAACCTCTATATTTGACAGTTATTAACATTCATATGACAAGAATAAAACAATGAATAAATTATTAATAAATTAAACATAAATAATTATCTTGATAGTTAGTAAAGTAAATTAATAAATTAAAAAAGTACAATTAATAAATTAAAAAAGTACAATTAATAAATTAAAAAAGTACAATTAATAAATTAAACAATTAATGTATGTTAAACAAACATACATCATTTTAAATCATGTCACAAATCAAACAAATAGATCATTATAAATATCAACCCCTTTGTGCATTTGATTTTTGATGTTGTTCTAGGATGTAGTTGAGGAAGACTCTAGGAGACACTGGTTTGTGCCATTGCTCTGGGTCCGCTGGTGTTGTAAGCAGGCCAGGAATCTCAAATTTCTGTCAAATGGAGAAAGTACAAGACTCTGTTGAAGTTACAATCAAAATGCAACCAAAATTGCATATCTAATTCAGATGATGAAAACAGACTTTATTTTCTTCATTGTGATTCCTCATTAAAAAAAAAAAAAAGTTTTATTTTCTAAATGAAATTATTGTACTGTAGTATGTATAAATTAACTTCATAACATTTGTCAAACCAAACTTTTTATGTTGGCCCAGCTTACTTTAAAAAAAATACTTTACTGTGGTTTGAAGGAACCACATGGTGTAACTGTTTTTGTTCAAAATGTACAATATAAATTTACATTACAGATTTACATCATCAATCCTTCTTCTAAAATGTCTTACGCTGATTCACTATGGTAAGTTTATTATACATGTTTATATTTTGATTTGTATTTATTATGTATAGCCTTTTAAGGGTCATTTCCTTAAATAGAGAAAAGTTGCTCCAGCTACTATGGTGTGGGAGTGGCGATAGTCTCACAACAAAGCGAGAAAGGTTAACATGGAGCAGCTAAATCTCGAATTACCCATTTAAAAAAACGCAGAACAGAGGAGAGTCTGCTGGCAAAAAGAGACAGAGCTCGTAATAAAACAAGAATGAACATTGGCTTGGCTTTTCAGAGATCGAGAACTGAGTGATTTGAAATGTTGTAAAAGCGTCGTAGAGATGACGTTTTCAACAGGTGAGTAGTGTATTTTATTGAACATATAAATTGCCATAGGCCTATGTAGCTCTCTAACAGAGTGCATTGTATGATCTGTTATGAAGGGTTATTTCATTATGGTTGTTGTAGAGCTGTGCTTGAATTTATTTTCGAGGAAATACCTATTAATGTGTATAGCTACAGTAACGTCTTCAGCTAGTCAGCTTGAGTGCTACCACAGAAACCGAAAATTCTCGGGCCAGCAGCATGTGTCCAAATTTCATTCTTAACCGTTCTATTTAACCAGAAACGATCTGAAAACAGGGCTTTAAGTGTAAAATACCGAACTTGTCCTTTAAGCCTAGTAGTGAATGTTTTATGGGCAGTAGGATTAGGATAATCTCTCTCTCTCTCTCTCTCTCTCTCTCTCTTTTTGTTATGAGAAAGAAACATATTCGTCCACAGTCAAGCAGAGCCGAATCACAACCAAAACAATGTTATTCCGCAAAATGAATGTAGTTTTTTTTTTACCACTAGAGGGCCAAAATAATTTGAAGACTGGTACTGACATAGTATTGTTATTACTCACTAAATTAAGCAACAAATCTCACAGCATAACTATCACAGCTGCCCACAAAATCCCAAAACATTACAGAAACTCTTCTAAATATCCAACATAACTGAGTAGTAAACATATATTTCCCTTTAATGAAAAAAAAACACAACTAAATTTACTCTCATGTTTCAGTCCCTTGGAAAGCATGCTGGGAACCGCAGACCCACTGCCCAATTAGTTATCTCAACCAAAATTATTCATGTAGTCCCAACACAGGTTAAGTAAACTTCACTTTTAAATTATTAGGTGGATTGAACACAATGTGTTGTGACAAAATGAGGCCATAACATTCATAACGGCTTTTCCTCCCTTAAGCATAATTTTCTGTAATATTAGGCAAACAAATAATTGTATGTAATGTAAGGCAAACATACCAGTGTTTTGATGAATTCATCTGAAGAGGGAAAGTTGAGCCTGTGAATGCCAGTTGAAATGCAGTTGAAAACTGTGCTGGTCTAAAAAATGGAAAGACGGTTTAAGCACAATTGAGTAATGAAAATCGAAATTAATAAATGACACTTATCACCAAACTGATTGTAAAATTAACATCTCTTACCATACAATGGTCGAAGTGGACACATTTGCATGCAGTTTCCTGGATGAGATAAAGAATCCATTGTTATTGCTTTATTAAAGCAGACTTGTTGTCTAAAGTATTGTCTGTCTAAAGCAAAATCTTTCTAAGTCTAGCAGCAGGAGGATGAGAAATAATATTGAGAGGACCTGCTGTGTCAAAACAAAATTTCTTCTTTTGGTGGCAAAAGGATTTCAGTTTATACAGATCATGCAAATGGAAAGGAAGTTTGAACAGTGCACAATTGTGATACTATCTCATGTTGTTCTGATAAGCATTAGTCTGTGGTTCAACAGCATGTATGAGATCCAGCGTATTAACGGCTATACGTTTCAAATCGTACACATTCTGGAGCCCAGCACTCACTCCAAAAAGCTCTGAATCAAGTAGATCAAAAACGCGTTGTGAGTACTTACCTTTACCGTATCGCAATTTTCTGTGCAGTCCTGCGAATGAAATGAAGAATGTCAGATATTTGAACATTTAGAAATATGTGATTTTTAAACGTCTTCAAAAGAGTCAGGTTTGTAGCATGAATTGTTGTACTTACCCAAAGTGTTTTTTTACCGTCCTGCAGTCTTAATTGATTCACCAAATCCTCGAAGTCAATCTGGAACTCTGACTTAAGAGAACGAATTGACATCTGAGCAGAAAGACCAATGGCCAGCAGAAGTACGAAGCATACATTGGTATCCATATCTCTACGTTGAGTTGTTGTGAATACGTTTTAAATTGATCTGATTGATGTGTGTGCTTCAGCTTTTAAACTCCTGAATACAATGGAGTAAAAAATTCCATAGAGGGGGGAACCCCTATTGCTGTATTATTCATGCCCACATTTACCCAATGGCAAATGGGTAAATCTTCTAAATCGAAAAGGTTATCTCGGTTAAGGGTTATGTACTTTTAACCAGCTTTCCTCTTTATTTGCATGCGAACAACATATTTCAAAAGCTCCTATAAATTATGCTTAAAAAGATTTGACTATAGACTGCATACAAGCTCTACGCATTACAATTTTATGAATGTCTATAACATGTATTACATTATTGTGGTAGTTTAATGTTAATGCATCACAAAAATGTTGGTCCTTATAAGCTAACAAATGATTCTGACACAAATTGAGATGGTTTTTTTCTAGTTTTGTAATTTTATATAAAATATATATATAAATATATATATTGTGTGTGTGTGTATGTAAAACATATTATGTAATAAAATTATATCCACCCTCCCCAAAAAAGATTTACTTAAAAAAATGTTTGTAAAAAACTGTTGTAAAAATAGTAATGGATTTTATAATGGTTGTTAACAATGCAATAAACAGCTCTTAAAGGGATAGTTCACCCAAAAATGAAAAATTCTGTCATCATTTACTCACCCTCAAATTGTTTCAAACCTGTATGAATTTCTTTTTTCTGCTGAACACAAAAGAAGATATTTTGAAAAATGTCGGTAACCAAACAGTTGATGGACCCCAATGACTTCCATAGTAGGAAAAAAAAATACTATGGAAGTCAATGGGGCACATCAACTGTTTGGTTACAGACATTTTTCAAAATATCTTCTTTTGTGTTCAGCAGAAAAAAGAAATTCATACAGGTTTGAAACAACTTGATGACAAAATTTTCATTTTTGGGTGAACTATCCCTTTAAACAATCAACACACACTTCTGTTCTCAATTTTTACTTTTTATTCTATTATCCAACAGGCCAGAAAATAGTGCACCTCTTGCAACATTCTTAAACTTAAAACTTTATGCAATTTCTAACCATTTGTTATACATTTGTAATTTTCAAACAGTATAATAATCAAACAGTCTGCCTCCAAAACCTGACCACTTGTGGACTGATAAATCAAAATGAGTCAAAAAACAAGCAAACAAAATTGCCTAGCAAGTAAACCAAGCAAGAAAGAGTCTTTTCGCAATAATGATGTATAATACTTCATATCCTCAGTGTTTTTAAAGCAACACTAAGTAACATTTTTTACCTTAAAATAATGTTTCCAAAATGGTTTCACTGGTTCATCAAGTCGTAACAGGGTGAAAGGCACTTCTGGATTCGCTTTGCAGCCCTATATCTGCTATAACCACTCTACGCAAGTTTGCCAAACCGGGTTTCGTTTCTGTAGTTCGAATGAGACATAAGAAAACTACACATTTGACTTGCTTTACGTCAAGCGTTACAATAGTCATTATTTATTTTTTCTTCGTTTCTGATGTCGCAATACATCATACTTTAATGAAATCATGCAACATACTCTACCTTGTCTGTGGACATCGTTCATTCCAAAGCCGTTGCTGGATAAACAGCCAGCGTGCGTGCGACAGTAGGCTGCGATAGGCTAAATTATTTACGACAGCCGTAATGGACAATTCCGCTTCCAACCTGTAGGGCGACCGAAGAGGAAAAGTTCCTTAGTGTTGCTTTAAAGAACATTTAACAGCCCTTACACAGGAAAATAACATTAATTTTAAGGTGGGATGTGGGAAGTGTGTAACATAACTGTTAGAAATAATGACAACTAATGACGGGGATTTTCTCCCTCTCCCTGCCATTGGTTGGATAAACAGAAAGTCCTGCCTTAAAGGGATAGTTCACTTTGAAATAAATTTTTGGTATGTTTTAGCTTACCTCAAGGGCATCCAAGATGTAGGTGTCTTTTTTTCCGCAGTAGTTTCAATTTTGATATTTTTAGGTCAAACCGTTCTTGTCTGTCAGTCATATAATGCAGGTCTATGGTCATTATCTCAAAGAGCATGCACAGAGTCCAAATTAAAACAATTCCCCGTCATCCAAATTAAACAATTCCCCATCGTAAGTACACATTGATGGCCTAAGACACGAAACGAGCGGTTTGTGTGAGAAAACGAACAGTATTTATATCGTTTTTACCTCTTATACACAGCCATGTCCGAGTGATCTGATCTGACGTGTGCGCAGACTGCATAGATATATACACACTAGATGTCGCCTTGTCTACGGCAGTTCATTGGAACGAATGTCTTTAAGGCGACATCTAGTGTATATATCTATGCACCAGTCTGCGCACACGTCAGATCAGATCACTCGGACGTGGCTGTGTATAAGAGGTAAAAACGATATAAATACTGTTCGTTTTCTCACACAAACCGCTCGTTTCGTGTCTTAGGCCATCAATGTGTACTTACGATGGGGAATTGTTTAATTTGGACGACGGGGAATTGTTTTAATTTGGACTCTGTGCATGCTGTTTGAGACAGTGACCATCGACCTGCATTATATGACTGACAGACAAGAACGGTTTGACCTAAAAATATAAAAATTGAAACTACTGCGGAAAAAAGGACACCTACATCTTGGATGCCCTTGAGGTAAGCTAAAACATGCCAAAAATTAATTTCAAAGTGAACTATCCCTTTAAACTCACACCACAGGTTGGGCCAATGCAACTGTGTCAGGTGGTCAGGATGATTAATTAACCTATAATTGATATGAGAAAGAATTTACGCATAAAAAACTGTAAACTTCATCTTGCTTGTACGCCTAATTCTTTCCCTATAAAATCCATACAGCAACACAATTAATTGTACACATTCTGGAGCCCAGCACTCATTCCAAAAAGCTCTGAATCAAATAGATCAAAAACGCGTTGTGAGTACTTACCTTTACCTTATCGCAATTTTCTGTGCAGTCCTGCAAATGAAATGAAGAATGTCAGATTATTTGAACATTTAGAAATGTGTGATTTTTAAACGTCTTCAAAAGAGTCAGGTTTGTAGCATGAATTGTTGTACTTACCCAAAGTGTTTTTTTACCGTCCTGCAGTCTTGATTGATTCACCAAATCCTCGAAGTCAATCTGGAACTCTGACTTATGAGAACGAATTGACATCTGAGCAGAAAGACCAATGGCCAGCAGAAGTACGAAGCATACATTGGTATCCATATCTCTACGTTGAGTTGTCGTGAATACGTTTTAAATGGATCTGACTGATGTGTTTTGAGAGCTTCAGCTTTTTTTTACCCACAATTTACCCAATGGCAAATGGGTAAATCTTCTGAATCGAAAAGGTTATCTCAGTTAAGGGTTATGTACTTTTAACCAGCTTTCCTCTTTATTTGCATGCGAACAACATATTTATGCTAATTTAACACTATTAGTATTCGTTTTACAATTGCCATACTTTTAAAGGCAATTGTAATACACATGAATAAGCTTTAATAAATAAATGAATCACTTTGACCAGAGTGATCAGTTGACTTAACTTAAAGTGAGGAAACTCATTGCCAAAAATGTAGTTTTGAAGGGGTTCAAAACGGATGCAGAGACTGCTTTTTTTCTGCTGGACAGGTAAGACATTTCAATACAGTTACGGAGTAGGCCTACTGAACTACAGGTAACCCTAATACACATTAAATGTAGTCACGCAATGCTGATGTTGTTAACATTAAAGATTTTAGAACAAAGTATAATTTGCACGGTTTGACGTGATATGATAAGCGATCGTTCGATTTAACCAGCGCGATTTACTGCATGCTTTCTTTTTTTTCTTTTTTCTTATTTGGTCAGAACAAAAGTGGTTCTGACCAAACTTACATGTTCTTACATGTACTTACATGTTCAGATGACATTTTCCGGTGAAAATTCTTATGTTTGTCATTCCAAAAAGTAGAATCTGTGATTCCGAATGACAGTATCCACACTGGCGCGGTGACTGACAACCGAAACATTGGACTATTTTTAGCCATTCTTCATATGTTTCTGCTGGCAGACTGTTGGAACATGTGAAGTTAAGAGCTCTCCAGATCCTGTAGAAGTGTTAAGACAAAGACTTCTGTTCAAAACAGCTGGGAGAGGGAAATACTAAAATAGGTTCCCAATAACCTTTTTTTCTGGATTACAATGAGAAGTGAGTGCAAGATTAGCGGCTTTCCTATCCAAAGAGGAGTCTTAATGCGGAAGGAGTATTTTCGTATAGAAAGCGACACCGAGCGAGAACTCATGGGGTTATGCTCCAGTAAGTCTACAGTTGCAGTGGCTCCCTATGCTGGGATTCAAAGCACTGATTCAGGAGACCAAGCTGACAGCAACATGCAAGCTTCCATTTGGGATGATCAAACCTCCACGGCCCAGGCTGATAAGAACAAGGCCGACCCTCGGGTGTGGAGCAGGGGCACTAACTGTCCCGCCAAAGGCTACCTGGAGCTGCAGACATCCAGGGAGGAAGACGAAGAGGAGGACAGCAATGAAGATGAAGTGGTGGAACTGCTGAATGTTTCTGACAGTGAAGGAAGCCTGAGGAGTCAGTTTCTGGATTAGTATGAGTGTCCATGTGCACTATATGACCAAAACAGATTCTGTAAAGATGGAGTCGCTGAAGAACGTGTATAGAGAAACGTCTCCCTCTTGCTCATCGGTTTTCAATTTGTGGATCCAAGATGTCAAATGTGGTTTGAAATGTAATTTCAGACACAACTTTAAAACTCTGCGTATTATTTACCGTATATTTCTTGTACAGGCCTCGTTTTCTGTATCACGTTTCTGCTTCTGTCATGCCTTCCTTGTGAATATAATATAAATATTTAATAGTAGGCCTAAATTAAGTTGAATATTTCTTTTGTGATCTTATATTTGTTTAAACAAGCTAAATCAATTTCTCCTAAATCTTATATAACAGCTATTTTAGGTTTAGTGTCAGATGATGAGAAAAAGAGAGGTTTCACAAAGTCAGCTAATATGACACAGAATGGGTTTTCTTGCTCTTCCCATAATTATTCACAATCTTCATGGGAGATACGGCCAGGTTGTAATTACTCATACGAGTATGGTTTGTTAAACTATTGATTAATTCTGAAAATAGATAAACATTTTGTTTGAATAATGGCAGAATGAATGAATCATGAGTCAGTTGGTAGATAACAGGGTTTCCTTTCCTACAGCAAGAGAATCTGATTAGATTTTTTTCTGTGAAATCAGGGGAAACCCATTGTTGGCATTTGAGAACCTATACCTGCATATTCTTTTTGGGATTTCTCTCTCGTGACATTTACATGCATTGGGGCAAACTGAATTTACAACCCACAAAAAGTATAAGAAACAAAGTTAATTCAAAAATAATATTGTAAACGGTCCTTTCAAGTCACAATATTCATTCAGATATCAAGGTACTCTGAATGAGATAAGCAAATATGTTAAAGGTATTGTCTAGAACTCACAAAATATATTGAAACATGCTTTTGTGAGGACAGATATATGTTGTTTGTGCTTCTTATAACCATGGATACATGAATATATACACTACCGTTCAAAAGTTTGGGGTCAGTACGATTTTTTTATGTTTTTAAAAGAAGTATCTTCTGCTCACCAAGGCTGCATTTATTTGATAAAAAAAAAAGAAGTAATATTGTGAAATATTATGACAATTTAAAATGACTGTTTTCTATTTTAATATATTTTAAACTGTAATTGATCATTACTCCAGTCTTCAGTGTCACATGATCCTTCAGAAATCATTCCAATATGATGATTTGATGCTCAAGAAACATTCATTATTATTATCAATGTTGAAAACAGTTGTGTACACATTTTTTTCCAAATTCTTTGATGAATAGAAAGTAAAACAGCATTTATTTAAAATAGAATATTTTCTAACATTATAAATGTCTTTACTGTAACTGTTGATCAGTTTTACTCATCCTTGATGAATAAAAGTATTGATTTATTTTATTTCTTTCCCCCAAAAATAAAAATAAAATTCTTACTGACCCCAAACTTTTGAACGGTAGTGTTTAATGTTACAAAAGCTTTAGATTTCAGATCAATGCTGTTCTTTTGAACTTTCTATTCATCATAGCATCATGAAATAAAAATGTAAATAACTGTTTTCAACATTGATAATAATCATAAATGTTTCTTGAGCATCAAATCATCATATTAGAATGATTTCTGAAGGATCATGTGACACTGAAGACTGGAGTAATGATGCTGAAAATTCAGCTTTGATCACAGGAATAAATTACACTTAACTGTATACAGCTGTTTTAAATTGGAATAATATTTCACAATATTACTGTTTTTGTTTGTATTTTTAATCAAATAAATGCAGCCTTGGTGAGCCGAAGATACTACTTTTAAAACATTAAAAATCGTACTGACCCCAAACGTTTGACCGGTAGTGTATGTCCTAGATTTGCTTAAATATGTCGTCTTTCTTTTTTTTAAGTAATTTAAAAAGCAGATACGAGGTTTTACACTTTTGTGAAGGAGGATTTCAACACAATGGAAGTCAAATAAAAATGTCTCTTTATTATTATGTGCATAATACATTCTGCAGTATGGGGCCCTCAAGTGGTTGGAGGCCTCTGGGCACTTGATCTTTTGGTGTGTTGGATAATCTGTGCCTGGTTTACCAGAAAATAAGCAATAGTTTAGTAACGTAATCCATTACATTACACATTTTAGGTAATATAATCATATTATTTTTTTATTACTTTTATATTACTTTTGACCTATCACATCAAATTGAATAGGATAATATTCTACCTTATTGATAAAAATACAAAGAGAAAGAAAATAAATTCCATTCTTTGTTATTAACAACATGAAGTGCAATAAACATTACATTACATCAGGGTTTCCCAGACTGGGGTTCGTGAAGGAACAGGGGGTTTTGAGTTTAATGAAAAGTTAATAATTACATAAATCATAAAGATTTTAAATAAATAATTTTATAATACAAAAGGCTCCCAAAGACAGTAATACATGGTCAATACTGATCGATAAGTCAAATGTGTTCATCAGGAGTTTATTCAGTGTTGCAGTGTTGAGAAAACTCCTTAATGGGATAGTTCACTCAAAATGAATGATTTACTACCATTGTGTAAATAATATGTAATCATGTAATCAATTAAAGAGTAACTGTCTGATTACGAGTATTTTGAACCAATGTATTCTGATTACAAGAATCTGATTTTGGAATCTGATTATAATCCAGATTACATGCAATCAGTTACTACCCAGCACTGGTCACACTATATCTCAGTAACTGCACGTTTTAAGTCAAGAGCAGTTACACAAATTGTGGAATTAGAATAATAGGCCTATGGTAACTACAGCTGCAATATCATATTTGTGCTATAGCTGTAAGGAAACACCCAATAAAACCACATTGTTCGTCGGGCTCACACTTCCTCCAATTAATTTTGTTCAAAATAAAATAAAAAACGAATTGCCCATTTTGTCACATATGACCTTTGTGTGTTTAGCTAATCTGTTCCCATTAAATAGCTGCAGATTTTCACTCGATCTGAACGAGCTGGGAAAAGTCACAAACATATGCGCTACTGCCACCTGTGTGTCAAATCAAGCAGTTCGCCACCTGCACTCATTTACTCCTATCTCTGACTGTTACATTAAGCACTGATATGCAGTTCAACTAAATTAATGTGAATGTATCTCTTTTCTCAGTGTTTACTCTGGGAATCTCCTGCTGCGCACATTCAGCCCAGAAACCGTCCTTTATTCGAAATGGCACTTGCGTCGGTCTTAATGGTCGTTGTTGTCGTTGAAAGCTTGGGAAAACAGGAACGGCTCAATTTCCTGAGTAAAAGGCCTCATTGAAATGTTGCACAGAGCGTCGCATTAACATAAAGTGCTCGATTTAAGTAGGACCTCGCCTTGTGCTCCTTTCAGTCCATCTTTCAGTCAACGCGTTAGAAGTCATTGTGTTCACATACTAAACCTTTCACAAAGACACAATAGCGTGCGTGTACTTCAAACGCTAGTGATTAATGTTAATGACCATTAGATTGAGTGGAAGCACATTTCGCTGCAAATAAAATGCAAAATCGAACGTTTTACCGTTTCCACGCTAAAATACTCAAATCTTATGTTCCTTTCTTAACTGTTTAGTGGCAAGAGAAGGTGTTTTCTCTACATGGAAGGTGAGAATCACGTAATTGGTTTGTCATTTTTGTCAGTGAAGATTTGAAACTAACTGTACACTAAAAAAGTGGTAGGCTAATCTGAAATTATTAGCTAGCCTACATAAACGAGCGATTTCTACCTGATCTAACCTGGCTTTATTAGTGTAACACAATGGGTTTAAGTTGATTATAATATATGGTCTTGCGTAAAATCAGTGTAGCTACACTCTTAAAAATAAAGGTTCCAAAAGGTGGGGTTTTCGCAGTCAAAATTTTGGTTCCCCAAAGAACCTTTCAGTGAACAGTTCTTAAAAGAAAATTTTTTTTTCTTAGTGTGAAGAACATTTTAATAATCTAAAGAAACCTTTTCCACTATAAAGAACCTTTTGTGCAATGGGTGTTAAAGGTTCTGGAACCATTGATGCTAATAAAGAACCTTTATTCTTAAGAGTAGACGTATAACATTTTAGGTTATTTTCCCCAGTTATAGTCCACATTATTAGTATAATTAGGCTCAGTAAAATCATATGAACATAATCAGTATAACCAGTAAAAAACGGCTTACACAGACACATGCTTTATTGTCTGTTCAGGATTTCACCTGTTTGTTTGTGCATGATTATTAACCAATTTTATCCCTTGATCCAATGGTTTAAATCTGTGTTGTGAGGATGAAGGGAGCTGCTGTAAGCTAAGGGGTGTTAGATAAGAGGATGATGCATCCCTGAAACAGTGAGACACTGTGCTAATACTAGCAGTGGGGGGCACACGGAGGCCCTGAAGGTGGTTTGTGGGGGTGAGAGATGACTAATTGGAACGGTGAGCTCTCCTCCCCTTTTCCTGCTGCTTCTGTCCTGTGGCTTTTCCCAGGGTCCCCCTCCCTGTTGGACATCTTTTCCTACTGCGAGATTACATCAGATCACATCAGAGAAAGTCTGTCTGTCTGTACATAAACGAACACTTGCACTCACATCCACACAATCAGTCAAACTGACGAGGAAGAGAGATGGGTTCTTGCTCTTGCTCCTCAAAGCTCTCTTTCTTTTCTACTCTCTCCGTCTTTATCTTTATGTTCTGCATGACATAGGGGGCTGCCAGAAGTACCTGTTTGAAGAGGATTTAGGATTAAGGAAAGGAGGTCTCCATGACAGTGCTCTCATAATAGGCTTTATTCTTCTATAAAGCTATCATGTGAAATGGAACCCATGGGCCAATGATGAGTGTTGCAGCACAGAAATCTTCCTGTAAACTCTCATAAATATATCATCAAAGCATTTTTCTTTACCGCAAGGTGAACATTGTATTGTTCAGAAATGTATGCATTGTTTAATTAAAAAGTTTAATTTGAGAGTTTTATTTTTAATTCAACATTTTAAATACACTCTACCACTGTAAAAATAAACATTTCATGTATTTTCATTACGTCATCACAAATTTTTTTCTTTTGTCAAATCAACTTAGATAATTGTATGTGATTCAGAGAACATAATATTTTGAGTGTATGTTGATTAAACCAATCTCCTTCATTGTATTAACTAATTTTTTTATTTCAAAGAACTCAAAATGTTAAGGCAACCGTTATCTACTTTTTTTTTTTAAGTTAAACTATACTTTTTTTTTACAGTAAAGGTTATATCCAACCTTAAATGGTTCTGTCAGGTGCTTCATATATCTCATCATGGGATTGTTTTGTGGATTTAGTTTTAAATAATTAATTTTGTTTTAATAAATGTTTTAATTTTAATTACATTTTTCAAAATCTGAGTCAAGAACAATAGGGTTAACCTTTTTCTACACTCTTAGAAAAAAAGATTCTAACCTTAAAAGTATTCACTTCATTTTCAATTCACCTTTTAGGGTTCCCATTTGGATTACATTTTAATCAGTTAATTTTGTTATAATGAAAAAAAGTTATGAATTAAACAGCTCGTAAATGTTTATCACTGGAAAATAAATAAATAAATAACATGTTAAACATTAAAGTATTATGCAATCATTGAGCTCTCTGGTGCAGTTAGTCAATTTTTGACTGAAAATGTTAACGTTTTTTTTAGAATTGTTATTTTTTATTATTTTTTAAAAAAAATTTTTTACTTCATTGGAGGTTTTGGCACTTGCTGTGTGAAAGAAAACAATTATGGACATGATTAAAAAAATGTCAAATGGTCCTGACAAAAAATAGTCACACATGTATTGTTTGTGGTCAACACAACACATTGGAAAATATGTATTTCATATAAAAATGGAAAAGGGTATTTTTGTACATTTTTCATAACAATAACACTTCAGCAATAATCTGCCAAGTGTCGTCTTAAAAAAAGAGACCACACTTAAGTCTGTGGCCCAAAGCATTCAAGATTTATGACAGTTTAAGTTGGAAATTTAATTTTCAGGTCTAGGCTCAAAAAAGTTAATAAATGGATAATAACTACTGCAAAAAAATAATTTAGTACCATAAAATCCCTTAAAAATACAAAATGTTAAATAAAAAACATTATTGAATTAAAATATAGTATTCATTTCATTGATATAATACATTTGTTTTCATAATTTTTGTAAATTTTGCATGAAGCATTCCTTAAAATTGAGTCAATAAACCCCACTGAACCTTTTTGTCTAAGACTTGCATCATGAAATAAAAATTTCCATTCACCTACAGGGTGAAACAGACAGAAAGGTCATATCATAAGTTTCAGTCACTTGACTTTCCTTATCTCTGATCATTTGATTCAGTGTTATTTTAATGATGAAACATTATTCATTGAACAGATTTCTTTAGGCTTTCTGTATTCTTGCCTTTAGGGCTTAACTGGATTAAGAGAGTGGAACAGAAACATTGTGACGAGTTTGTTAACTAGTAATCAGTGTGTTCTTAGAGCAGGATTACTAATCCATCCTTATCAAGACTATTAGGCCAGCCACTGCACAAAGCCGCCATGCTAACGTGCTTTAGCATGTCTTAGTCTGCTGCAGAGCAGAGACAACAAGAAGACACAACCATGTCTAAAAAGCTCTGTCTACAATGGAGAGACACACTACCTGGCTCCAACAGCTGCCCTTGGAACTCAGATAAGCTCTTTTTTGTCTTCTCATCCAACTTTGTCACATCAGCAAAGTTCAACAGTTCCAAATGAGTGGAATTGTGTTCATCATTTAACCCGTGGAGTTCTCCTTATAGCATCATAGAGGGTTTTTTTATTTAAAAATCTTTTAGAGCTTATTTTGTGTTATAAATGCTTATTTGCTCAGTTTTTATTGTGATTGTGATGGTCATTTTATTGTCTTGAATCATGTATAATTGGAAATGTGTTGCAAACTCAACTTCAGTTATTATATATAATTCAGCTGAATTTGGATTTATCTTTACATTATATCTCTATCATGTTCTCATTCATTTGATCAGTAATATTTTGGATTATTACTGCTGAGCTATTAGGTATTTTGTATGTGTTGGTATGCAAGTATCATTATAAATTACATGTAAAATAAGCCATTCAATTTACCAAATTAACTTAAATTGAATCTTATGCATAGCCCTCTACAGTTAGTTACTCTGTTTGATTACTATATTGTGACTGATCACATTATACTGCATATTGCATGATATATACATAATATACAGGTTTAGATTCAAGATGAATGGCGTGCTCAATTCCTTTTGAGTTTGATTTGGGTGCTCTTCGGTCCAAGGTAGAACATCTAAGAGGCAGTGTAGAGAAATAATTCTCTGATAACCAAGGCACTCCTTAATTAAAATGTCTTTATTACAAAAAAGACATGTCCTAACTGGACAAGTTTAAGTTAGGACATGTCATTTTTGTAATAAAGACATTTTAATTAAGGAGTGCCTTGGTTATCAGAGAATTATTTCTCTACACTGCCACATAATATACAGGTTTTTTTTGTGATGGACACTAAATGTTTACATTTGTTGGTTTAACTTAAAAAACCTAAGTTGTTGCCTTAATTCTGAGTACATTGATTTTTTTATTTTTTTTATTAATACAATGAAGGAGATTGGTTTAATAAATAGAAACTCCAAATATTATGCTATCTGAATCACATTATTTATCTAAGTTGATTTGACAAAAGATTAAAAAGTTGTGATAACAATTTTTTTTACAGTGAAGAGATGCATCGAAGAACATGAATTCATTTTTAAAAATATATTTCCTTTATTTCTTCCATATACAAACGTTTTAACGAAAACAAAGATGCCCTTATAAGAGCAATGGTGTGTAATAGAAACACCTTAAATATATATCTATTAATTAAATATTTGTACAAATATAGAGTACTGTGTCATCTAGAGAAAATCGAATATGTACAAAAACATCCTGTATAAAAGTAACAGCGAGTGAGATTTTCTCAGTCTTGAAGTGAATCGTCGATGTCGATGTCTACATCAGACTCTTCTGTGAAATCTCTCTCCTCATCCTCTCTTCCCTGTGACCCGGGGCTCTTTGGCGGAACGGCGAGTCCTAGTTTGGCTAGTTTGGCTTGTTGTTGCTCAAGACTCTGTTTTCTCCACTTGATGCGTCTGTTCTGGAACCAAACTTTAACCTGGAGTTACGAGAAGAAAGAATGTTTAATGTCTGATCTACGTGGACTAGATGTTTAATATAAATGCAAAACCGGAGCCCATTTCATACACTGTAAAAAAGTACATGATCAATAAAAGTGATGACAAAATATGTTATTACATTGCTTTAACTCATTAAAATCAGTTAAGAGATTTTCAACTTGTTTATAGAAGTTAGCTATATAAGATTTAACTCATTTTTTCAAACTCAGTTTAATGTTATTTTTTAAGTTGAAATGACTTAAATATCCAAATTGATTGCGTTCAATTTAAGTAGCCTACAGCAAAAAAATTATAATAATTGTTTTACAGTGTAACTGATGTGTATTTACCTGTGCTTCAGTGAGTTGGAGAGCAGATGCCAGGAGAAAGCGCTCTGATCCCACCATGTACTGCTGCCGTGCGAACTCTTTCTCCAGTCTGGACAGCTGCTCATTGGTAAAACTTGTGCGCATGCGCTTTGATTTCCCTGCTTTGTGTTTATAGTGAGAGTGGACTGCTGCTTTGGCCAGTACAGCATCTGTGCGTGGAAAAAAACGACATTGGTTAACTTAGGGCATTATAACATTGTTCCTTTATCTTTGTAAAAATGATTCCTATAGGCTCTATATGTCAAACACACATACCTTGTGAGTACATAGCTCCACGACATGTTGTCTGGTAGCTGTAAGGCGGGTAGCAGAAGACGGGATACCCACTCTGCGTGTGCATAATGCTCTGGTTGTACGCAAAGTGCGGTATTTGCGAGTACATGTGTGCCGCTAATGGGACGGCAGAGCTCGAGACTGGCGCTTGATTGGTTATGTTCCGATACACACTTGTCCTGTCTCTCTCCAGATGATCAGGTCTCGCGAGCAGAGCGTCGATTGTGAAGGATTTCCCTGCGCTCTGTTTCGATGAAGTGGCATAGTCCGGATTGAAAGCCGCGTGAGGGCGCATTGATTGTCCAAAGTTTTCATAAGCTCTTCCAGGCGTCTGCATGGCTTCTGTTTAGGTAGGTTAGAAGTCCAAAAACCTGCTTAAAAGTTATCCGCCGAAGAGATGTTCTCGAGCTTGTGAAGAACGGAGTGGAATGAAGCTTGGAGAGCCGGTGGCTCTTTTATACCTGCTCGGGGGCGCGAGGTGTGAACGACCCCCAGCGCGCTTTTGTCTTTTTAAGTGGCAGATGAGTCAAACGAGCGGCTCTACAAGGGATCCAATTAACTGATGGAGTTGTAACAAGCTGAGATTGTCAAATATCCTAATGGCCCTCTGCACTACATGCCCCCGGAGGTAGCCCAGAAACACAGAGAGGGGGTCAAGAGCCGAGAGCCAGGAGGTCCAGATTTACTACAAATTCCTACATGGCTGTGCGCCACAGAAACGTCCTATGTGAGAGTGCATTGATGTTACCCAAATCATCTTATTTCATGTATTCAAAGGGTACCGCCGAATGCGACACACAGCGGAACAAATACTCTCACATTCAGAAAAGTCAAAGAAAAGGAAAAAAAGAAAAGGAAAAAAACTACTAATCACATTACGCTCAGCCCGTTCATCTCTATGAAAGCCAGTTGCCAGTCTTTAAGACTCCAGATTGTCACCCAAATATTTGATTCGTGGTTAGTGAACTAATTCATAATTTAGCCCATATTAAATTAAAACCTTAAGTTTAATTGCCTAAAAGTGGTGCTGTCATGAGTTCAGTGAACTTATTAACCACTTTGAAGTTGATGAAGAAAACCAGACTAGTTGAAACTCATCCAATCAGATATAACTGGCAGAAATGATTGTGATAAGTTAATTGGATTGAAACTAAGATGTTGTTATGGCATAATGATGAAAAGATGTTTTACAGTGCAGACCACGGTAGCATCACACCTACGTGTTGTGGATAATGTTATAGAATTCACTTCCAGTTTCAGTCTCGAGGTGTCAAATGAAAGTAGATATAATAGTGAAATCTCTTCCACTGTGGTTCATGTAAACACATTGATCAGTTCTCCTCCCTCAATCAGGCGCTGGCGTGTATTGCACCTTGTGCCAATTGTGCTTTTGTCCGTTTTGGTGTTGCTCGAAAACTGGAGAGGATTTGCCGCACCTGGGCTTCAGTTTTCTCACTCTGAGTGCGAAACACGCTGCTTTTACTTAGTGTCGGGCGAGTAACTCAGATGAGCAGATAATCTATTCTACATTTCCGCTACAGAAGTCCACTTAATAAGATAGTGATGATACGTGACCTCTAAGCTTCTCTTAACGTTTTAACTCCTTCAACCACTTTTACTTTTTGAAATCGGACAAAGAATAATTAGGACGGAACTGCATGTTGACAGCCTGTCACACAGAGCAGAAACTCGAATAATAGCATGACACAAAAATACAGCATTGCATTTCTAATGCTGACATGCAACTTTTATATCAAAATATAAGGACACTGTATAAAAAAACTAAACAAAAAACTCCATTTGTTACCAAGAGCAGGTGCATGCAGTTAAAGGCTATTCATAACTTTTCCCATCGTTATTATCTTTGTTAATTGTTAATATTTTAGCTTTTTTTTTTATATTTCCAACTATTATTTTCAAAGAACAATATACATATGATCAAATAATTAAACAGAATTAGGCTAGCGTTGGCTACTCGCAGGTTATATAAACAATGCTTCAATGATTTTGCATTAACAGATTAATAGATGTAGAACAGATTCGAATCTGAATGTTGCTGCTGTTCAGAACCATTGTCCATTAAAAATAAGCTGAAAATGTAATTGAACATTTAATAAAAATAATAATTATCACTTATGGTTGCATTTGTGGAAATAATGCCTGGAACAAAATTCATGTCTGAACAAAGACTGATGTTGAGGACCAGTGTATGGGAGGAAATCACTTATGTAAAGAGGGAGTCCCATTACTGGCTCTCAATTAGGACATGAAACGCCATAGATGAAAAGCAGCGGCTTCACTAAAGGAAGTGATTTGCTTTCTAACGCTGCTTTAGAACAAAGACGCGCTCTTTCAAGGGAGGATTATAGTCAGCTCTGCAAACTCTACGTGCTCATTGCTAAAAGACAAGTCCAGTGATGAGGACTTGCTAAAGCACAGTTAAACAGTTCTTCTTTGACCAGCGCGTTTTCTAATTACAGCAGCGCACCTGACACCAACGCGTCTAATGGACAGCGCAAACAGCGCGCTCAGCGTCTGACCACCAAGACGAAGTTTCCCTTGTTTGTTAACATGTTTCTCTGAACAGGCTTGAAAGAAGGGAATCACGCCGTGCGAGGCGGTGTTTACATGACAGTTTAGTCCTCACGTCTGAATCCTCAGCAAGCACATCTGGGCAGCAGCGTTTGCGCGCCTGCGCATTATGTACAATTACGATGCTTCTCTTTATTATCATCAACTACTTTACTATTTTATTATGCATTATAAACAAGAAAGGAACCTTGCTCACAGTTGATACAATCATGTGTGCAATGTCGCCTATTTTAACCCTAATCAGAGTAAACATTAAAAACAAGGTTCAAACACTCTTAAAAATAAAGGCTCCAAAATGGGGTTTTCACAACGAATTCAAGTATTCAAACATATTATTTAACCCAAATACTTTAGGTTACGCCAGCAAAAATAATTGTAACAGTTAGATCTAGAAATAGCTTTAACAGAGATGAATCTTTGTTTGCCTAAAGTGGAACTGAACTTACTTTCTTGATACTTTCTTACTGTAATTTTAGATCGCATATTTCTTCTCATGCTCCTCTGCGTTTCCTCTTTTATTAGACACTTTTCAAGAAATGTACTTTAGACAACGTGTGCAATTTCAACTGAGAGTGACACCCATTGCACCAAATGGAAAATGTTCTGATTTTTTCTTTTAAATGTTCTTCACACTAAGAAAAAAATATTGTTCTTTTAAGAACTTCTTTAGGGATCCAAAAAGGGTTCTTCTATTGCATCACTGTGAAAACCCCTTTATTTTTAAATGTTTGAACCTTGTTTTTAATGTTTACTCTTAGGGTTAAGGTGACTGTATCAACTGTGAGCAAGGTTTCCTTTTTTAATTGTGAGGAACATGATTTTATAATGCATCATTTAAAGCATATATAAGGACAGAATGTGTTGCTATATGCCTAGACATCAACCAAAATCAAGGATGAGTTCTGGTTTGTGTATTGGAGCCAGACAGAGAATACACTGATGGGCTTTTTTTGTGTTGGAGCTCCTTTTCATAGTCATAGTGAAGTACAGTGGCTGCCCCTCCTTCAGCAACATCCTTTTCTGTAAAACTGAAACTCCACGCACCACCCAAAGCTGTCATATCAAACCTTTAATCAAAATCATTATCTGACATAAAAACACTGATGTACAGAATAAGACAATTTTCTTTGAATTTTAGTTCTGTTTCACTATTTGGATTGATCTATGTGAACGATTCCGGCAAAAAGTAACATCTATCCACATCCTATTTTAGAGGACTATTAAGCTTTTAATTCCTTCCTTTTCTTTCGACTTTTGAAATGTCACTAGGTTATGCATCTGACTGCATTATGAGTTCAACCTGTTACCATTATGTTTCTGTCTTATTACTAAAAAGGCTTATAGGTTTTGATATAATGCTTAGTGTTTTATTTAGCTTTGTAACAGAGGCAAGTGATATTAAGATTATTACCTCAGACGTGAAAACTGAGCAATTATCTCACCTGATTATCTCACCTCAGTCAATAGGCTTCAAGATAACTTCTCTACACAGGAGTTGCATAATGCTGCAGAATGGACCATCCAGTTTCTTTTCTTTTACTCTGGTAGGAACCATCAGGGTCATCAGGGAGAAACAAGGCAAATTGGACAATCTATCTGCCATTTCGAGCAGTTTGACTGGACGACCAGGTAACCTCCGTCTAGCTTCAATACACATTTCACCCCTGTCATGATGTATATGTGCTTCATTTAAATTGATTATATTCAGTCAAATGATTTCATTTTTTGAATTCAAGTATTCAATCATATTGTCTAACATCACTGAATCAACTGAATCAATACATTTTAGCAGTTAGATCTAGAAATAACTCCTTCAGGAGGTAATGATTGCATTTCCTTTGCTAATAAATCCACTTTTATTAGACACTTTTCGATGATTTATAGGCCTAACTTAAGACGACACATGTTCCTATCTGAGAGTGACACCAAAGTCATGATGGTTTATTGTCATTTCTCTACACCGTCTTATAGATGTCAACAAGCTTGAGTCCACATTTCATATTTCCCAGTGTAAAAACTGCAGAAAGGTTAGCATGACATGGGGCAGTGGGTAAATGTCTTGTCCCTGGAGAGAGTGATATTGTGTGTGTGTGTGTGTGTGTGTGTGTGTGTGTATTCGGGCTGTCTGGCACTGTTTGACCCCACCTTGACTTGATGGTCCAGCATTTTCATCGGGACCAATTGTCATTTCAGAAGCTTGATTTCTCTCTCTAGATCTGCAGGGTTTAAAAACACTGGGCCGTTGTCCCAATCGTTCTGGCCATGCAACTAATGTCCCATTATCCTTCCAGCTCTTTGTCTCATTCTCGTCTGCTCATCAGGAGCAACAATAGAACACGGATGGAACTGAGGACTAATGAGGTTGCTTGATTGCTTTTTTTTAGAACAGTGATTGCTTAGAAACCAAAATCAGATCCTTGGTTAAAAGACTTGATATAGCCTACATATAGAGAAAAGATACATTTCTTTATTTCCCCCCTATTTTTCTGGTCTTTTTAATTGTTTATTGGTCTGAGGAATATTTATAATGTATATATCAAATATGTCAGTAGAACCAGACTTAATTGTGCAGCTTTAATGTATTGACTTAAATATAATAATATACAGTAGTGGCCAAAAGTGATGTCCGGAGGGGGAATTGGTTTTTAATGACCCTACAAGTTTGATTAAACCATCAAAATATATACATATTTTAAATATGAGGGAAGAACAAATCAATAAACTTAAGGTATTTATCTGACAAACTACAGCTACAGATTATATTTTATTATGCAGGAAAAAAAAGCTCACAGAAAAAAAAGCATACACTGACTACAACATAATCAGTTATTAATATTTCATTGCTTCTCTCTTGTTTTTGCATGTGTTCATAATTTCTATATGTGACATACTGGCCAAAAAAATTATGTTCGCACAATTCTGAATGTTTCAAAACTACTGACTCCAAGCACAACTACGCAACAACATTTTTAACAAATTTAAATAAAGGGTGAAGATGTCAATTCACATTGGTCAGACATCACTTTTGGCCACTACTGTATAACTGATTACATTTAAATATATTTAATTTAGCAGAATTATTACATGAGACCATGATTGATTGTGTACAGAGAGACATTCTCATCCTCCATTCAATCAACCATAAAAAATAATTACAATTATAGCATCACAGTATATAATAAATGCCAGTGTTTCATTTAATAACCAAAATAACCTGTACTCAGACAAAAACTTTTTATACTAAATGTGATTTTTTTTTCTTATTTGATCTGTTATATACAGTATATATATACATTAACTCTTGAATGGAAGACAGTAATGGCAATAAACCAACAAACATTATCAGATCAGACAAATTTTTCAGGTATATATATATATATATATAAAATTTGTCTGATCTGATAATGTTTGTTGGTTTATTGCCATTACAGCCTCAATACAAGAGTTAATGTTGTCATATGTTACAGCCTCTGTCACACTCGGCGACATGTCTTTTTACACAGTGGTGTAAGACGGTGTGAAATTTGCACTTGAGGTGGACATTGTGGCAACAGAATGTGATGTTTGGTGTAATCTCAATAAATCAATAATGGAATGTGTGATCTATCGATAGCCTGTTTCCGAGCAGCACGCAGGTGGTCTTGAGGAGCAGCGGCCGCTTTATGGTGGTGTTTTAGAGGGGGTTGTGGAATTATATGGGGCATTTTAGGGGGGTATTTGGGAAAGTTATGCATGGTGACACTCTTTAATGGAGGTGAGAATTGGTGGGTTGGACTTTGACACTTGATCAGTGTTTACACTTCCTGTCACAGAGAGTGAGAGGGAGAAAGAGAAAAGAGAAAAGAGAGTAAATAGTGTCAGAATACTACTGAGATCAACCATGGACTAAAGAAGGTCATGGATGTATTTTTGTAAACAACCTAAAAGAGAGACTGCTTTAAAGGGATAGTTCACCAAAAAATTTAACATTTTGTAATTTACTCACCCTCATGTTGTTCCAAACCCGTTTCTTTCTTCTGCTAAAAACAAAAGAAGATATTTAAAAGAATGTTGGTAACCAGACAGTTGACGGCACCCATTGATTTCCGTAGTATATCTTTTTTCATGGAAGTCAATGGGGCCCATAATCTGTCCAAACATTCTTTCAAATATCTTTTGTGTTCAGCAGAAGAAAGAAACTCATACAGGTTTGAAACAACACGAGGGTGAGTAAACGATGACAACATTTTCATTTTTGGGTGAATTATTCATTTAAAATATAAGACTGTGCTTATTGCACACAATGAGCACAAGAGCAAAGCTATATGTCTCAACCTCGTGCTGTAATAACAGTGGACAAAATTGGGGCATTTTATTGCCCTATTTCATAAACCACCAAAAATAATAAACATTTTAGATTAAAATCTAGATGCTATCTCAAGGACCTATTATGTACCATGAAACACATATTTATGTTACTGTTACTAAGGGGAAAAAATAGTCATGAAAGTTTGGATTCAGTAAGACTTTTGATTTTTTGATTTTTAACATATCACCAATATCTCATCAAGGCTTATTTAATCAAAAATAATATTACAGTAATATTGTGAAATGTTATTTCAATTTAAAAATAACTGTTTTCTATTTTAAAATACCTTAAAATGTAGGCCTAATTTATTCCTGTGATAGCAAAGCTGCATTTTCAGCATCATTACTCCAGTCTTCAGTGTCACATGATTCTTAAGAATATGCTGATTTTCTGCTGAAGAAACATTTCTTATCAAAGTTTTGCTGCTAAATATTTTTGTTGAAAATGTGATGCATTTTTTTTTAAGGATTCTTTTATGAATAGAAAGCATTTATTTGAAATAGAAATCTTACATTATACATTATAAATGTTTTTTTACTGTCATTTTTGATTAATTTAATGCATCCTTGCTCAATACAAGTATCAATTTATTTCTAAATAAAAAAATAAATAAAAAAATGTAAAATTCACTTAAAATAGTTAACTTATAGATGTTCTTAACTTATATTTATTTATTAAAAGAAAGAAAATTTGTAAAAGTTTTAATCATTTTCTCTTGTCTTTTTTTTAATCTTTGAAAATTATTGATAGTATTTATTTCAGTCTTAACTTGGCAGATATAATATAGCCCAATTTAGCCAATTGTTCTTTTTTTATACTGAAATAATGTATATTTTTGACTCTTTCATTTTATAGTGAATGTGGATGTAGCACAGGTTCTTTTTTTTGGGAGAAGGTCCACCAGGTCATCTAAGGTGAAAACTCCTCAAGCAGCCATCATAGAAATCATTGCTCTTGTTTGTCTTGTAAAATCTCTGGCAGTCAGTATACTACAGTCTGGACCTGGTTGCTATCAAACACACTTCAACACATCACAGATAAAATCAGTCTTGTTTAGCCTTTATTTGCAGCCAACCTGTACTTGATGCAATGCAACCTTCTACAGAGAACAAAGACACTATATGTGAATGCTGTTTTTACTAGTGTCCCTCATAAGAGGACAAGATCAAAGGACTGTAACCATGGAGATCACACACACAAAGACACACATGTGGTCCTGGGAAAGTGGAGTCGTTTTCTGTGTTACAGCTTATTGTATAATAGTTGACTATGTTCCTCAGAGCTCATAGTGAAGGCCTTCAAGCAAACTAAAATAACACACGCCTCTATACTGTCCTCTAGTGGTGCTGATGAGTACTTCCTTTAGAAGAAGAGAGTTCGTTCAGATATGCCATTTTCTATTTAAGTTGTCCTGATTGTGTTCAAACTAATACATCCAATTATATTAGAATACATTTCAAGGCATGTCATGTTAATTTTACATAGCAATATGATCCAAGTGGCACAAATTCACTGCATTATGTAAGAAGATGGGGCACATTTTTAACCATACGATCATTATGACGCGATTATGAACTGAACTTAAAAGGACAAAAATGTCTGTCAAAAAACTGGTATAAGAATGTAAAGCTTTGGAGCAGAGACTTAAGTTTGGTCTCATTTTAAAGAAGACCCATGGCAGATTATTGTTGAAGTGAAAAAAGTTTTAAAAGTCAAACAAAAAAGTTCTAGAGGTTTTAGGTAATGAAAATTATAACTTTTTTTTAATATAACATATATTTTATGAAACATTTTGAACTCACAAACTGCTAGAAAATCCAAGCCATAAATCTAAACAAGTTGTGTTCCAAATCTGGGGTTGATATCTCAAAAATGAGCTTTCAGTAAGTTTTTGTTTGGGCGCAGTACCAATTTCCCCCCAATAGATGTCCACTAAGCTCCACTGATACAAGCAGCGCTGGGATTTGTTATTTGCATATATATATATATATATATATAGTAAAATGTCACCATTGGCTGCCATTCAATTTCTTACTAGTTGAAATTCCAATTTCAGGTAAATTTATTTTCGATATCAAGAATTCAATTGTCACTGGTTGAAATGTCTATTTTTGATATCAACAATTGAATTGCTACTAGTATCAATGTTAATTTTTTATATCATTAATTAGATTTTCATAATTCAAGACGTTGGTGTCCGTGCCGGAGATGGTGGTGTCTGTGCAAAATTGACGGACGTTGGTGTCCGTGCCGGAGTCGGTGTCCTTTCCGGAGACGGTGGTGTCTGTGCCGGAGACGTTGGTGTCCGTGCCGGAGACGATGGTGTCCGTGCCGGAGACTTTGGTGTATGTGCCGGAGACATTGGTGTCCATGCCGGAGATGGTGGTGTCTGTGCCGGAGACAGTGGTGTCCGTGCCGGAGACATTGGTATCTGTGCCGGAGACGGTGGTGTCCTTTCCGGAAATGGTGGTGTCCGTGCCGGAGACGGTGGTGTCCTTGCCGGTGTCTGTGCCAGAGACGTTGGTGTCCGTGCCGCGTTGGTGTCCGTGCCGGAGACGGTGGTGTCCTTGCCGGTGTCCGTGCCAGAGACATTGGTGTCCGTGCCACGTTGGTGTCCGTGCCGGAGACGGTGGTGTCCTTGCCGGTGGTGTCCTTGCCGAAGACAGTGGTGTCTGTGCACTTGTCAATGTCGTAGATGTGCCAGAGACATTGGTGTCCGTGCCGGAGACGGTGGTGTCTGTGTCGGAGACTTTGGTCTCCGTTCCGGAGATGGTGGTGTCCGTACCAGAGACAGCGGTGTCCATGCACTTTTCCGTGCCGGAGTCGTTGGTGCCTGTCCCAGAGACGGTGGTGTTCGTTTCGGAGACGTTGGTGTCCGTGCCGGAGACGGTGGTGTCTGTGTCGGAGACTTTGGTGTCCATGCCGGAGACGGTGGTGTCCGTGCTGGTGGTATCCATGCCGGAGACGTTGGTGTCCGTGCCGGAGACGGTGGTGTCCATTCCGGAGACGTTGGTGTCCGTGCCAGAGATGGTGGTTGGTGTCTGTGCCAGAGACGGTGGTGTCCGTGAGGTGACACGTGAGGTGACAGAAGGGGGTACGCGAACATTTAATTAATTGAAATCTACCCCACCTTAAAATAACATTGAAACTGAGCATTTCTAGCAGGTAAAATGCTGTAAATACATGACATCCGAACAAATGACCTCATTTTTTGCTGTCAAAACTGACTCCTTTCTCTCAACAATGCTGTTTTGTCTAATCGCGCTATGGCCTTCTGCCGTTCTCGACCATGTAGCCTACCTTTGTAAAATTGGGGATTTAGCACTTATTAGCATGAAGAACAAATATAGACACAGACTGTGCATAGAGATCGATTTAAGATTTAAACTCTCTTCGATACAAAAACATACCCTGAATGAGTTCCTGCATTTAATGTTGATCACATTAATCGAATATCCACACGATTGCAAATGTGACATTGATTTTATACAACAGTTCAACAAACGAAAGGTATTAATATTAAGTGATGTTCATTTTAAACACAGTATTGTCAGTATTTTTTTCAACAAAATAATAGCTCCACGAAAGCCAGCACACAGCAGAACAGCAGCACACAGCAGTGTTTGTGAATGAATCTGCGGCTTTGAACAAATTGTGAGTCAATGCTTCAATGTTTCATTCATAATTACAGCCACTTGCTTCCTTACTGAATGAATGAATGACTTGATGACTCACTCATAAAGACAGTGACTTGCCGCCACCTAATGGCGGTTTTAATTTAATATTTAAAAGCATCACTTTGTTTTTGACCATCATTGCATATTTCTCTATTGAACTTTTTAAATGATCTGACCTGGGCTGCGTTCAGCCCCGACAAAAAGTCCAGCTTATCCAGCATCTGCCACTTCACAACTTCATGCTTCATTTAATAATTTGCGGCTAATTTGTATTCAAATAATTCACATTCATGTTTTTTTCCCCATTGGAAATTCACTTGCAGTTGCAATTACAATAAAGTAAGTTATGGATGTTTGTCATTGGCTGAATTTTGAAACACAATTTATACCATTTTTATATAGATCTTTGTGTCTACAAACAAATTCTACATAGTGTCAGTCATTGATTGGGAAATCTCCTGTCAGAATGTGCAATGGACATTTTCTGGATCAAGATTCGGGCACATGTTAACACATGGCGTTTTTTTTCTGAATGAATAGGCCTAAATGTTTTGAACAAATCGTTTGTGTCAATGATTCAGTTAGTCTGTCATAAAAACATGACTAAACCCTCAAATAGGACACTATTTGAGGGAACAGCCATTTGTAGGTGATCCGAAACTAGTGGACGTTATCGAGTGCACTCATTCAATCACACAATGCACTGCAATAACGATGTACTCTCAACTGTTAGACAATACCCATAATGCAATGTGAGAGTATCATGCCGAATGAATTCAGGCATCGCAGAAGAGGAATTTTCCATCCATCCATTTTCCAAACCGCTGCTCCAATGTGGCTACTGTAATATCATACAGCATTCCTTTTTAATTGATTATTAAATTGTTTAATTAAGGTTTATACATGCTAGTTTCCATGACAGAGTCCAAGATATATATATATATATATATATATATATATATATATATATATATATATATATATATATATATATATATATATATATATATATATATATATATATTTTTTAATCTTACTACTGGAGCTGCAAGTTTTCTAAGTTGTAAATAATCAGCTGATTAAACAGCAAGCATAAACTATGCAAAAGCGGCAGCCCTTCAGGTGCAATTAGTGTCTAAATTCACTCACTCGTTTCACTCCCTCAAGTGAACTAGCCTAAAATAGTGTACTAATGTAGGGAATAGTGAATGAGGGTATCGGACACAGCCAGGGATTTCAGCCCTGAACTAAATTGTGTTTTTGGACAAATCGTTTCATGAGCAATTTGAAGAATAATTCATAAAGACAGTCACTTGCCGCCACCTACTGGCGTAATGATGTAACCTGCAGAAAGAGTCACTGAAAAATACCACATAGTACATTTTAACATCTAAAATTTTGCATCACTGCTTGTGACGCATAAATACTGACACAAACCTCCTTTGAATTTGAAGATTGTGTTTAGATATTTGTATTTATTTAAATTATTTGAAAATTCATGGTAATAAAGATTTATATTCAATAATATCTTCAATAAAGTATATCTTGCAGCTATGGGCCCATTTGTTGCATTTTCTGGTGAACACAACCAGATTTTAATGAATTGCGGTCATCTTCAGCTAGTCTCAGGCCAGGCATTTTAGAAAGAATTGCTGACACCACTGTCACAGCAAGGAAACTATGGTTGCACTATGGATGGCAGCATCAGCAAACCAGTTGTAATACCTCTTACAAACACCAGGTGTCGTTATGGTTCACTGTAAATTGCTAATACTGACGTCAGTGCTGGCTAACCTGGTATATTTTAGATGGTAGCCTATATTTCATTTCCACACATGCACATTTATTTGCTTGTGATTTTGTGAAAACTTTTCAGTGTTTTAGTTGTATGTATGTGTGTGTGTGTGTGTGTGTGTGTGTGTGTGTGTGTGTGTGTGTGTGTGTGTGTGTGTGTGTGTGTGTGTGTGTGTGTGTGTGTGTATTAGATAGGATACTAGGTACTATGACAGTCGTGTTTAATGTGGTACTACATTTTTAATTACATTGAGTGAATGAGTGCTTGACTTGGTTGATAGTCGCAAACTACAGTATTAGGCCCACAGCCTGGGGTTATATCAACTTACAACCGCTAGATGGCGCTGTTTCCACGTCTGGAAAACTTATTTTCACTGGCTGGTTCATCAGCGCAAGAATCTTGTCCTATAAAGATGATCTATTTCAAAAAAAATAAATAATAATTTGTTACAATACATTACCATTTGTTTTTGTCACTTGACATTACATCTGAAATATATGTAAAATGTAATACATAGGTTAATAATATTAATGGTGTATTAAAAAGCCTTTGTTGTTAGTAAATATTTCATTTTAATAGCACTTATATAATAATGATAATAATAATAAGATTAGGAAGTTAGGTTAGGAACAAATTATTTTATTACTAAAGGTCAAACTTGCTCGAACATCTAATTCAGTAATACTGTCATTATTCATAAATTATGTTGGAATTGAATTGACCATTAAAGTAAAATGCATTGTTTACATGAGGTAGAAGTCTAATATCATTAACTACTAGAGAAACTGGTAGTCATATACCCAGCTAAAGTTTTCATTATCAGACTATGAAAATCAGTCATACTTTATGATAATTATTTCTAGAATATTTATGGTTATATGGTTACGATCTAGGGCGCCCCCTGTTGGCCACCAACCGACCTTGCAGGCAAAACCCTATTACTCTACTTCCAGCTTTACGAGCACTCAGACAGATACTCAGTCGGTGACGTCCAATACAGGTATATATTATAGGTGAGGTACGTGATTGACGATTTTTTTGTGTGGAGGCAGACGTCTGTAGACGTGTCTGCGTCGGTTATTTACTGTCTGACCAGTGTGGTGACAAATCAAGTCTTCCCTCGAAACCGGGTCTCTTGTGCTGGTTGGACGTGGGATTATCCCCAATTAAATGTCCCATCACACATCGCCTGGAACTCACCCAGGTGGAACATCACACCTGGGTGAGTTCCAGGCGATCAGACGTGACGTGTCGTTCACATGTTGACCACATGATGTCGCCACAACACAACAAGAGCATATTGTGTTTTTGTCAGTTATGGCAAAAACAGAGTAAAAACTACATAAAATCGCATTGAAAGCAGCTGACGAAAAGCTAAAAATAAGTTTGGGGTTGATCGATGTACCCCGAGTTCACAGGTCGAATGTCCGACTTTGTGTGCCTTTCCAGGCGGCTCTATGCACGAACATACAGGTCTCAATCACAATCTCAGTCGTTTAGGGAAACACGCAACAGGACTATGCATAAATAAACTGTGACAAAAGAGAGGCTGTTGAACATGTATTGCTAGAGTGTGAAGCATACAGCACATAGAGAACCATACTGTTAGAAAAAGTTAAAGAATTAGGATATACATTTATCAGTAGAGGGTTTACTTTCTTTTTCTACATTAAAACCATCAGCATGGCCAGTTCTCATGTGGTACCTAAAATAAGCAGGTATATTTGATAGAGTTTAAGATCAACCAAGAATAAACCTCTTTTATTTTATTTTTTATGTTTATTTTTATATATTGAAGCTCCATACCCCAAACAGTTGGTGGCGGTAATGCACAAAATTGGTATGCCAACCGCCAATAAATTTAAAGAAGAAGAAGAATATGCACGAACGCTGCTGACGTATTTCCGGTAGAATCTCGGCCAGCGTCTTTACTTCCGCATAGCGCGTTCTATAGCAAAGTGTACTAGCGGCAAAACTTTCATAAAATTCTTTTGACAGCGTTTTATAATTTAATTATTATATATAAGTGTTATATAGTTAAGCATTGTAGTGATGGCTTCCAGAAAGTTTAAATATCAACGGCGGGAAGACAGTAGTTCGGCTGAACATTGTTGTGTCCCGTTTTGTGCGGCCTCCTCAAAGTTTAACTCTATACTGAGTTTCCACACTTTTCCTCTGGACGTAGAAGCACGCAGAGAGTGGATTCACAACATTCGACGTGAGAGATTTAACATCACATCTCATACAAGGGTCTGCAGTCGTCACTTTAAAAGTGATGATCTGATTGAGCCGTCGACCCCTAAAGGGCGTCGCTTGCTGCGGAAGGGAGCTGTGCCAACCTTATTCCAGTGGAACGGCTACTCCGCTGCTGAACCAAGGCGCACCACCGGAGAATGGCAAAGAAGGGAGGTTTACACTCAAGTGGATGAGGTTCCTGTGCCAATGGATGCCCATTATGTGGAACATGATTATTGTTCAGTTCCAGAACCCGCGGCAGTTGATAATGCACTGGATCAGACCGAAGATCTCCATAAAAAGGTGGACCGACTAATGAGACAGGTGGAAGATTTGTCAGTCAGTCAAAGATTTTGTTTGGGGCGATTTGCTGCTTCCGATGATGATATAAGGTTCTACACTAGGTATGTTTTAAAATGTCTCTATGTGTGTGTGTGTGTATGTAGGCCTATGTATGTGTGTGTGTGTATATATATATATGTGTGTGTTTATATATGTATATAAACATGTCTTACATCTCATTTAGATTCATGACTTACAGGCATTTCATGACTTTCTGGAAACTCATTGAACCTGCATCCCACAACATGATTCGTGTGACCAGAGCAAGAGCAACTACAATATGGAGTGAAGCTGAAACAAGAGGCAGTGCATGGGTAAATAAAGAAATGGCAAAACAAAACTTAATTTTACATTTTCAGTGAAAGTGAAAATTCAACATAATTGCAAACCATGTTATTTTTATAGGGTCAGTCCCTGCAGCCCATTGATGAGTTCTTCCTCTTCATGATCCACCTCTCAGTTGGCCTAGCACAGCAGGATCTGGCCCACAGATTCAACATTCATCGGTCTACAGTTAGCCGAATTATTACAACGTGGGCCAATTTTTTGTACACTGTTCTTGGCTCTGTCCGCATATGGATGTCTGAGGAGGAAGTCAAGGCTCATCTACCCAATGAGTTCCAGGACTATCCAGACACACAAGTGGTGATGGACTGCACGAAACTGCATTGCCAAACTCCATCCTCTCTCCTGCTTCAAAGTGAAGTCTTCTCCAATTACAAGTCCCACTGCACCTTCAAGGGGTTAATCGGCATGGCACCACATGGTGTGGTCACATTTGTGTCATCCCTGTATGCAGGAACTGTCAGTGACGAGGAGCTTTTTAAGCAGTCGGGGATTGTGTCTCTTTTGAAACCTGGAATGGCAATAATGGTCGACAAAGGTTTTCTTTTTGATGACTGTGTGCCATGCAAAGTCTACAGACCTGTTTTGCTGTCAAAAAGGAAACAGATGACGGCTGATGAGGTGAGGAAGACACAGTCCATTGCTCGGCTGAGGGTCCACGTCGAGGGTCTCATCCGCAGGGTTAAGGAACACAAGCTGTTCGACACAGTCATCCCTCTTTCCATCACAGGGAGCATCAACCAGCTGTACACAGTTGCTTGCCTCCTTATAAATTACCAGAATGGCCCCTTAGTAAAAGCATGGGCAAAGGATTAAAGACAAGATAACATTGGTTGGGGATTGATTTGTTCAAATATAAATAATATAAACGTGTATTTAAATAACTTTGTACGTTTGCCCTGCAGGAATGTAAACGTGTGAATATAAATAAATTTGTACACTTGCACTGCAGGACTGTAAATATAAATAACTTTGTACATTTGAGCTGCAGGACTGTAAACATGTAAATATAAATAACTTTGATACAGTGTTAAACATGTACAGTGATGTTGTGTAAATACAAAAAACTTTGATACAATATTAAATGATTATTTGTCTTTTTACATCTGTAGGCATCTTGGCAGGTAAAAGTAAAGAAAGAAATGGTCAGCTTTCTCTCGAATGGTCTGAAACATTTTGATGTCTTTGTATATGCGCTGGATCATCATGTCATCCTGTGCATAAACGACAAAATCACACCAGTCCAATCCCGAGATCCGCATTTGTCCTTGAACTCGCCAATAGTATGCATGCTGTTGTTTCAGTTCTGGTGTGCCATTGTGAAATTTAAGGTAAGGACAGTCCATGTAACTTTTGACATTGGGACATTTTATCTCCAAAAGTCCAAAAACATGGCACTCTTTAGGGTAAAAAATAATCCCATCAGGAGAGGCCCCCAGCCAAGGTGCATCGGGGTGAATTAAGAATCCATAAGTGTGGTAGTTTACTTCTCGCAGCAGACAGTATTCCTCAACAGCAGATTCCGTTTCAAGGCCTCTCTTCATGTCTGCTGTCTGGCGAGTTCCCTTGTAGATTCTTTCAGCCAGGTGTTCAGCTGAGCTCTGTCTACGCACATGACAAACCTGCCTAAAACGTAACGCTGTTATCCGTGGTTTTCGGACCGAGTGCTAAGCATGTGATGCACTCTGTTCTTTGGTGGCATGCTCTATCTTGTGAGCCATATCCAACGTTACTGCCAGTGACCTCATGTGTGGTTGTCCATGTTCGCTATGGACAAACAAGCAAACAGATGTGCCACTAGCCTTGGCATATCTTGGCACAACTAACTAGTGGCAGAGGTGGCATTAGGTGGTGGGGCATGATGGTGAGTAATGTTGCATGTTGTTGCTGCTGGTATGGCGAGCTGGTATGATGATATCTCACGAGTTATTAACAAAAATGTAAATAAACTTCTTATAGGCTGATTCTCATTAAATATAGTTTTCATCCAAATCGAAACTACGGCCTATTAGGAGGAGTTCGAAAAAAGTTATGAAAGAAGTTATTAAAAAAGCCTTATGGTTCCAGAATTACAAAGTAAATGTGTATTAGTGCCTACTGAATGTGTGTGGGGTGCCAAGTGTGGGATCTCTATAATTTCATATCTGACACTCAGACACTTTTAGGGGATTAAAGAATAATTGTATTAAAAAATATACAGTATATATTATAAAGAATAATTGACTAAACACACACACACACACACACACACACACACACACACACACACACACACACACACACACACACACACACACACACACACACACACACACACACACACACACACACACACACACACACACACACACACACACACACACACACACACACACCTCTACTGAGCCGAGTTTCTCACCATTTCTCATCATCTCTACTGAAGTTCCACAAGTTTTCCACACCCAACCTTCACTATATACAAGCATATCATTCATATCTTAAGAAAAATCCTGTTGTCTTTTCCACTTTTGAGTTCTCGAAAGTACATCATTCTTTATCTATCCCTCAACTAGCCTACTTTAAATTTACCACTTGCTGAAATATTTTGTGTTTGATCCATTCACACGTCTCCACTGGCTACCAATAGCTGCCAATAGACCTATATCAAGACAAAATGTTCAGACAACTGAGTCAAACTTCATAATGTGCGAGACATTGCTGTATATCATTTCATCCAGTCTTTGCTCAGTCTCCCTTATTTTCCACAATGAAAATAAACACTGAGACCAGATTTACTGATAAGAATAACAACGGCTTATGTGTAGGCATGTTCAAACTCAGGAGTATGTTTGTTGTCTTTCATTCTGTTATGCACAAAACATACCTGAAAACATCAAATTTAGAATAGATATGGTAACATTATTATAACATTATTAGTTTTCTAGTATTTTTCCTTTTAGCAGTTTCATGTTCTTTCAAGGTGGCTCCCTGAATTGAGTGCTGGGACAAAACAAGCTGACTCTATTCAACGTGTTCAGAGGTTTTCTCTTGTCATGTTATTGTGATTTTACTCCTGAGATGAATACTGTAGTTGAGATGTCAGATACAGTTCACTTCAGGAACAGTGTCCCTGCAGCAACCAAGGTGTTGAGAGCCTTTGTGGAAGTTAATTCTGAAAGATTTTATAGTTGTTTACAAACTACATAACTGAAAGTTCATTGTAATTTCATTCACGGGTGTTTCTGAAACCCTCTCACCACAAAACTGCCACTCCTGCACTCTTCCTGGGTGGTACAAAGATTTCTCTGGCTTGAAACAAAATTAAAAAAAAGTTCATTTTGTTTAACAGTCCCCTGGTGAGTGTAGATCTTAAATTGAATGTGCAAATAGACCACTTACTACAAATATTTACTAAAATAAAAAAACAAGATCGCAAACAATTCTGTTAAATGAACTAGCATGTCGTTTACATGACAACTCCACCTTTATTTGTATTCATTTCTATTATGCATTTAACTTAATTAAGCAGTCTGCAGGAGTCTTGTTCTTAAGCCCTTCATCACAAACTTAAGATTTATGAAAATGTTAACTGTGTTTAACCATGTGTAAACATTTAAGTGTACTTACAGAGAATACACTTTCATGTCTATGTTTCTTAACACTTTGCAATTTGTAATGTCAAATTAAAAGGTTTTACTTATTTATAACTGTATTGCAATTTAGCTGTGCTATTCGAGATACATTACAAGATTATATATTTAAATGTAACTAGATGAGTAAAGTTTTATGACAAACGTTGATGTTGGCTTGACAGACTTTGAAAAGATAGCCTAATGTATAAAGTATGTTTACATGTTTTAGCATGATTTAGCACATTAAATGCGTGTTTCTATTATGAATTAGCACATTGCTGTTTCATGTTTTAGCATGTTACTAGCATTATTTTATCATGATGCTAGCATGTTTAACATGTTGGTTGCATGATTTATTATGGTGCTATCATGCGTTTTAGTACATTGCTAGATTGTTAACATGCTGGTAAGTTATAACATTTATATGTGATTTAACACGATGTGTTAAATCGTGTCAGAAACATGCTAGCACTGTGGTAGGGTGACCATACGTCCTCTTTTTCCAGGTCATGTCCGGCCGGGATTTCGAGATCGCCCAAAATATCCGGGATTCGGCTTTTGCTTTCTACAGTCACCATTCATTATGTTTACATTATTTGACACTGACACGTACATGCCAGCTTTGCAGGTCATGCATTCTGCTTCACACGGATCCCGATCGAGACGAAAACACAGGAATTTTCTTAGCAACGCACATCAACCGATCACTTGTTTAGCGTTCATGTAAACACTACATTCAGATTCACCAATCGGAATTAATTCAGTCCTATTGAATCAAAAGGTGTGCATGTAAACAAAATGAATGGCGACGAGAAAGCAAAAGCCGAATCCCGGATATTTTGGGCGATCTCGAAATCCCGGCCGGACATGACCTGGAAAAAGAGGACGTATGGTCACCCTACACTGTGGTAAATCATGATTTACCACAGTGCTAGCATGTTTCTGACACGATTTAACACATTGAGAACATGTTGCTAGCATGTTTTAACATGTTCCTAGGTTGATTTAGTATGGTGCTATCATGTTTCTAGCATGAGCACATTGCTGATATGTTTTAGCTTGTTGCTAGCATGATATAGCACATTGCTAGCATGTTTCTAGCATGAATTGGCACATTGCTAGCATAATTTAACATGTTACTAACACATTTCTAGTGTGATTTAGCACATTTCAACACATTCGACATTTAACATGTTGCTAGCATTATTTGGCACAATGTTAGCATGTTTTAACATGTTGCTAGCATGAATTAACACAGTATGTTTCTGCATGTGCTTGGTTGATGTTGTAGCTTGAAAACTAGGAGTAGATACTGTTTAAAATTTGTTTTAAATTTGTCTCAGAAGAAGAAGAAGAACAAATGTCAGTATGCTGGTATTGTCAAGCCAACATAATAAATTGCAAATTTATCATTACAAATGTGTAAATATAAAGAAATATTATTAAATTGGCTATTATCATTTAAGTTTCAATAGAAATAAAGTATATTTTAGTTCGCCATAAATGCTTGTACATTCAACAGTACACTTTAACCATATTTCAAAGACAATAGTAATTCTGAAATTACGTATAAAGATCTACTTAAGTGGGTCAATATAAACTCTAAACGCTAATTGCATTTAAAATAAACAATAATACATTTTTGTTTACTTGCAATTAACATGCAATTAAGTGTCTGAAAACATTAAATTCAGTTGGCACTATTAGCCTACTCTTTTAAAAATATGCTAAAGTCTACTTCTTTTTCACAATGGTAATAATTGATAACTATTTAAATTTTAGGGGCATGTACAACTGTTTAGAGCAGTTAAAGTCCAGCATCAAATGACAAGCATAATGAAATATTGATCAGCAGGTGAGATATGGATTATTAATGACTGGATAAGAACTGCTGAGTTAAGGGTAACACACAGAGGCATTTGCAAGTCTTTATTGGTACATTAAACATTCCTGGGCAAACACAGAGCTGTATCACAGCACTGCTGACTCCACTTCACACACAATTACAGGACTGGGCTATGCCCAGCGTTTGCAAACGTCCCATTTTAATTCGGTACGGGTACCACTGTATGCATTTTAAATGAGGACAATCAGTGTTTATAGACCATCAATATGCGTCACAGGACCCCCAAAGAAGTCTTTACAAAGTTGCTGAAAGCAGCCTCAGGCTGACTGGGGGTTTGATAAGGAAGTATCAAACTCTTTGACAAAACCATTTCCCATAATGCAGTTTATCATTAAAAGAAAACTGTTTTAAAATGTGTTTTTTTAATTGGTTAAGTTTGGTAATCAGGAATTTTTAAATTTAGAACACTCGAAATGGATTTTGAAAGCCTAAAAAAATTGTGGACTGCTGCTGTGGAAACTGTGAAGGTGTGTTATCAGATCAGTAGCAGATCATTACAATATTGCCATAAACATTTCATGTTTAACATTCATCAGCTGTGTCACCTTTGAACCCTCCTCACATTCTTTCTGTTAATCTCCAGCTGTCACTGTCTTTGATCAGCTGTATAGGCCTGTCTATTTCACATCTCTTCCTCTTTCTAGCCTTGTCGTCTCCTTTCCGTCTCAGGTCTGTTGGAACCCGTTGGCCTCTACGCCTCCCTCCAAACAAACCCCCTACTCTCTTTTTTTCCCGACGCTCTCCTCCCCCTTCTGTCTTTTGTCCCTGCTCTTTTTCGTATTCCCTCCAGAACGGCGGCCTAAGGCTGAGTTATTTTCTCCCCGCAGGCCCATCTGTTCCCAGGAGACTCAAGGGACAGATGTTGTCGCCTGTCTCATTCTCCCCATCTACTCTGTCTCAGTGCTTTTCCCTCTTTCTCTTTCATGCTGACCTGAAAACAGTGGTCAGCAGTGGTCGCTGTGTACAGGAAAAAATGTGTTGCAATGTCCATATTGGGAAGGACTGAGAAATGTAAGTTTGAGATACCCAACTTCAAATCTCAAATGTATATTTTTAAGAAACCGTACTTGCATATAATATAATTACTTACTTTATAGTAGCTACATTTTACAAAATGTTTTAGTAATCTTTTGTTTTGCTTAAAGAACTACACTTATTTTAATGTGTTCACTATAACATATTAAAGCACAAGTAAAGTATTTGATTATAATTTCAACTGAAGTGTGTTATTCAATATTAAATTTAAAGCTAATATATTTTAAATGTATAGGCTATATTGCAACTTTTTCATTACATAAATGTGTAATTACAAATACATGTAAATGCATGATATACACATTTAAACAAAATTACTTTAAAGATTATTTTACTTTACCATAAATGCTTGTCAGTACATTCAGCAGTACACATTAACCATATTTCAAAGAAAATAGAATTATGAAATTACATATGAAGATGTTTCAAAAGGGTGTATTTGCTGCATAAACTGAAAAGCATTTAACCTTTTTTTTTATTTCCTCTCATTTTCAATCTAAAACACCTACAAAAGCACCAAACAGTGTTTAATAGAACAAATTAGGTCACACACATGCTTCACAAGCTGCCTCTTTTCATTCGCCAATTGCATCTGATTAAATGTATTCAAAAGCTTTTGGAATTTGAGATCTTTACGAAAGATCAATTAAGTACCAGTCACATTTCTTCTATCTTCAGTAAATAAGGTGTGGGTGAGGCAGGTGAGGGATTTAGGGCTCCATGCATGTGTTAATGCAAGACCCTTTGCACCATTTGGGCTTTGGGGCTGTTCCTGATGGCTCAGGGTGGTAATGAGGAAAGTTTAACTGCAGAGGACATTAATGACAGAGCAATACACTCCCCACATTAGAGCTATGCAAATGCTTATATTCACACTCAGTCAATCACTGAGGCAGTAGTCTCAAACGTGAAGGGTTTAGGCCAGACCACCTGTCACATCATGTGGATGTGAACAATCACTTGCACGTAGACAAAAGCTGACGTTTTAGGAGTTTCAAAGAGATTGTGTACATTATTCTACTTAGGCTGACTACAATTTGGGTGCTGTGCATCAGGGATTGCAATGGTGATTCATAACTATTTTACGTTTTGGTGAATTGGTGGCTAATTTGAATTTGTATGATCTGCTAAGCTCGGTTACATAAATTTTCATACGATTCACATTGTAAGAATTAATACGTTTAATTAATTTAACCTCGCAAAATAGTTATGTTATCCCGTGAGATTGGGGATAGAGTAGGCTACTGTCTTCGTTTTTGAATGAGCCCCCGCTTTACTCTTTATCCAGGAAGTTCATTAAAGCAAACAGACATTCATAATGGGTCAACGCACATGCACAATGTATTCATAAGCTATTGTGTTGCAGACCACCAGTTTAGCACTTCATTCAGACCTTAGTGTGTTAGGTACTTAAATATTATGAGAAATATATCATCAGCATTCCTTTCAGGTGTAAATATTTTTTATATAATTCAATTCCAAGAGATTACTTGACGTCTTTAATTGAGCAGCTCCCATTGTTCTTTATTATACTAATGGTATCAAGTTGTGTGTCAATTATTTCTCAGACCCATGGGCAATTAAAAAAAATCCAAATGTACATATTATATCACTGCTGGTAAATGTCTTAACTGAGGCTGATCTCTCCCGCCCTGTGGAACCCCACATGTCCTTTTGTGAATCCTCACAGCAGGTGTTTACCTGTTGGCAAACGTCAGCTTGTAAAACTGTCTGGGCAAGTTCTCTGAGATCCTTTAAAACAAGCCTGTTTGTCCAGTTGGCTGCTGAGTAAGATGAATTTATTGTGTATTTTGAGTTTTCGATAAAAGGCTCAGATCGGGCCGTCTACTAAGCTATTGCTATTAATATGCTAGTTCAGACTAGCCTAGTGAACTATACCTTTAAGAATATGATAATTATGAATTTTATAAGCTGTTGTATAGTGTTTGCAGTTCCAAATTACTTGATTAAAAACTAATTTATGTTTTTGCAAGAAATCTCTTGTGCTCACCAAGGCTGTAATTGTTTGATCAAACAAGAAATATTTGTACAATTCAATATAACTGTTTTCTATTTTAATATATTGTATCATATAATTTATTCACGTGATGGCAAAGCTGAATTTTAAGCAGTCTTCAGTGTCACATGCCATTGATTTGGTAAATTTTTGCAGAAACTGTGATTAAAAAATCAGGACTCTTTGATGAATAAAGTTCAAAAGAATAGCATTTGTTTGAAATATAAATCTTTTGTAACATTTCTTTACTGTATTTTTTTTATCTATTTAATGCATCCTTGCATTTTATCCTTGATTAAAAAAATAACAAAAAATTTTTTACGCTAGTGGATGTTACAGATCTGTGAAGCAAATGAACATTCAGAATAAACAAACACACAACATGAGGAATAAATTTGATTGGTGTATCTAGAAATGACCAAAAACATGAGAGACTGTGATTACAAGAAAGACATTTCATAATTATTTGGTTAAAATCCTTTTTATTACATCTCTCTTAATGATTCTCCCTGTCTCGACTCAATATATATAACAGAAGAATGTAAAGAAACAGAAAAAAATACTAAATGGCATGCATTTAAATCAATGAGCTTTCCCAACCTATCCCCAAAGTCCCATTGTGCTAGAATTGGAGGGAAGTAGGGGAGGGTGACTGGGAGGTTATCACGAGTAACAGAAACAGTCAGGTTGTTTTGTCTTTCTAATATGGCTGTCACAGTTCATCGTTTCCATGAATGTTCAATGAAAGATCTAAAAAATAAAACATTCAACAGTACCGCAGTTTGCATTAAATTCAAATGGGAATGTTGCCTATTGTGTGAAGTACTTTTATTGTAAGAGCCCTTGTTTGAAGTGAAGGGCTAGTGTTGGAAAGTGTCTGCATGTCTCAGCCATCTCCTCAAGCAATCATAAGGCTGTATCTGCTGTCTGGAGGACCATGGCTTAGTTTGCGATGGATGTGTGAGGTGAGATATTGGATATTTTGGGTGTGGACTGAATGGTAAGTGACAACATGTTTTTATCTCTTATAGCCTACAGTATGTGGCTGACTGTATTTATTGTATATCTCACAGCATAGGCAAGAGATGGGGTTTACATATATATTCCTCACAGCCTCATTTCTCAAATCATGTGAAATGTCTTCTACCCTGACAGAGGCCACTTGTATCATAAATAATGTGTCACCACCCTTCCCCCATCATACATAAAGAATTGGCAACGAAAACTTAATTTGCTTTTAGTTTAGCTTACCTTAACTTTTAACAGTATTTCTGTAGGAACATATAGGAAGGAATTTGTCAAATTCATATTATGGTAAAAAATAACAGGTCACAATATTCACTAGATTTCCGTGTTCAGTCAGCCCTTTTCATTTTGCCAAATGTGTCATTGTCTAACAGTATTTGTCATGAAGTGAAAACTGGGAAGTTGAGGATTTCAGTCATTAAAATGTTACTAGGCTAATTTAAACGCTCACCTCACTGCCTCTCTATGCTATGGCATATATGGCTAGTTTAATTCGAAGGTAGTTGACATATAGACTAGCCCAGGAACAGGTAAACCCAGGTTAAAATGTTCCTTTATGAGGTAAAGTATATACATTTTTCTTTCTTTCTTTCTTTCTTTCTTTCTTTCTTTCTTTCTTTCTTTCTTTCTTTCTTTCTTTCTTTCTTTTTTTCTTTCTTTCTTTCTTTCTTTTTTTTGACTTCACTAGCCTTTTCTCCTAATTAATATGACGTAGTGAACTGCAAGCTCGAAAATTTTATTAAAAATGATTTTAGATGGATGATAACATCACACTGCTGCTGAAAAGGCAAGGAATTCCATTTTTGCTACTTAGTTAAATATGTGAATTAACAGCAAAAACATTTACCAAAAATAGACGTCTTATAAAGGTTTGTTTTGTTTTATACAAACATATTATTTACTTCTTTGTTCAGGCGATTTGAGTGGTACGTTCCGCGCCAGGACGTTGACATATGATTGGCTTTCTTGCAAAGGAGGGCGTTGCCAAGCTGCAGCTTGAACTGTTCCGCGGGAAATCTTTCCTTTCTCTACGGGTTTACATTTCTTTATCCCGCCCTATTTATGTAAACATAAAAGCTATTGGATAAGTTTATAGCAGGGCTGTTGTTACCTTAATTTTCATTGGATATCACATTTGCCTGTCATTCTATGGACCACCTACGTTATCTCAGAGAACAATGCGGAAAAAAGAGGAAACGCAGCTCATTGGAGGAATCAGATGTAACAGAGATGCTCATTGGCTACTCAGATTGCCGCTTGTGGACTGCATGTTTTGAACATAAATAAGAGCTATTCAACACACTCTTCCTCAGTAGAGTTTGGAAAGGTCAGAGAGAGTGCGATCGAATCGGCAGCTCTCTGACAACAAAGATCTAAGAAGATGGATTTTTAACACCCCTTTTTACCGTGTCTTGTGTATCTGGCGTCGTTATTATGCAGCGTTCTGCACGTTGTTTCTTTCAACCCTAAATAAGATCAATTTAAGCCCCTGTCCGGGTTGCTGAGCGTTTGCTAACTTGGCTTAACCCTTTGTCGTCTTGATCGTGCTTGACTGGATCATATTTTCAAGAAGCATCTGACGATCCGCGTCCCTTCAGAAATGGATTTTGATAGTGTTCCAGGCGACATCAGCCCTGTATGTGATCCGTTCAACACCGGGCCCGAATCAGTCCTCCGACCTCTCCGGTTCTCCTCGAAATTCGGCACAACACCGGAGCTCGGGGCGAGGGGCTCCCCCTGCATGAAGAACCTGGCCTCCCCCGGACCCATGGCAGTGCTGTCCCCCGTGACTAACCTGGCTCTAAATCTGAATAATCTCGCTTTTCTTGGAGGGTGAGTGGGACTGGACTATTTCTTTTGGTAGAGAAAAAGTCAACTACTTCATATGTATTTCCTGGAAATGTTCGAGGGCAGATTGCATTTATTAACGTTTTACTGTCCTTGTTATCGAGGCCTGATGTATTTGTGTTTATATTGTGCTGAAACAGTTACATTTCAGATTTCTAAACTCTTTGCTTTGACGTTTTGTTGCAGGCAATGTGAGACACCAAAGCGGAAGAAAACCTTGCCCCTCCTGAAGATCCCTTCCTTCGCCTCTGATGCCTCCTCCGATGCAGGTTAGTCTGAGAAACCGGCATTTATATAAACTTTATAGTAGTGACATCTGAGAGTGTGTATGGCAAGCCGTTTTAACCATTGTTACATTTAAACGAGCTAAGTATCTATTGTTACTAACACTTATTTTGTTTACTAGACAGCAGCTCAACATGACTAGTTGTTCATCCAAAAATGAAAATTCTGTAATTTACTCTCCATCAAGTTGTTCCAAACCTGTATGTATTTCTTCTGAACACAGAATATTGTTTTTAAGAATGTTTGTAACCAAACAGTTGATTGGACCCCATTGACTTTCATACTATGAAAAATAAATACTATGGAAGTCAATGGGGCCTATCATCTGTTTGGTTACAGGCATTCTTCAAAATATATATTTTTGTGTTCAGCAGAAGAAATCAATTCATAAAGGTTTGGAACAACTTGAGGGTGTGTAAATGATGACAGAATTTTCCTTTTTGAGGGAACTATCCTTTAAATTAGATGGTAGGGTAGTGTTTCATATTGCTACCACTTATTTTATTACTACTTAGCAGTTCAATATGTTAGTTTTCATTTTTTTTCATTTTACTACTAATGCATTTACGTATTCTTTAGATATTTGTAACCATTCAAATAGTTGCTAGTATCGATTCCAGTTGTCATAATGTTAAATGGACAGAATTGCTAATCCAACCTGACTTCATGAGAATTTAATGAGGTGGCAATTTTGTATGAAAATGTACTGATTCTTACAGGATCATGATTGGGGGGGAAAAAAAGCATCCATCAGTTTTGCATAAACAAATCATATGGATGCCATATCATTTAGCCACCAGTTCCCCAAAATGTAAAATGGTGATGAATTGGCATAAGAATGTGTTGTAATGTCTACTTTCTAAATAATTAAATAAATAAGGTAAGAAGTGTTGCTGGTAAAAATTGTCTCATAAATTCGTATTAGTATTAAATGATAAAGCTGGAATTGGCACAAGCACCAATTGGAATGTATACTAGTTGGGCATAATTGCTTACTAATAATTAAGTTCTACTAACAAAAGTGTTAGTTGAAAGGAATGTTAAAGCGATTTGCCAGACTGTGTGTGACCGGTCATCCCATTTAGAGTGTGAGCTGTGATCTTTATAGTGTAGGCCTGCTGTATTATTAACCACCAGTGCATCATCCCCCCCCCACTCACCTGTCTCTCCTCCCCCTCTCCTCAGGTCTTGGGTTAGATTCTCCCAGCCCTTTGGACTCTCTGGATGCTGAGCAGAAGTGAGTATAATTCTTCTGCCTGTTGGTCATCATATCTGACATGTGAGCTTGGCTAGGATGCTTGGCTTGAGGATTATACATCTAATCTACTCTTTGCCGTTAGATGGCCCTACATCTGCTCAATGTGTCTGTTTTTGCGGATTAGCTGAGAATATGCTGGCATCCATCACAAATCACTGGATATGAGCACTGCACATCCTGTTATTAAAGGGATGATTCACCCAAAAATTAAACTTGAATTTGATGTTTACTCATGCTTAAGTTGTTCCGAACCAGGATGATTTTCATTTCAGGCACAGAATCTGAGATGTCATGCAGACTGACATTCAGTTTTGATTGTTTATAGTGGGCAACCGACAGATTTGAAAAAAAAAAAAGTTTCTGATTGCTGATATAAGGCTTATACATTTATTTTTCAAAGATAGTAAAAACACGTGTAACAATTGCTGAAGTGCAATTTATATTTGACATTTACTAAATTTGAAATGTTCTGAAAAGGAATATGAACAAGTAATTTGATTTTGATAAGCCAAATCTGTCAAATGTATTCTTCAGATTGCAACTTCTTGATTCTGCAAAAGGCAATATGTTGCCCTTGCTGATGTATATCGGTTGACCACTAATTGTGTTAAGCAAAAATATACTTTTGGGTGAACCCTCTAAGTTGACAGATGTTTGCAAAGTCTCTTAAATAGGATATTCCCAGCATGCATTAAATCTGTACACCCGGCTCTCTGGTAATCTACACTCAGTGTGTGTGTGACTGTGCTCCTTTTCAAGCCATTTGGTGTCGTCGGGAATCCATTTATCTGCAGCCAGCCCTACAGCTGTTTGTTCCTCGCATCAGTGTGTGTGTTGTATGGCGTGTTGCTGAAGGGGGGTTGGGTGAATAGTGGCACGCTTTTCATGCTCTGTGAGAGCAGGCGTCCGAATAGAGCGGTAATGTGTGTGTGTGTGAGGTAGCCAGGGTTACTAGAGAACCCCCCTTTTTAACTCTAATTCCCCCCTCTTCCTATGCTATGAAAGAGACACACTCCTTACCTCCTCCCCCTCAAAACCACCATTTATTCTCCCCCAGCTCCTTTCTCCCAACAAAAGAGGTTTGCAGAGGGGGTTAGTGTTGTCTGTGGGCATATGGTAAATTAGAAGGACCCCCCCCCCCCCCCCCCGCCTCGGTTCCGCTTAGGGCTGTTTTGCATACAGGTGGGCATCGCGGTGTATTTGTTAAATATAGCGTCGTGAGGGGCCTAGTATGGGAGATAAATGAGATGAATTGTCGTCTGGGCTAGTGTTTGGTTGGGGGTGAGAGGAGACTTTGAATACACTAGGAACCGTTCAACAGCATTTTCTTTTTCATCACAGGTTTGAGAAGGCCATGGAGGATGCCACTCGAGCGATTAATGAGTAAGTGGTCATTCACTACAAAGCGGTGGATGCATATGTCTGTTTTGAAAGCTGTTGTATTGACTTGAGTTTAATCGCATGTTCTTTCTGTTTGTACAGAAAAATGCCCATTCGCAGGATACACTCTTTGCCAGTAAGTTATTTTTATTTATTATTCTCTAGACTTGTTCGCACACTCTCGCTCAAAAGTTGGGGTTGATACGATTAAAAAAAAAAGTATTTTATGCTCACCAAGGCTGCATTTATTTACTTGTAACTATTCATGTAATTTTTTTTTTTTTTAAACGAATGGCTTGAATTAGAGGGTCATCAATTTAATATCTGGTTTTCTTGGGTACCTGGACACTAGAATCAAAGGAAACAAGGAAGTCGACTCTGCATTATCAGCAGACGTCAAAATTGCAGTACCTCCTATAGATATATAACCAATAATTAATTTCTCTATTCATGAGAAATGGCAAACAGAATGGGATCTATATACTATGAACAAATTTCATGAAGTGAAATGTTGGGAGTTTGCATCAAATCTCAAATCGATGGGACCAGATTGTTTATACTCCTTGCAGAATAAGCCATTCCAGGATGGGACACAATTATTATTATTTTTGTGTATGCTAGAATATCCACCAACATGTTCTTTCTGTCAAAACTTTCATTGAAGCTGAGATTGCATTAAACTGTTTATGATACTTTTGATAAATGTAACCCATCCTTGCTGAATAAAAGTTTCTTAAATAAAAAAACTCACTGACCTCAAACTTTTGAACAGTAGTGTAAGTAATATTCAGAATTAAAAAAAATTCTCCCCTTACTGAAATAACATGATTCTTTCCCCCCCCCCTCTTTGTAGCTGCCATTTTTGGGTCACAGTCCTAATTTGAAGAGTAAAGAATTGGATCCCTCGCGCTATGGAGTGTGGACTAGTGCACATGGCTGCGACAACAAAGAGAACCTGGCTGAGGTTGGTTTGTCATTTGTTTTGTATTTTTACAGGTAGCAGGTTCATCTAATTATGCTCAATTGCTTTTTGCTTTACTAAAGATTTTTTAGGTCAGTTTAACAGATTGTGTGGGGAAGTCATGGGAATTAAGAGGGCCGGTGTTTGAATAAATGTGATTTATTTTCTTTTAAGACAATCTTTTTCTTTTTTTTTTAAACAGGAGAATTTTGAGTTCAAGAAGCCTTCCATGCCTGCGTCGCGCTTCCGTACGCGGTCCACTGGGGGTACCAAGGATGCTTTTGCCTGCCGACCAAACTCTGCTCCTGCTTTAATGGTACGACATGTATCCCTGGAAGAGTTTGTAGATGGAATGTTGTTCTTAAAAATTTAATTTTGATGCTGATGTGACGATTAAAAGCTTTGTTCTGTTTCCAGCTTTCCCCTACATCATCCTTTCAACCTGACTCTTCAGATGAGAGCAGTCCCTTTATATTGCGCCGCCCCTCTCTCTCCTGTCTACACGATGATGACGATGATGGCTTCATGGAGGAGCTTGATGATATGGAGGTGAACTTTCTATTTGCTTTTGTTTTATTCCAACAATTTCCTTTGATTTTTGAATAACCTTAATGCGTTTATTTGTGTAGAATGACTCTGAGGTTCCTCTTGGAATGGACAGTCTTCTCACAGCTCCTCTGGTGGCTAAACAAAGTACTGAGTATACAGATTCGGTATGTTACACTCATTTAGCAAACAGTTATGTTTATCCCTCTTTAATTGGCTTTTTATGGTTATTACATGATAGTTACCAACCAAACCCACTTTATTGCCCTCAGCCTGTTATTCGCTGCCGTCCACGTGGGCTGTTCCGATCTCCCTCTATGCCATGCCCAGGAGGGCGTTTCCCATTGAAGAGACACGAGAGGCCTCAAGATGAGAACACACCAGTCAGAGTGAAGAGGAGGCGGAGCGTGGCAGGGACACAAGTTGCACTCGCAGAACAAGAGGATGTTATACCTCATCAGGTCAGTCCACACTGGAAAAAAATAATTCCAAACAAATGGACTCATCAGCAGCCATAATTTGAGTCCTAACTTTGACCCTTCCCCTTACAGGTTCAAAGATCCAAGTCATTTAATCACTCACAAATTGAAAGATTGTTGGATACAGATCCTAGTAATGTGATTGGAGATTTCACCAAGGTGAGTGTAAGCCAGGTTTTTTTAGGGTTGTCAAATACCAGTACTTCGGTACCAATTTTTTTTAAATGTGGCGATACCAGCATTTCTGCACTACCAGATATATTCGGTACCCACAGATAGGCGGCTGCTTTCAAACGCTTCTGTGAAGAGCGTCAAATTTTTCTAATTGCATGGTTTTGAAGCGTTGATCATAGTAGCCAATCGCAGACATATGTTAAGTGTGAATGCAATGGCCAATCAGGTGTTTAGATGAAGTCAGAATCTGCTCAACACCGCCAGAGTCTTCATTCACTGCATGCTTTAGAGTTCTGCACTGAAATTATAACCGTATTTAAATGTGCGATTTAAATCTGAAACTGTAATGATATACCGACAGTGATATAACCATAGCAACAGACTGGACAAAACGGTCCGTTGCTGGACAAAAAATCTGATACTATAAAAAGGGATCTCTGCATTAAGTCTTGGGGAGTGTAACTGCAAACTAATAGACCTGTCACTTCTTCTTGGGAATGTGCAATGTTTCTTTGTCCTTCATTATTACTAATTATTCACTTTCTTTTTAAATGAAGGCTCCTGTGCTACCCACAGTAGAAGGAAAACACCAAGAACTGAAATATATCACTCCAGAGATTGTAAGTTTGCACACATTAAGATTTAACATGCATTTCAAATGCATGCAAAAGCAGTTGCATGATCATAAACAGACCAGCAAAATTTGAGTTGTCAATACGAAGTATGTGCTTTGGCATCTTTCACAATCTCATTCTGTTAACATCTTTTTCTTTATTTTCAGATGGTTAAAGCAATGAGTGGACAATACAACGATCTGGTTGAGCGGCTGTTTGTCATCGACTGCCGTTATCCGTATGAATATGATGGAGGCCATATTAAGGTGAGACTGCTTGTGATTTAACTTTGATGCAAGTTGCATGTAGTAGTATTTGTGTGGAGCAAATTTTGATGACTCATCTTTGCCCTCCTTTCAGGGTGCTCTTAACCTTCATCAAGAGGATCAAATTGAAGACTACTTTTTGCAGAATCCTATTCTCTCGGAATGCCCAGAGAAGCGTGTCCTGCTGGTTTTCCACTGTGAATTTTCATCTGAACGCGGCCCGCGGATGTGCCGCTACGTTCGAAAAAGAGATAGAGATTTGAATGAGAAGGAGTACCCCAACCTCCATTACCCTGAACTCTATATCCTAAAGGGAGGCTACAAAGACTTTTTCCCGCTTCACAAGGTATGTGCAATTTCACAATGCAACACTTTCTTTGTATTCCTATATATCGAAGTTGTTTCCTTTTTATATATTTGTTTCTTGATTTCAAGCTTCTAATGTGTGCTTTTTCTTTTCCCCTCTGCAGTCGGTGTGTGAACCTCAGGCTTATAGGCCCATGCATCATGAAGACTATAAAGAAGATCTGAGAAAGTTCCGTCTTAAGAGCCGCACCTGGGCTGGAGAACGCAGCAAGAGAGACATGTACAGCCGTCTCAAAAAACTTTGAGACCCATGTGCTCTCAATCCTCTACTGCCTTTACTTGCTCAAATGATGTCCTCACACATGAGACATTGCAGAGTCCTGAATAAGTGTGTTTGCTGGGACTTGCTCTGTGAGGAACTTGTTCTGAGGGTTTGGTATTGATTTAGTATCGCAAACTCAAATGAGGCAGAGAGGTTACTATGTATCTCCACCTGGTTTGGTTTGATAAACTGCCATTATTCACCATCCTTCTCTCCCATTAGAGCACACAGCTACATGTCACTGCCATCTATTACACATACCCTTTTTTTAATTTTTTTTTATTTACTAACCTGTATTTTTATTCCCCCACTGGCCTGTCCTAACTTGTATGTCAGATTTCAATTATATACTCTTTTAACTTTTTCTTTTTCCCCTCCTAATGAGCACTTTTTAAGTTGTTGTGGTGAATAAGTGCTTTATGCGTTCATTTTGCCCCCTTTCTCACATTTGGTCAGTTGCCCAATGATATAGCTTTGATTAGAGCAGGATAACCAACAAAAATTAAATTTATTGTATAAATTGGTTTACGCATTCTGAATGTCACAATTATGTATATTTTCATATCACAGAATAATGATTTTAATTATTTTTACCCCTTAAATTTTAGAAGTATGTAAATCTCCCTGGTGACAATGGTTTCACTTTCAATTATTTTATTTTTGTTTATTTTTTTTGACTGACGGCTTTAACTCAGGGGTAGAATCCTGACTTTTGCTGCTGGTCAGCAAGTGATGACCACATCCGTGTTCACCAAAATGTTCTAAGACGAGATTTAGTTCTAATTGTCCATAAACCAGTGACAGTTAAGTTACAATTCTCTCTCCCATGCAAGTGTGTTTTGTCAATTTTATCTTCCTGAGTGTTTTATTGGTCATGTGTGACTGAGAGGCTGGTTTATGTATTTCTGAATAAACTTGGAGTTTGGGGTATTAATTCTTTGAGTCATGTCTTTATCTCTTAGCTTTGTGTGCTGTTATTCATTGGTAAAAGGGGTTGAGTCACTTGTTTTTTGAATATACCGGTCTTGTAGAGACCTTGAATGTGGTTAGCCAAGCACCATCACGTGTTCCTGCACACATGTGCATTCCAAAGCCATTCCACAAATGAGGAGGCGGCCGTTCCCTAACGTCCTGGCATAGTGTCAGGCCTGTTCATGCACGAAGGTTTTTGTTTGTTTAAGTGTTTTCCCCACAGCTTTTTCATGTAGTTGATCGAAACCAAAAAAAGGTTTGGTCCTCAGCCATGCAGCTTGATTCTAAAGTAGATCTTTGTGATATAAACTGTTTTATTAAGCAGTAACTTGATGCACACCCTACACAATCAGTTAATATGGTTCGTGAATTTTTATAATAGATGTGATCATGTGACTTTGGACTTTCAAAAGCTGTTTAGATGAGTTCTTCAACATTTTAAGGCAAGACACTACAGGCAAAACTATTGCATGTGATGCTCTGTTTTGAGAGTCCTTCAGACTAATGGGTTATTTGATTACACTTTATCACTATATCTATTCGTTTGTTATCGATAGTTCACCCAAAAATGAAAATGGTCATTTACTCACCCTCAAGTTGTTCCAAACCTGTATGAGTTTCTTTCTTCTGCTGAATGCAAAATATATTTTAAAGAATGTTGGTAACCAGAGAGTTGACAGTAGCCATTAACTTTCTCAGTATTTTCCTTCCTGCTATTGAAGTCAATGGCTATCGTCAACTATTTAACAAATGTTTTATTTTTGGGCGAACTATCTCTTTAAGGCAGTTTTCTCTCTGAGTTTTTTTTCTCATACACTGAGCCAGGCATCTCCACTTGACCAAACTTTAGTTATATTACTATCTATATTCTGAAGGTTTACAGAGCGGTTTGTTCATGTATTTCACAACCATTTACTTGATTTATAACATTTTATTCATATTTCATGGTGAAAATGTCAACAGTATTTTCTGATTCATGGAGTGATAAAACAACTTTTCAGAAAACGTATAATACAAAATTATCTTAATTAACCTGTTGAACTGTATTCACCAATGGTGTCTTGCCTTAAGTGAACAGTAACTCTTTGCAATAAGGTGCCTGTGTAATGTATATATTAATTGAATTGCTTTAAAATGATCCATTCAGAATGTTTTGTGTGCTGGAGTCAATGTCTAATCTTTTCCTATTAAGTTTGAAGGCTGAAACTGCAGGTTTTGTTTCCCTCTTTGGATATTTAGTTTTAGTTCCACCACAGAGAGCCAAAAGAACAATTTGTGTAAGAGGATCTGACGCATACTGAGTTTCCATTGACAATGTGTTTCTGTTTGATTAGCCCGCCTCTGAATCTAAAAATTACAAGAATTGGTCGCTAGAGGCTGGTGACTTGCCATCATTGTAACCACATCCTAGCGCTTTTGCAGCAGCAAGATCCTCTAAATGTGGCCTTGGCTTTTGTTTCCTGTCTTCCAGTATCTTCAGTTAAACCTTTTATTTCATCCATTATCAGCTGGGGAGGCTATCAGTCTAGTCTCAGTCCTGTTTCTTCTAACATAAGAACATTGATTCTTCTTTTGTTATCTTGCATAGGTTGTGTGCTGGATGTCACATTGGCTGCATGTGGTGTGTTTATGTAAGTTCAGTGTTGCAGGATGTGGGGGGAGATGTGTGTCCTCCTCCCTCATGGTTTAAGTGAGCATGACGAGCAGTTGTTAAGCAAAACAGCTGTTCTTTGTGTGTGTCCAAGTGCATGTGTTCGAATACGTCCAACTTAGTCTTCTGTCAATGGCACTGCATGAATTTGCATGCGCATATCTCTGTATATATTTGAGGTCGTTGGGCAGAGAACTATATGCAGGTACAGATTTGTTACAAATAAGTCCAGTCATTTTAAGCCAAAATGGGGGTCAACCTTGTACAAATTGCAACAGAAGCAAACTCAACTGAATTTGTATCCTCAATATGTCCTGAGTAAGGAGAAAAAAGTCCAGAAGAATCCCATTAGGGGAAAGTATCGAAAAGGACCCAAATATAGCCTATTCATTATTTTTCTTTACGTGAATAGGATACAATTTTTAACCTTTAGATATCACCATGAAAATTACTGAGTTGATTACTTACATCAAGACAAACAAAAATTGTATTACAAGTTTTTTTTAATTGTTTGTTAACATGGACAAACGGAGCATAATCTAATTATGTATGTGCTAATTTGCATAACCACAACAGATCTAAACATTGGGTCTAGCCAGGAGAAAATGTCTTGTTGAATCTTGTTGACACATAACAGTAAAATACTTAATGTTAAGGTCTGAATGGAACCCATTTAGGCTACCCATGAACATTAATACATAGAGGCAGGAAGAAGTACTTTAGAAACCAGCCTTTATTAATTATTATTGCAGAGATGGGGTTTGGGGCTGGGTCCGTGGGACTGTTTCTGGGGATTCACTTTTTATTTTACTTATACCTTTTGTCTTCTGCATTCTCCTTACCATTGTCTCCTGTTCTTCCCTCAGACTCGTCCCCTAGAAACAGTCGCACGGACCCAGCCCCAAACCCAATATCTTAAAAATGAATAAAGGCTGGTTTCTAAAGTACTTCTTCCTGCCTCTATGTATTAATGCTCATGGGTAGCCTAAATGGGTTCCATTCAGACCTTAACATCAAGTATTTTACTGTTATATGTCAACAAGATTCAACAAGACATTTTCACCTGGCTAGACCCAATGTTTAGATCTGTTGTGGTTATGCAAATTATATTGAGGATACAAAATCAGTTGAGTTTGCTTCTGTTGCAATTTGTTCATAGTGTTGCTATTATGATGATATACAGTATATTTGGTTAAAATAAGGACAATTAATTAAATATTCATATAAGCATAGAATAATTTTACCTTTCAGATAAATCTCTTTTACTGGTATTCTGCATTGTCTCTCATTTAAAAATATATTTAAATATTAATAAGAATTATATCAAAGGTCGAGAGTGTTATTATTGCTATTCCCATAATAACACATTGGCTGATGCATTATCATCCTGCAAATGCTAAACTTATATCTAAATATGTTACAAATTTAAAGTAATTCCACATTGTTCTTAAAAGGGGCATATATATATATATTGGTCCACTACTCAGCCTTTATCTTAGGCTAAATTTACATTTGCGTTTTTTATTTATTTAAAAGTTTATTGAATTTGTATGGCAAAAGAGCACATCAGAATAACTCAAATCAATATTTATGTCCCAAATATTGTAAAAAATTTAGTAACAGTTTGACACATCAGTTCAACAGAATCAGAGAGCGCCATCTAGAGTTGAAAACGAAATTGCGCAATTATCAGCTGATTCACAGTCATGTGACCAAATACGGAAATAATAATGCAGAGTTTGTCTACATTGGCAGAATGACACTTTGACGCAAATTTATTACAAGTTTATCATACAGCGGGCACCTTTTTTTCTGTGTCAGCAAGTCTGGCAATTGTGTCTGTATTCTTATGGTTTTTATGAAATGTTAAATGAGAAATGGTGCTGTGTTTCTTAATCCACACGGTGTGCCCGGTGAGCGCTCTGTCCTCAGGCGAGATCCGGATACTGTGCGCGCGTGTATTCGGACCAGAGACCGGAGATGGTCGTGATTACACACCGGAGCAGAGGCGACTGATGCAGAAAGAGAAACTCCACGTGGTAGCGAGGTGAGATGATAAAACAATTTACCAGTCGCAGAGAAGCTTTCCAGAATTGCTCGCCCGACAATTAACGCTAAAGTACATAACAATGATCACAAAACGACCCCCCCCCCCCCCCCAAAAAAAACCATATTTATTCAGTTTCGTACAGTCAAACCTACAAATGTTAATGTACAACATTAATAAGAAAGGTCAACATGAAATCAAAATGGACAATTTAATCATCATATTTTTTTATTTTAAATTCATGTGCCCTCAATCTTTTATCAAAATAACTTTACCTCCCTTTTGTATTGACATCTCTGATGACGTGTTTACTGAAGACTATGCAACTTTAGTTTCATGCAAACTTAATTTATTTTAATTTGCACTATATTTTATTTTTTATTTTGTTGTAATGTTGAATTTTGAATATTGTCTGTATTTTTTTGTTAACATCTATCATTTGTATGTGACTGGCATTTAGTAAAATAAATAAATAATAAATGAATTAAAAAAAAGTTTCATGCAAACTTGAATACCAAAAGGCTGTGTCCGAAATTCTTACTCTCTTGAGCAGAGCAGGTACTTGTTTTGAGTTAGTAGGCTACTTTGTGACTGTTAAGAAAGTACATTCTATATTATGAATGTTTATAATGAATGTAATCTGGATGTAGGCTACTATATTCGCCATGTGTTTTCATTATCATGTGATACCAGGGTCAGTTGCCTTGCTTCACTGATATATTCACAAATCCTCTTGCTTGGCCTCATGGGATAGTAAAGTGTCCATCCTATGCACACATCAGAATCTCGCTGGAAGTAGTCGGTCACCCGGGTACTTTTTGCCTGCTCTTTTATGAATACTGTGAACTTGGACATACTACTCTTGTCACATACTGTTTTCACCTACTATATAGTAGAGAAGTATGCGATTTCGGATGCAGCCCAAGTATCTGAATTATCAATAATTCCAGTAACGATGGTATTTTGTCAGTAACGATGGTATTTTGTCAGTACCTATGGTGCATGTTTGTATGTATATATGAGGAACAATAATCTCTTTTTCTGCCCTTCCTCTCTCTCAGACAGGTGAGGAGTGCGGTGGCTCTGAGTAGGGAAGCCTCAGGCAGTCTGAGCACTGAAGCTGTGTTGGGTGAGGAGGCTGTAGCTCTGGGGGAAGCTGACAGGGGGGTGTTTTCCCTGGGCAATGCAGAGCTGTTTCCAGACCGGAGTGTTGTTCTGTGGCTGGGGGTGCAGTCACTAGCATTCACTCTTGTCTGCAGACCACACGAGAACCTTCTGCTCGCAGAGGGAACGCTTCGCAACATTGCACGTCACTGCCTGGAGGACCTTCGTCTGCTGGGACCTGGTGCTGAGGTGAGGTTTTCTAGAACTAAAGACCTGTTAAATCTAAGGTCGATAACCAATGATAAGGATAAAGATATAGTTCTAAAAATCGTTTTATATATATATATATATATATATATATATATAAATAAATAGCAAAGTCCACACCACAACTATAACCATAACGGCACAGAGGAACGATACCGTTGAAATCCCGTTTTTGGCGTGTACATTTTGGCTTTACACGATGACGATCGCTCTGATTGGTTTTAGGTCTATCCAATTGCGCCCAGAGGCATTTGAGCGACGTCCATTGGTGACGTTATTAATGAAGCTTTGCCAGACCATAACTCAGTTACTACTGAGAATGGTCTGGTTTTAACCAGGCTAGCAGACGACAACATTTATTATAAAGTTTATATAATAAACAGAACATTGTGCATTGGTGTGTCTGCTAATATAGTTATCGTTATAGTTATCTGTATAGTTATCCTTCTTGGTGTGAACAGGCTTTTATGAATATTGTGTTAGCTTGCTCAGGTAAATGTGACTATAACTACTGCAGTACTTGGGGTTCAAGACTTAATGAAGCTAAACCTAAACTTAATGAAATTGTTAGCATAACTATGAGTGATACCTCAAATCTCGTGGCTTGTTGAGGAGAGCTGTGCCATAACAGCCAAAAATGAATGCTGTTCTATTGTTTGCCACTAACTGCATCTCTTTCTGTTCCTTCATGAGAAAACTATTCATATTATAATCATATTTATGTCACTTTCTAATACACTTACATATGTGACATCCAGTAGTTCTTTCAGTCAATAGTTCTTGTAGTATCTTGTCTGTGTGCATGCATGTACATGTTTGTATATGTGTTGTCTGTTTACTTGTTGTATGTTTGGGTGCAGGTGTAATGCAGCACCAGAATTAAAATGTATCCAATAAATGGAGGATATAAACTACCGGTCTGTAAGATTTTGTAACGTTTTTGAAAGAATTTTATTATACTCGACAAGGCTGCATTGATATATTTGATCAAAATACAATAAAACCAGTAATAATGCAAAATATAATTACAATTAAAAATAACTTAAATTAAAAATATTTTAAAATGTTATTCTTGTGATGGCAAAGCTGAATTTGCAGCATCATTACTCCAGTCTTCAGAATTACATAATCCTTCAGAAATCATTCTAATATGCTGATTTGCTGCTATTATTTTTGTGGAAACGCATACATTTTTTCAAGATTGTTTGATGAATAGAAAGCTTAAAAATAGCTTTTATTTGAAATAGATTTTTTTATGTAACAGTTGTACATGTCTTTACTGTCACTTCTGATCAATTTATTGGGTCCTTGCTATATAAAAGTATATATATAAAAAAAAACGTATTCTTGTTGCATGTTTGAGTGACTGTCGAGTGAATGTGCCTGAGCTGTTTGGTGTTTTCATTATGTCATTAAATAGATTCATGCAGTTTTAAGATTCTGAAAGTGACTTTTGTTATAGCTGAACTGAACCTCTATTGAATTCCCATAATCTTATGAAGAAGTAGACAGAGTAAGATTTTCTTATGTCTGCTGGCCTAGTTCACCAATATGCCTCTCATTCTGTATGAGATACATGTTAGGCTGTTGATTACACTGTAATCAATACATCCATAGAAAAGCCAATGAGCTCAGGGGTATTTTTTTTCCCAGACGTTTACTCCAGAATTATATAATTTCTATTTACTGTAAGGCTAAGGCCAGACTTATTGTCAGGCAGTGAACAAGGAAACACATTCAAAATAGGCAGACCGCCAGGCTATTGATTATTTGACACTACCCCTTTTCCTCTGGCTGACTGGGCTGTTATTTTCAGGTGTTGCTGAAAAGTGATCGAGTGGACGCATTGTTGCACAGACTCCTTCCTCATGGTCAGCTCCTCTTCCTCAACCACCGTTTTGCCTTCAGCCTGGATAAAGAGATAGCGAGCTACGTGAGCAAATGAAAGAGTGTGTGTTTTTGGTTGAATCACATTGGTGAGCCATTTGCCATATATTCAGAGGGTAATATATATATGCCTGATAAATACAGGATGTTCTGATTTAGGAGATTTGGAGGAACTACTTCTCCTTTGAAGGTTTAATGCACACTTCCACGGTTCAAAGAAGGAATTTGAAAAGTAGAAGATGTACCCACAGTGTATTTCGAACTTTTTTTGCCTTTGAGGAAACCACACCAAAAAAGCAGTACACCTTATAATATCCCGGTGAGAGATTCTTCAGGTGTAAAAGGCCCATTCAAGTAAAGCTGTTTACACATTTGATCGTGCAGGCAGAATGACTTTGGAGTACCTGATTCACAAATGGTCAATTGATACCATTGTTCATTGAGTTTTAAGTTAATTAAAGTCTGAATTTATATTGTTATATTATATTGTTACTGTCTGGATGGGTCAAAATAAAACCATTGCATTATATACTAGCTCTCCTCTAGAGGGCAGTGTTGCTTTTTATTAATTGCTGTGTTCTGATTCAGTCAAGTGCATGGCAATTTGAATAATCCTGTAACACTTTTGTCTAAAATAATTTAATAGTTCGCAGCAGTGTGTCTGCCAACAGATCTGAGATGTCTGATTGACAAGGCCGTATGTCACATTCATATCTAGGCCAACAGAGCAATAACACAATTCCGGAAAATCCATTTTTTAGCGCTTCTTTCCTCTGATTTCATAATAACGAGTTGCCTGTGTGAAGGGAATGAAGGGAAGGTGAGGATGTCCTCTTATAGTAAGTGTGAGGCTAGTCATAACTCACAAGTACCATGGTTCAATATGTTAACTGGTGGGGGTGAGGGTTTTCTGGTTTCCTTGTGTCAGCTGCCTTAACAAACTAGGTGAAGTTGGTATTCCTCTCACATCGAGCAGGACAAGAGCCCATTAAGGCTATACACTATAACTGTGAAGTGTTGTTCAGGCATTCACATCGAAAGAACCTATAACACATTAGCATGGCATTACAAGGGCATTTGTATTGAAGGTGTATGTGCTCACATATAACTCATATCTCACGCAGCATTTCTGTTTTTAAACTTTGTTTTCTTGAAGTACACTCAAAATTTTCATTTGTTTTTTTGTGAAAGAAATAATTGTTATAATTGTTTTTCATCACCAATTTTCACAACTCTCTTACCATAAGGGCTTAGCAACAAAGAAACCTCCAGTTTAATTCTTTGTAAACACTGTCTCCATATGTGAAAACAGTTCTTTGCAGCATTCACACATGAGTTGTGATTGTGTTTTTGCAAATGTGCTGCACATGATGTTAAGATTTGGGATCTTGTTAAAAATTACCACCTTTAAAGCTCATGGGATCATGGGAAGTTTGACTTATGATTTTATAAGTCCACCACATGCCACTCGGATATAGATTATTTTATATGAGAGACATTTAGGCTATTTTACAGATTCTCTTTATAGCTCTTTATATTCCTCTCACAAACACATTGTTGTCTTTTCAAAACAGTAAATGCAAGACAATTTGTCCTTTATGGCTACTCTGTTGTTCCCACTGTCTCAAAAAACACAAAAATATTGAATGTGTTATTCATTCCAATATATTCATCATTCATCACAAGAGGTTCAAAAAGCCTTGGTTTTAAATGTACGCTTGCAAAACACAAATGCAATTATTACAGAAATCATAGAGCGTTTCTCGGCACATTTGGATCCACTTCAGCTGTGAAATCTGTTATTCAGCTGTCTGATGATTCTGTCCTAAATTGGGGAACGTTTTGCTCCCAGGTCTTGATGAAAGCCTCAAGTAATCACAATTAAATTGTGCTTCAGTTTGTGCTGAGTCTCAGGTCTAACCGTAGTAGTGTTATTACTACTGTCTGTCACTCTCTTTTACCCCCTCATAATAAAATCTCTATAATTTAAGTGTACATTTCCCTCTAGAAGAACTTTTTAAAATGAAACCTTCAGTGGTAAATCTTAAATGAAGCATATGTATATATATATATATATATATATATATATATATATATATATATATATATATGTATATATATATATATATATATATATATATATATATATATACATATATATGACAGTATGGCCACTGTAAAAAAAAAGTTTCCGCCTTAATTTTTAAGTATAATCAACTTGGATGTTTAAGTCATTTCAACTTAAATTACATTGATCTGACTTTAAAAATGTAATACAGTTGAAAATTGCTTAACTTTTTTTTGGTGAGTTAAAGCAATGTAAAAACATATGTTGTTATAACTTATTGATCATATAATTTTTACAGTATAGATATAACAAACATTAGTTTAATCCTGGCAGAACTTATATCCTGGGCTATATATTTCCATCCAAATTTATTCCGATAAAAATTCCGTAGAAAGAATCTCCGCAGAGGAAACCGTTTTCACATTAAAAATCCAGTTTTGTCAGTTGCTTTAGAGTTTTTAAGGTACACAGTGGTTCCAGGTTTCCTACTGTTTTTCTTTTTTCTTTTGTTGTGTCAGTAAATGACTGATACAGTACATGCTTCCTCTGCCATTTTCTACATCACAACTCCTACATACTTCCTCTGAAAGGTAGGATGTTTTTTTTTCTTTGTCTTTTTTTGTGTTTTAGAATAATGAAAGACCATATTCAGCATTCAAGAACAAAGAAAGTTATGCAGTTAGTGTGCGTTTGAGTCCACAACTGAACTTAAAACAAAATCAATTTAAATTACGTCTCATTTAGACTCGTATTCCTGAAGACAGTGGGTGTCTTTGAATGTTTCCACTGACCATTTTTATCAATGAAAGCCAATGAGGGCTTTAGGGAGACATTAGTGAAACATTTGTTGTGAAGTTAAAAAAGGGGAGAAAAAAAAAAAAAGAATGAAATAAGTCTCAGCTGTCAGATCTTCCCACCTCCATTCCTGGTTTACTCCAGTGTCGTGATTCTTTTTTTCTTTTGTAACTGAACAGCAGGATTTTCCTTTCAGAAGAAGGCAGAGACAGAATCATTTATTCAACACTTTGAACAAAGATGTCTGCTCAGAAACTAGATTTTATGTAAACATCCATAGAGGGTCTGGAGTCGTTGCGTAGCTGCTGCAGGGTTATTATCTAACAACAACCAAAAGCATAACAACATTTTCGTTACTTGGTTAGTAGCAGTGCCATCTTGCAGTACCACAACCTGTGATGTCACAGAGTTTGTTGGCACTTAATAACAAAATATTTATTATTATTATAATAATAGCCAACTGTACATTATTATTAACTAGTATCTTTTTTTTAAATTAATGCATAGTTTCGATTCTGGCCTTCAATTTTTTTGGCTTTTATTATTAGTTGCTGGAATCGTAATGGATAAACTCATATCTGTCACCAAATAGACCAATGGGCTCCATTGCTGCTAAAAAGTAGGCGAACAAAAATAAATCAGGACTCCGGGGCTGCGTCCGAAAGCGCATACTCTAGGTTCTTATTTTGTATAACTTCACAACCGCTAAAAAAGTATGTTCTATATAATATGAGTGTGTGTATGAATGTAATGAATGAAACTACATTCGCCATGCTGTCATTACCATGTACCCTACCAGCATCAGTTACATTACTTCACTGCCATTCATAAATCCTCTCCCGTGGCCTCATGGGATAGTAAAGTGTCCATCCTAAATAGACATCAGAATCCCGCCGGAAGTAGTCGGTCATCCGGGTACTTTTTGCCTATTGTTTTAGTACTGTGTAATTCGGACATACTACTTTTGTCACATACTGTTTTCGCCTAATGTATAAGTATGCGATTTTGGATGCAGCCCGAAATTAATTAATTTCTGACAGTCATTGTGGCAATATATTAATCAAGTTAGTATATCTATGGAAATCTTGAGACAGTGGGACTTGTGTCTGAATGTGTATCGGTAAGCGAAGCAGTACTGATCTCCTTTTCAGCGGCAGTTTATGAAAAAAAACCCCTCTTTTGTCCTTTGTTTTAACACTAAAACTCATTTTTACTTCCAGGAGAAATGCAATTGTGCCCTCCCATTTGTCTTCTGTTGCCTTGTGGCTTTCCAGTTTCCCTCTTTCACTGTCCCTCTCTTTATCTTATCTGCCTGTCTTTAACTGTCTCTCTGTACCGTTGTATCTGTTTAACTCAGGCAAGAGTTGTGATGTCACAGGTTGTAGTACTGCAAGATTGCACTGCTACAAAAGCTATAACAAAGCATTTTTTTTTCTTTTAAATGGTTACATTTATTGTGTATCCATTTACTAAATAATGACTGACTGACTGATTCATTTCCACTTTAAACTTATTTTAATTCTGCTATTGCCATGCTACATTTATTATTTTCATTTAGTTTAACTTGATGTTCTAAAATAACTAAAACATAAATAAAAAAATAAATAAAAAAAACTAATAAAAATGTTGAACACCACAAAATTACTACAACTTAACACTGAGCAGCTGTGGTTCTCATTTGAGAAATATAAATTTGAGTATGGCGTCTCACCATAAATTGCAGTATAACACTATTGCAACATTGCTGTTGTTAAAGGGTTAGTTCACCAAAAAAAGAAAATTCTGTCAGTAATGACTTTACCCTCATGTTGTTCCAACCCGTAAGACTTTCGTTCATCTTCGGAACACAAATGAAGATATTTTTGATGAAATCTGAGAGCTGTCTCACTCCTTCATAGGCTTCTAGGCAATTTCATTCTCCCAGTCCAGAAAAGTTAGTAAAGACATCGTTAAAATAGTCCAACTGACTACAGTGGCTCAACCTTAAGTTTATCAAGTGACGAGAATACTTTCTGTGCGCAAAAAAACAACAGAAATAATGACTTTATTCAACTATTCATTTTCTTCTGTGTGGGCCTCTGAGTGAGTCCACGAGCGCCACTACGCATGTGCGAGAACTGAGTTTTTGTGTTCCGAAGATGAAGGAAAGTCTTACGGGGTTGGAACAACATGAGGGTGAGTAATTAGTGACAGAATTTTTGGGTGAACTAACCCTTTAATAACATATGACAATAATAAAATATAAAAAGCATAAAAACAGCGCCCTCTCTGGTTATTGATTTATTGTTATGTTAATGTATGACTGAAACAGTGAGAGGTGGTTTATTATACTCATTGCATTGAAATGCCTCAGCTGTAAATTGGTGTGATTAATCTGTTTGTCACAGTTGTGAAGGAATAATTGAAGAGTACATCCAAATTTCTGTCAGTGTCTGTCAAGTAAGCATATGTTTTAAAATTGTAGCCTTTTAAAATATCTTTAGGATCATATTTTTCCTTCCCTACATCACCCTTATTTGAATTCTTGATGTATGTGAAGGAATAAATGCACTATTTTATGCATACAGCTTGACTCATTGTCTCACTTTGCTGATTACACAACACATGACCTTTATTGTAATACCTATATAATATAGACTATATATAAAAATAACTGGTTACATTTACATTTAATTATTTAGCAGACGCTTTTATCCAAAGCTAGTTACATAAAACAATGTGAGTAGATCAGTGCTTAAAATAATTGACAGATTATTTATTTTTGACATGATTTTAGATAAAATTGTAAGCGATGTAACCCAGTATTAATGAATGTAAAACCTTTTATTGTCATCCACACAGGCTCATATGAACACATTATGTTATAAAAAAAACAGCTTCATTTGACTGAGCGGATAGACAGACTCAAATCAGTAAAGAGAGTTTTTTCCTCCATCACTGAACATGCAAAAATCAAAGATTCTTCCCATCAATATGAAAACAGAAATCAAAGCAAAGACATAAAACAAGCTTGCTTGTCGCAGCCTTTGATTTGACTGACAATGTCACTTGTCATTTCAGAGTTATTTGGGGAAACTTGTGCAAAGTTCATCCACAGCACAATGCAAGTAGATTGAAAAAGTGATTGAGTGAGTCTGGAATATCTGCTTTGCTGCACTTTTGGCTTTGTGAGCAAGCCTGCAGGGGTTTTATGAGACTCTTGACCAGTCCAAAAGTGAAGTATTTTTTGAAACTCCCATGATATATAACCTTGACCTGAGAAATGACACTATAATTCTCACTCAAAACATTTCAATCATCATTGCCATTCCCCAAGATGTGTATTTTCTGAAATTAAAGGAACACTATGTAACTTTTGGCCCTCTAGCGGATAAAAAACAAAACTGCTTGCATTTTTCAGAAGAACATTGTTTTAGTTGTGTGTCGGTTATATGTGACTGTGCGGATGAATATGGTTAACACATAAAACATTCACTAAGGCTTAAGAAATATAACCAGTTTAGATGGAAATGATCTCAAGCTGACTAGCTGAAGACGTTACTGTAGCTATACACATTAATAGACACGTACTTCCTTAAAAATAAATTCCAGCACAGCTCTACAACAACCTTAATAAATGATCCTTCACAATAATGCTTTACAATGAACTTTTATAGAGAGCTACATATGCCAATTTGCCATCTGTTCAATAAAATACCTTACTCTGTTGAGTAATACAAACAGCATCTTTTCAAATCCATCAATTCTTCATCTCTGAAAAGCCAATCCAATGTTGATTCTTGTTTTATTGCCAGCAGACTCTCCTCTGTTCTGTTCTGTTTTCCTCAGCTTTCCTGTAGCTCAGTGGTAAGAGCATTGCGTTAACAACGCAAGGTTGTGGGTTCGATCCCAGGTGATTGCACATACCTATGTATAAATGTATAGAATAATGCAATGTAAGTCGCTTTGAATAAAAGCGTCTGCCAAATGCATAAAAGTAAATGTAAATGTTTTGTTTTTTAAACAGGCGATTCCCCAAAAGTTTGAGATTTAGTGAGCTCCATGTCAACTTATCTCGCTTGCTGTGACAACTATGCCACTCCCACATCATACACATGTCAAAGTAGCCGGAGCAACTTTTCTCTGTACGGATATGACGAGACGCGCTCGAGTGAGTGACATATGTACGCAATTTCCCATGAAAACCACACTGACAGGTCTAAAATATAAACAATTATGCTTGTTTCTTTTGGCTTCTGTGGTTTTGGTATTTATTTATTTTTTCTGGGAATTTGGCAGAGTTGTAAATTCCAGGTTAAGAAAGTACAAGTCCTCCTCAGTATTTTGTTCCAATCACCTGGATTTGCTAATTAGCACAGTTTTTAATTAGTGAAATCAGCTGGCTGAGTTCATTGGTGGAATAAACATATGGCAGGACTTTTACTTTCTGACCCCTGGACTTATTTGGTGGGTGTATTTGTTTGAAAATGGGTATGTGTGTTTGTTGAAATAGCAAACTGATTAGTATTCTGTGTTTAGTGTTTAATTACTTCTGTCAGACAGTACAATTACAGATTAGGAAGTATTAGAGCGAAATGACTTTTGGTCTACATAGCAATGAGAGACACGCACAGGTATGTTTCTATACATCTTACAGATTCCATAAACTGATGTTTTTCCAATAAAATAATATAGGCTGGCATTAAATTATACTTGATTGATAAAGTATAATTTAGTCACAGACACAGTAGTTACTTGATAATTGCTAATTGATATTAAATACAACCCTTTGGTATAATTAAACATAATTTTTGGTGAATTATTATTATTCAATGTAATTTGGTTGTTTAAGTCTGCCGCAGGGTTATTATCGTTAACTAAAACCAAAACCATAAAAAAATTAGAATTAATTTAATTTAAAAAATGTGCGCTTTTCTATGCACTCAAAGCGCTTTACATAGAAGGGGGGAATCTCCTCAACCACCACCAATGTGCAGCATCCACCTGGATGATGGGACGGCAGCCATACTGCACCATAATGCCCACCACACACACTTACTGGTGGAGAGGAGACAGAGTGATGAAGCGAATCAGTATGGGGATGATTAGGAGGCCATGATGGACAGGGGCCAAAGGGCAAATTTGGCCAGGATGCCGGGGTTACACCCCTATACCTTTTTTTTTTTTTTTTTCAAAGGACATCCGGGGATTTTTAATGACCACAGAGAGTCAGGACCTCGGTTTAACGTCTCATCCGAAGGACAATGAACTAAGACTTAACAACAACTATATTAATATATAAAAAAATGCAAAAACACAACAAAACTGCTGAAAATATACAAATAAAATCTGAGTTAAAATATTAACATCAATGATACTAAACTGGTCTGCAGACTGAACAGCAGCCACTGATAATGCTGATTTGTTGAGAGATATTTAAAGAAGTATTTTACTCTATCCTGGTGGTGACTGAGACACCGCTGCTGCTGCCTCTGAGCTTTTCATATTTGCCATACCGTTTTTTTTTCTTTGTTTGTCTTCAAAGCATATTCAAAGTTCCCACGCCCTCCTTGCAAACTCTTGACAACCCCCTACGGTGCTCTAAGGTTGGGAATCACTGATCTAAAATATAGATTTTACTTTTCGGTTTGGTGCTAATTTCGAAAACACATGAAAAAACAAACAAAAAAAACTGACAGGATTGTACTACAATGTGTACACCAATCTAAACAATATGGCATGTAAAGATTCATTGGATTTATTCATTTTCTCTGAGACCCCATACTTGGATAATGAAATTTGTCATTAAGCATGTTTAAAGCATATTATCAAGTTGAAATTTTGTTTCAGCTCCCAAGACTACAAAAAATTACTTTAAATGTAATATTTCAACAGCAAGGACCTTGGTGCTTCTGAGAGCAGAACAATGCTGTTTGTGGAGCATTCTCTCTCTCTCTCGCTCTCTGTGTGTGTGTTAGGAATGAATACCTCCTTATCTGTTCAAGTGCAGTATCTCTGTAAACTGTAAAAGACTGTGCTGATTTCTGTCACTTCTTTAGTAGCTGTTTCTTCTGACAGCGATGGTTCATATCGAACTCTTTTCTCTGCTGGATAAAGGACAAGCATTTGGGTTTTTGCTAAACTTCAGTCATTTTTCTGATTTAAGCTGAGATCTTTTTGTACAGTTGCTGGAACAGTGTTCCTCGGGGGCTCCGTGTGCTGTTTGCTACTCTAGAGAGGATGTCCTCACAACTCAGAATGACATCGGTAGGGGACACAGACATTCTGATTATTCATCCCTTTTTGCATCTACACTCTTTCGTCATTTTTCCTATCCATCAAGCATGAGGAGGAGAAACAGAGACGTTGTGCGGTAGACTGAAACAGAATGATCTTTTAGAGAAAGACGGAGGGCCCAGGTCTTCCTCCCAGCTCATTTTCTGCTCAACACATACACAATGTAGGAAGAAAAAAGACTGTGCCCATGTGCCTGTCTTTTTGTGTGAGGAGGAGAGAGCGAGAGAATGGGAGTATGTGTGATGTTTATCTCTGAATAAATAAATCATTTTCCGATTCACAGATGGCTCACTGCAGCAGTGGATGAGGATGGTCTGTCTGGATGTGTCGTTGTGTGTGTGTTTGTCCAACCGATGTCACATTATTCCTGATGGATTTTGTTCCTGTTAGGTGACATGGAGCCATCTGGGGGAATCTGCACTGAGTGTGTGCATGTAAGGTGAAACAGAGGAAACGAGGAAAATGAATAGCTATACTTACCAGGGTTGACTCTGAAAAGTCACAATTTAAAGGCCATAAGAATATATGAATGTATTTGCATTATATAAAAGAATAACAAAGCAAGTGGCATTAAAAGCAAAAGTAAATGAAATACATTTTATAGCATACTATTCAGTGTACTTGTTATGGAAATAGTATACTTTAAAAGAGCACGGGAATGTGCAAACTGAATGTAAAGTTTTATTTTTATTTCATTATTAGTTATGTACATTAAATGCAATAAGCAAAAATGCAATTATCTTAACTTTTTTAACTAGGACTTCTTTATATAAAATGTCATAATTACTCTTCTGTTATCTTTGAAATATGGTTAAAGTGGATTGCTGAATTTAAGCATTTACGGTAAACTTAAATATACTTTAATGTAATTTCTATTGGAACTTGAATGTCATGTATTTGTATATATAGGCCTATATATATGTAATGTATTTGTAATTACACATTTGTAATGAGGACGTTGCACTTTAGTACATTTAAAATATATTAACTTTAAATGTAATATCGAATAACAAACTACAATTAAAATGATAAAGTATTTTACATGTGCTTTTGTATGTTAGTCAACACATCAAAATAAGTGTAATATATAGCACAACAAAGATGATTAAAACATAATTATTTTAAATGTACTTCAAAGGAAAACTTTTAACAGTATGACAAAGAGCACTTATTTTTACAGAGTTTATGTATATATTTATGCAGCCATTTATTTCATTAATATTATATTATCTCATCTCCAAGTCCAGTTTTTAAAAGTATGATTTTAAAGGGCCCCTATTATGGATTTTTGAAAATTACCTTTCATGTAGCATGTAACATAGCTATAAATGAATGAAAACATCCTGCAAAGTTTTAAATCTGAAAGTTCACCTTATATAAAGTTATTTGCTGTGTCCGAAACCGTTCCCTATCCACTATATAGTGCACTCAAATGCCATACACTATATAGGGATAAGTGAAGGAGTGAGCGGTTTCGGACACGGCTATTGTCTTTCAAAGTAAGAGTCGACTCTGAGTCAAAAAAATGAATCGTTTTTCAAACGAGTCATAAGCCGTTTCGTTGTGATGTCAAGACGAAACATTAGCATATTGCGCGAGCAGACACCAGGGAAAACTTGAACTCAAACACTGCAGCTGATTCCTGTGGATGCTGGATAGCATCATGTTGAGGAGAAGCTGCTGTGCTCTACAATGTGAAGGTAAAGCCAGTTTTTTTCACTGAGGACGAGCATGTGAAGAATCAGTGGTTAAAATTCATCTTTACCACGATATCACAGCAGTATAATCCTAAACTTTTGCTGTGTTCCCTTTTTTTTACTGACGACTGCTTCTCAAATCTCGGAGTTCAATGTAGGATTTGCAAACCCCTTGCTTTTGAAAGATGGTGTTCAAAATACTTAGTTTTGAGTTTTATATTGTGTAGGTCTCCAGCTAACTGGTTCTCACAATATTACCATCTAACTGAAATACTTCTGCTAATCAGTTGTGGGCCACTATTACCTATAACTGTGTCTATTCATGCAGATTGTCAGGCGTTCACACTACTTTGAGGAAAGATTAAGCATGGAGCAAGATTTGTTTTACCAACGTTTATGTCACATCAGTCATTCACGCTAGAGCTGACTAATGTATGCACTGTTATTGATACAGTTTCCACATGTTCACTGCAATAAATTTGAAAAATACTCTGTAAATAAATAAGTAGGTCTATAAGTAAAATAATCGTTTTTTGATGGACATGCACTTGTTAATGCTGATAGTGAGGAAATACAGTTGCAACATCTCATAATGTACCTCAAACTGTGTATCACTGAGAAACGCCCTGCTCGTGTCGTCCTTGCAATGGAGGTTCGGGTTGAATAACTAGTTCTTCCAGTGTTTCATCATCGCATTCGCGCTCGGATTGATATGGTAAAATCGACGTCATTGTTTGTTACTGTATTTAAAGTTTATGGTGTTTTACATTGTTATGGCAATGGGCGTTTTTGTTTTCGACACGCGCTGTACGCGGTAAACCAATCACAACAGAATGAGCTGTCTGACCAATCAGAGCAGAGTAAGGGGGGATTTAGAGAGTTTGATTCATCTCATGAGAATCATTGAAAATGTGGTGATGTGCAAATATATATTATGAGAAAATGAAACTGTTTTTTTACCTTTGATGCATGTAAACCTGTTGTAGGAGTCTCCAAAACAACATTCGGAAACTTTAAAATAGCATAATAGGGGCACTTTAAGTGCACATTCAATATGATTAAGCACACTTCTTTTTCACAAGGGATTGCAATGTCATTCAAATATTTGTAAGTGTGGCTTAAGTGTCCTAATATTTTTTGGGCCACTGTAAATGTATTATTGGCAGCTGAGAGCTTAAGTGTTTGGAAGCAATCTGTGCCTTCTCTCTCTCTCTCTCTCTCTCTCTCTCTCTCTGAGCTGAGGAGAGATTTGGGCATCTGAGGGTTCCCACGTGGAGAGAGTGACTTATTGGGCTTTTTCTGTCTAATACTATACTTTACTTTCTTTTTTTCGGTTTCTATAATAAAAAATAAAAAAAATAAAAAAATAAAAAAAAGAATAGGGGAGAGCAGGGCACAACCTAACACTTTTTGACTTTCTCAGTTTGCGTAAATCTACTTAGGGTTCAGAGTATTTATTTTTTCCCACATTCATTTCCCACATGCCTAGTATACTTATGTGGTTTTGTGGTACAGTATATACTTTTTTCTTGATATAACCTGAAACAATGGAAGTGAGATGTGACAACATGCCCCATAGGTGGGGTACATTTTAACATGTGAGGGGCACATTGTAACATGACCATATGACAGCTTAAAATGCTATCTGATCTAATAAAAAAAATATACAAGACAAACTAAAATATTTTATCAATAAAATACAATTATTAACTTTTTCATATAAATTAATGGCATTTTTAATAATTAAAAATAAAAGAATGTTTGAGTTTGACAACGAACACACCGGAAAACACAGCTATACAACATAGTTCAAAACATAATAATAATTAATACATTTATTTATTCACCCTTTTCTCATGTTTTAATAGAAACATTTATTCACCTTTTTCTCAAGTATAGAATAGAATAGTATAGTTTTAATAAGGGCACATTGTAACGCAGTGTTAAAACATTCCCCACCTGCACAACTGGAATTTAAACCCTGCTAGTGTCTTCTGCTAGTTAGCGAAGCATTAAAGAACCATATCAACTGTTAAATAACATATTCGAGATTAAAATAATATCAGATTTGTCTGATTTAAAATAAAACCAAAAATAGAAATGAAAAATTCACATAAGTAAGAAATGTACTTTTGCTATGGTTAAATAAATGTTCAGTGATATCTTCCAAAGATTTCAGAATTTTGGAATTTTTTTCTCTATATAGTGTTGATATGGCAACTAGTAAATACACTAAGTTTCATCATGCTATCATGTGTGGAAGTATTTAAAACAAGAGTGTTACAACTAGCTACAACTATTAGCTATTACAGTCCCTCCTCGCTTCCTTCTCTGCTAATATCTCTACTGTTAAAATGACTTACTATCACAACAAAATGAACAATTCTTCTGACTCTCGCATGCTTTTCAAAACCTTCTCCTCTCTTCTCAACCCTCCCCCTTCATCAACCCTAATAGCAGACGATTTTGCCACATTTTTCATTATTAAAACAACCCCCATCAGCGGCCAATTTATCAAACCACAAACTGACACGCACATCTTACCAGCTAACACACACATTCTACCCTCCTTCTCTCTGCTTTCAGAGGCAGAAATCTCCAAACTCCTCCTTTCCAATTGCCCTACTACCTGTCTGCTTGATCCTATTCCCACTAATCTACTTCAAGATATTTCTTCCTCAGTTGTACCCGCACTCACGCACATCATCAACACCTCTTCACACTGGTACCTTTCCCACAGCATTTAAGCAGGCTCGGGTAACCCCACTGCTTAAGAAACCCACTCTAAATCCAGCACATTTGGAAAATTACTGACCGGTATCCCTTCTTCCATTCGTCGCGGATTTCTACCAGATAACTTCCTTTCTTACACAGAACAACCTCCTGGACAACAACCAGTCTGGTTTCCAAAGCGGACACTCAACTGAGACTGCTCTGCTCTCAGTTATTGAAGCTCTGAGACTGGCAAGAGCAGCTTCCAACTACTGGATCTGTCTGCTGCCTTTGACACAGTTAACCACCAGATCCTTCTGTCAATACTAAAGACGAAGGGCATCTTGGGAACCGCACTCCAATGGTTCAAGTCTTACCTCTCAGGTAGATCCTTCAGGGTGTCTTGGAGGGGTGAAGTGTCTAAGACCCAACATCTAGCTACTGGGGTGCCTCAGGGCTCAGTGCTTGGACCACTTCTCTTCTCCATTTACATATCATCACTTGGATCTGTGATTCAGAATCATGGCTTTTCCTATCACTGCTACGCTGATGACACACAACTCTACCTCTCATTCCAGCCTGATGATACAATGGTAGCTGCTTGCATCTCAGCCTGCCTGACAGACATTTCTGGCTGGATGAAGGACCACCACCTTCAACTAAACCTGGCAAAGACAGAGCTCCTTGTGGTCCCGGCCAATCAAACACTACACCACAACTTCTCCATTCAGCTTGGTTCGTCATCCATAACTCCTTCAAGGTCAGCCAGGAACCTTGGAGTTGTGATTGATGATCAATTGAACTTCACAGACCACATTGCTAGAACTGCCCGGTCCTGCAGATTTGCTTTATACAACATTAGGAGGATCAGGCCCTTCCTATCAGAGCATGATACACAACTCCTTGTCCAAGCTCTTGTTCTATCCAGACTGGACTATTGTAATGCTCGCCTATGCCCCCAACAGTGATCCTGAGCGACAAGATATTTTTTTAAATTAAAGGAACCGTGTGTAAGATTGTGGCCAAAACTGGTACTGCTATCACTTTCAAATTACTGTAGAGCGGTGTATCCCCTCCCCCTCCCCCCCTGCCTCGAGGTTGCCAGATAGGCTGGCATTTTTTATCCGACACGTTTGTAGCTGCAGCTGTGGTAACTAGAGCAGAGCTGGCAACCCGGATGCCGAAACACTACTGACTTCGTGATTGGTAGATAGGTGGAGGGTGGAGCATCAGGCCAAAACACAACATGACAACATCAACATCAGTTGAGGGCTGCAACTTAACTTTTAAATGACAATATCCTGGCCGGGCTACGGTTGTCAGTGATATAAGTATTTGAAATGAACATGATTTCTTAATGTCTAGTGACATATCAGGGCCATTTTATGATTAATTGAAATACATTTCTTACATACAGTTCCTTTAAGAGATGCCATCCAGAAGTATGATGATAGACACACTAATAGTCTTGTAATTGGAGGGGACTGGAATTGCACAACAGATTTTACAGTGGACAGAAATGGGGAAGAGCCTCATAGTCAATCAAGTAGCACACTGTTAAAAGTTATGCATGAATTTCAATTAATAGATGTATGGAGAACAAGAAATATCAGTGTGAAACCGTATACATGGTTGAAAGTGTGTGACAATAGATTTTGGGGTGCAAGATTGGATAGGCTTTATATGAAAGAAATGTGGAATAATAGAGTAATTGATGCTTGTATTTTTCCAAACGGGTTTTCAGACCACCATATGATCACTTTCAGTTTTAAATGTAAAAAAAGACATTAAGATCTAATTATTACTGGCATTTAATGTTAAATTATTACATTTAAATACAAAGATGCTTTTTTTCTGTGAGAGTTTTAAAGTGTTTTGGAGTGAATGGAAGTTGAAGAAGCTTTTGTTTGAGAATCGTTGTCAATGGTGGGATGTGGGAAAGGCGAATGTAAGATTATTTAGTCAGAATTATGCTTTTCATACATCAACTATGGTCAAAACAACAGTAAATACTCTACAAAAGGACATTGAGTTGTTGGGAAAAATATCTTGTAACTAATAATGAAGGTGTACATTGTGATGCGTTGAAAAAGAAAAGCAAGAACTGAATTATTTTCTACAAGAGCAGGCCAAAGGAGCATTGATAAGGGCAAAATTTTGCACTATCAAAGATATGGATGCTCCAAGTGCTTTCTTTTTTAATCTTTAAAAAAAAATAATGTGTTAATCAAAAGCAGATGTGTCATCTTCGTCGTCAGTGTGGACCAGTAACATCAAATCCGTTTCGTCAGGGCGTGAAGAAATTTAGAGCTGAGTCTCATAACAGTGAAAACTAATGCCATGCTTCCTAATGATATTTCCCAAGGGTAGCATGCGAACAGCAACGGTCCTAGTACTGAGCCTTGTGGTACTCCATACTGAGCTCGTGATCGATAAGACTAAAATCTCTTCATTTACTGCTACAAACTGATAACGGTCAGATTAGTATGATTTAAACCATGCTAATGCAATTCCACTAATGCGAACATAATTTTCAAGTCTATTTCAAAGAATGTTGTGGTCAATAGTATCAAACGCAGCACTAAGATCGAGTAACACTAATAGAGAGATACAACCACAATCGGATGATAAGAGCAAATCATTTGTGACTCTTATGAGAGCTGTCTCAGTATTATGGTCCAGTCTAAATCCTGACTGGAAATCCTTGCAGATACCATTTCTTTCTAAAAAGGAACATAGTTGTGAGGATACTGTCTTTTCTAGTATCTTTGACTGAAAAGGTAGATTCAAGATCGGCCTGTAATTGACTAATTCTGTAGGATCAAGTTGCGTTTTTTTAACAAGCAGTTTAATCATAAGCAGTTTAATCATAGCCAGCTTAAAAGTTTTTGGTATGTATCCTAATGACAAAGATGAAAAATGATATTAAGAAGAGTATCTATGACCTCTGGAAGCATCTCTTTCAATAGCTTAGTCGGTAAAGGGTCTAACATGTTGTTGATTTAGATAATTTAACGAGTTTAGAAAATTCATCCTCTCCTATAGCAATGAATTAATAGAATTTTTCCTCAGGGAGACTACAATGCACTGCCTGATGCGATACTGTAGTAGACAGTTGCATAGTTATAAGTTTCTCCCTGATATGATCAATCTTGTAAGTAAAGAAGTTCATAAAGTTGAAGCTTTATTTTTCGTTAGTTTAGCCACTGTTTCAAGTAAATACCTAGGGTTTTGTTTATTTTCTTCTAATAGGGTTGAAAAATAAGCAGATCTAGCAGTTTTTAAGGCCTTTTTTAGTTTTTTTTTTCACTCCATTTTTCTGGCTGCTCTCTTAAGGGCCTGTGTGCTCGTTGTACAACGTCGTTGGACTATTTTCTTTAATCTTCTTTAAGCGCAAAGGAACAACTGTGTCTAAGAAGATGAAGGTGAAGTTGCAGACTCGATTTTATCTTTCAAGACCCCTCAGCTAGACCATTTAAAAAATGTGTCTAAGAAAGGAATATACTACACTACAGTTAAAGTCACACATCGAGATTCATTGAAGAGGCAAAAAGCTTCTAGATGGCCAGAACTGTTACAACCAGACTTTCTCGTGCGGGACAGGTGGTGGATCCCGTATAACCCCCCTGTAGAGAAGTGTACTGCTGATCTGAGGATCTAGAACATTTGTTTTTAAGGTGTAACAGATTACAAGACCTTTTTGTTTTGCTTAAGACTTGGTTTAGAAGTTTTAATGAGGATTTATCCGATAAAGTGTTTATTGGGGAATGAAACACAGTTTTTCAATGAGGAAGAAAATATGTTTATTAAATTTTTTGATGGGAACAGCTAAACTTGCAATTTGGAAAACAAGAAAGAACAAAGGTCTACAACTTACAATAGATCCTGAAATTATGTTTAGACGGTTGGTAGAGGGAAGACTGAAAATCAAATTCACTTATTACAGACTTACAAATAATGTGGTTTTCTTTTGTGATGAATGGTATTTTAATGAGGCACTACACAATACAAAATGATCAGCTCATTGTAAATTTTAAATTACAAAGTAATTTATTTAAAAAATAAAATAATATTTTTTAATAACTGCCAGTAATGTAATGTGATGTAAGGTTCATAGAATAATAAAGTGCTTGTTTAAACTCACTCTCACTCTCTCTCTCTCTCTCTCTCACACACACACACACACACACACACACACACACACACACACACACACACACACACACACACACACACACACACACACACACACACACACACACACACACACACACACACACACACACACACACACACACACACACACACACACACACACACACACACACACACACACACACACACAGAGAGAGAGAATATGCCCTGGTTAGCATGATTGTGTCATTGGTGTCAGCACCCAGTCTGTCTGCAATGTCACATTATTATCAATAGAGGACATGATGGCAGAGAAAGAAAGAGAGACTCTCCACATATCCTAGTCATTGAGCACAACCTATATCTCAAGACATACACTCTCTGTATGAGTGTCTCTCTGGGACACTCTACAGGTGGAGTGATGGGAAGAACTTCTTTCTCTGAAGAAGCTCTCACTTTCTCAGTTTTGCAAGAACAGATGTGTTGAACAGATCACATTGAGTTCTCTTCCCTGTCTTAAAATTGAGCTTAACCTCAGAATCTTCTGCATTCAAAGAGAGGATAGTCGTGTCTTCTTAGGCAATGATAGGCCTTTGGATATTTAAAGGTAGGGTAGGTAATCCTGTTCAGAAACACTTTTTTTTATACTGGGTGAAATGGTCCTTCCATCCTGATAGTAGTCAATACATTATGTGTTTAGAAAAAGGAATGAAAAAAATCAGACCTCTGTAGCAGCTGCAGGACAGTAAAAACTCTGACCAATCACTGCCATTCGGTGCGAATGTAAAGAACCAATCAGATGCCTTCATGTCTCGTGCCCGCCCCGAGCCCCACTGCGCGCGCTGCCCTGCGTGCACTCATCACATGTCACCGTTCCCGGAAATATTCAGCTCAAAGCACCTGCATATGCAGTCAGCGAAGGCAAACAAGGCAAAAACTACTTCCCTGCCCGCACTCTTGAACGACCTCCTCTGCTTCGCCCTCAACCCCGGACCTGTCCTCGAGCCGACGATGCGGTACTTTTCTCCGGACTCGGAGTGTACGTTAGTCTTCATTAGAGTCAACAATGTTTTCATCATGGAAACTCTTACATGCAAAACACCGTATATGTTATGAATCTTACACGAAATTCATCTTCATCACAGTGTAACTGATGGTAATGGAAAAACGTGTATCAATGCAACCTGTCTTTAGTTTTGCCTTATAAATATAGTTCGTTACCGAATGAAACTTTACCATTATCGATATGCTAGCTTGATAGTGAGTACTAAAAGAAATCTTATTTGTTTATATTCATAGTGATAAAGTTAGGTATTTTATTACATGTGATTCTGACATGATGTCACTGTATGTACTGCGCTCCTTCCTCTCCACTCGTCTCAGGTAATAAATGCGTCTTGTTCCAGCCTGAGCGTTTGGCGTCGCGCGTTCATGTGTTTTGGGGGCGTGGCTTTGGAAGGAGCTCAGAAGGGAGGGGGTGGAGTGAATGGAAATAATGAGCTGTGTTTATTGCAGATTAAAAGGTCTACAGTCACTCGATTTTTTAATTTTCTTTTTCAGAGTACTTACATTTTAATTATGTATTGGTATATAAAGACAGTTTAAACAAATTTGGAATGTTTTTTTTTTAGAAAAATGATTACCTACCCTACCTTTAATAGATGTGATCATTTTGCCTAGTGGTAGTTCTAAAAGTACTGACAGTGTTAGTAGTGCATAATTTTTGTTTTCACATGCATTTAAATTCAGGGATTTTGTGTACAGCTGATTTATATTAAGGTGTCATATTTTGGCATTTTATTGGTCATCTGTCACTCTGATCTTTAGATATTGGTGTTGTATTGGCCATTTTCAAATAAATTGCCACTAGTGTTTAGAGTGTTTGTGTGGAAGCTGTGGGTTTGGTGTCTGTGGAGAGTGAAATGGGTGTTCTTCGAAAATATGAATAAGCAATGAGGGCATGAATGAGCTCCGTGGAGAAGTGGTTGTATCTTCTTCTCTTGCATGGAGGAGGTGGGTGAGTTTCCAATGTATTGCTTAGGCTTGCTCTGGATCTCTACCTTCCCGCAAAAATGAGTTTCAACTGTCAACAAATAAACCAGAAACAACTAATCAAGGTTAAAAAATAAATAAAATAAGTCCAGTAGGGGTTCTGTAAAATATATATTTGATGGAACTCTTTGGTAAGAAAAAGATATAGTTCAGGGCTCAATTCCAATAAAAAAATGTTTACAAGACATAAAAAAAAGCAACTAATGTGCTGCAAACCTACACATTTTGTCAAATATATCACCTTTTTTAACACATTTTTGAATGGGAAGTGTGCCCTGGCTTAACTAATCAAGGTGTTCATAATCATATATTTAAAAACATATAATGTGTTCCTCTATTCTATGCAATTTTCTAGTATGTTTCTGAATGTTTTCTGAATGTCAATAATGTCCAGTACACGTGTAAGTTTTTTTTTGGTTATATGAACATTACCATATCATTTTGAAAAAAACATTTTGAACATGAATGTTCAACTAAAATGTTTAAGAAAAAAACATTCTTTGAATGATGTATGAACATTTTTGTGCTAACCTTTTGAGAACATTGTTTAAGACCAGACATCTTTGAATGCACAATGTTACAAGAACATTTGTTAAAAATTTTAAGAGAACCTTGTCAAAACGTTTGCAAGTTCTGTGAGCGTTCCCTGTTAGCTGAAAACTTTGTTCACACTGAAAAAAAACCCCAAAAACATCATCCATAAAGAAAAAGAGCACTTATAATACTCGGATTTAACCAAATAAATCAAGTGTGAAATATTGGACACTTCATGTTCTCACAGCTTTCTTTTTGGAGGTAGAGAGACTAGACTCTAATGCTGGATGACAAAATAACCGTATAAAATTCACAATAGAGTACATAATGCATAGTATAGGTGCATAATGTATAGTACGCCATTTGGGACACATTCATAGATGCCACTTTAGGAGCTGTTCCTGATTAGCTCAACATATCAACCTATCCACTTTTTTGGGGTGCGTCTCATTCAGCTCTGTAGCGTCCTAGGTTGTGAATTGGTATATCGTGTACACAAATTCAGGCACTGCAAGGACAGTAAAGACCCTGCATGGCTCATTGGGACACTGATGACTCTATTTCCAGCAACATGACAACTTCTTCATTGTACAACATACTGGTATTTATGAACAACAGCAAAATCTTTCTGACTTATTTTTTTTACGTTATTTAAAGTACATTCAGTGGCGTCATGCCCATTCAAAGCCCATTTTTCCTCCCTGATAATTTTTTTGTCACAACTTTATTCCTATTATGCTCCATAATATACCAGAGCCTATAACGACTCAAATGTATTCTTCTGGATGTGTAATAAATCGGTCAGCAATGCATCAGCCCGCCCCTTTTTCCTAATATGTTGTCTGTGTATCAAATCTAGAGCGCTACGCGCGTAGCGCTCTAGAATCTTTGCTGTGTATGTTCAAGCAACTCACTCGTCTCGCACGTTGAGCTGGCAATGTTTTACAGATGGTCTTGAAGTGGTAAGTGGGCAAAGCAACAAATCGGCATTGAATTAGTTATCGGATGATATTAAAAGGTAGTGGGATTATTTGTGGTTGACCTGGAAATTTTAACTTGATCAAAAAGTTATGGATTTGATATTAGCTGCAAATTCAGAGCATTAACTTAAGTTGTGTCAGTGTAACGTTATCGATAGCTAGCCTAGTCTAACCGTAAACTAGTTGGCTAACGTTACTGCCATACAAAGCCATAGTAACGTTATCTGATCGGTTTTGAAACATCTGTTCTGTTTTGTCTTGTGTCAAAGTCTCCAGCTGGTTCAATTGTTTTCAGTTTCATAGAAACGAGGGTGTTAAATTTGTTGTAGGCTAACTGCAAAATCCAACCTAACGTTATCAAGGCATCGACTTGATGTTTCTCCCATAGACTGTTATTCACGGTTCTTCACGGATCAGGCAGCTCTAAATTACTCTTTACAAGTTCCTTATTTAAAATATAATAATGAGCAGTGTAACTACAGTATTTCAATGATTTTACTAAAGTAATGTTACATATTACATTTGATTTGATTTGATTACTTTTTTACATTTCTGTCAAATATTAACCATTTTCAAATAAACGGGGTAGTGTTAACGTTAACCTTATTCAGCACTGAAATCTGTCAAACTTCTTTCAAAGTCCTTCATCACATATTAATATTAAAATAACTTAATTTCAGAGCACCACAAAGTCAGACCTCAGCACCTTTATGTACCTTTAATGTAAGATCGTTCTTAGGTCACATACCAATTATCATAACATAAAAACTGCAATGGTACTGTTTTTAAAATCATGTGTAGTAGGCCTAGTGTAAACATGCTTTAATGAAGTAGACTTCAAAAGCTTTTGAATTTGAGCTTACAGTTCTTTCATCAACCTGTCTTTTACATAAACTTACAAAATAGATACTTTAACTTAGTCCTCAGATAGAGGAGGGTTGCTGCTAGCTCCGTTAAGGTATTTCTGTCCCTCCCAAACTGCGTTGAAATGGTATGTTTAGCAGCCAGAATTTAAAAATTTTCAGGAGGAGAAACCCCCTGACCCCTCCTAACATGATCCATATCACCCGTCAGAAAACAATTGCAACGTCTCAGATTGTGCCCCCCCAGAATTTTGGCTTGCATGACGCCCCTGAGTACATTATAATAAATACTTTGCTTGTTACATATACGTGCAACATTTTGGCTGTACATAAATTATAAATGTTAGCTAGATTATGTTCATTACCTGTCTAACGATGTACTGTATGTTTATGCTGAAATATGATTTTTTAAAACATCTATCGCTTGTCATTATGTGTAGTGAGTTGGCTTGCGTGATTTATGTTTCGCGCATCAGAACTTCCGTTAAGGGAACATAGTGAGCATCAATGCACCCTGGTTTTCACGGTGTATTGTGGAACTTATGTATTGTGGAGCGAATGTTTCAGTGCACTATATGATTTTGCGATTGAGACGGCACTTAAAATGGCTGACTCCTTTATCAGTGCCCTTATTACTGAACTAGGGAGCTGACTGAGATGCACCATTGGAAATACCCCTCACATCCCTCTTTGAATGTAATTCAGCACAATCTCAACAGATAGCTAGTTCTGCATGAACACGATTGAGGGCCCCTAGTGTTGTGGATGTATTGGTGTCACTTATATTGTGAAATGAAGGTGTGGGCCATTATGCAGATCATATCTTGTCAGAGACTCCACTTTGGACCTTATATCCTCCTTATTTTTAATTTAAGAGTTGGTGCGGCCATTTGTAACTTGAATGTGCAAGGTTTCTGGTGTCATCCGCTTAGAGTTATTTTAGCTGCAAACAGCCATTATGCTTGCTTGAAAGTGGTACTTGTTGTCATATATCAGTGAATTATTCTTATTATATCGTTTTATGATTAATATTATTTATTTATCATACCCTCCCATCAAAACCTCTTGGCAGCTCAAAAAGTGTTTTGTTGTTACTTTTCACTTTAGGACAGAAAAGGCTCATAGATACGCTCACACACTCAAGCACCGATACAGTAATGGAGTGTAATGGTGTGTGTCTGCAGGATATCGGCCCTTCAGATTCCATTAAGTGAGAATGTGCTGATATCAGATAGCAGGGGCTGATGGGATATGTGGGCGTGGCAAATGCTAGCATTCATCAAAGTACACTCATGTTGTTCAGCTTAAAATATAATTAATGTTAAAGGTTGGTAATTGATTTATGTCTATGTAATGGCTGCTCAGAGGATGCTTTTTCCATAGTGCGAGAGCTCCTGTGCAGTGCAGGGATGCATTAAAACACAGCTGTTGTCTGGAGAGCTCTTCATTAGCCTCAAGCACATTTTAATTTCAGACTTGACCACGCTCTACCGTACAGCATATAACGCTCATGCCTTCACAACTGAAACTTGGTTAATGTGTGTTTGAAGAGTAATTATAAAAGAGCCGAGAGTGTGATGACTAATGAATTGATCATCGCAAGTGTTACTTCAGGTTTCATACTGAGCATGACATTGTGAGGTTTTTCTTTTAAATTCAGGTCAGTTACACTTAAGCACTCTTCCTAGACAGTAATCTCTTTGCAAACAGACTCTTTGGATATATATTTATATGCACGGTTGTTGAGTTTTACAGGTGTTGGTGCTGTTAATGAGACCGGACCGGAGTGTGTTTTGCAGTATCATCTTCTCCGACATCCATAAAACCAAGAAATAGATGATGATGATGATGATGTCACTATATCTGGAACTTGTTTATGAAGAATGAACCCAGCCATTAATTACTCTAGGGTGAATGGGCTGTAGGCACACCAGATGGCAGACTATTCAAATATAATGTTCAGTCTAAAAGCAGGTGTTAATATTCATGCCTCTGCATATTTCACCCAGACGTGTTAGTTTAATTATGAGCCATTATTGCAGTTAAAGGGTCTTCTAAACCACGCTCTCCTCCTAGTTTCCTTGCCACATCACACACTCACAATCACAGTGCGCTCCATAATTACGGCAAGATTACTCTCATTAACGTCCAACGGTGCTTATGCCATGCCCTGTTACGGTATCCAGCCTCATGTGAGACTCCTTACATCTTCCAGCCATGCACATTTCATCCATAGGTCATAATTACTAACTCAGTGTGACAGAAAAAAACAAAAGGCTTGTTTTTTTCAAAGCACTTGCATAAGGTTAGAAAGATGGAATGATGGATTGGTTCTGTTCTGCTGTGTCTAGGCATCATCGCCATGAGACTTTGTGACTCAGTTGAAAAGCACATCGGTCACTACAGAATAATCTATCATCTGTTGCAGTCCGCTGCACACATTAAGATTTGTACCTTTCTTGTTTGGCACAGCTGTGTTTTTATTTCTGATCTAACCGGACCAGACTCAAAAACAGCCAGGACAGGTCCCCTGTTCCCCAATGCCGGTCACCATCATCAGTCCTGGAGCCTCAAAGTGGCCCATAATCTAGAGCTGCGTCCAAATTCTTGTTCTTTTACAGTGCAGTATGTACTGAGTATTGTTTCCCTGTGTATCAAGAATATTGAGTATTTGGAATCCTACTCATTTGACATACTCCATTTTGCAGACTGTGTATCAGGAAAGTATGCCAAATCTGACGCAGGGTAGGAGTCTTTAACATCATTTACTTGCATTGCTCAGAGTTTGCTCTTTAAGAGAGGCACACCTTTTGTAAAAGCACAAGAGAAGTCAAGAAGATCAAAGAAATTGATCAAAGATAATAGTGACCTGTGGAACTAGATCATCCGCACTGCATTGCAGAGGGTTTAGATCTGAGATTACGGCTCAGAGTTGCCTTTCAAGGAACTGTTTTGTAGTCATGCTTTGACACTGAAACAATGCAGGACATCTTTCCTAGTTTGGATATTATCTGATTTAGTGTGAGGTGCTGAAGAACCCACAGAGCTTGTTGGCTCATCTTTAACACCCTGGGCATGATTCTGTCTAAGTAGGTGTTTAACAGGAAGTAGAGGAAGCAGAAGTGAGTGGAAAAAGGATGTTAGTGAAAGAGCATTGCTGGATACCCAAATCTGTTGAAGAACAGAGTATTCTCATTAACACTCATTAACAAGCACCACAAAGTTATAAATGGGTTTGTAGCCGGTAATGATCCTAATTTTACATTGTTCTGCTGGTATTTGCACTCCCACCTGATCCCAGAAGTGTTTCATTGTACTGAAGCTCTTTATCTCCACCAGTAGTATCTGTTTATCCTCCCTCTTTAGACCTGAGACTCTTCCTCCAGCAGGTCTTTTAGGCCCACAGCTTGTTGGGAAAAAAGAACACACACACACACACACACACACACACACACACACACACACACACACACACACACACACACACACACACACACACACACACACACACACACACACACAATTGAGAAAAGGCCTATAAGAATTTCGAAGAAAATAAACAAGAAGTGTCAGGGAAATGAACCAATATAATGGAAGATAAAGAAGTTGTGGAGGAGGATTGAGGGGCTAGAAGAAATTCAGAGAGAAAGACAAGGGATTGTCAGACTAGAATGTTTTGTGCTTGTTTCCATACCAGTCATTCATAGCTGGACAGGCTGTCCATGTCCTTAAGACATACACAATTATCATGCAGCTGAAGCATAGCTTCAAAACTAACAGCTCAAGAGACCTTGCAGCAGTTATATAGACACTTTATACAAATTCTTTTCCCAGAAAACTTTCATGCAGTTTCAACATGTTTGAAGAAGTTGAGCTGCGATGATCAGAGGCCTACAATGTGAATCACAGCTCTTGGAAGTCTGACAGACAGCCGTAAAGCTTCAGCCATCAGCTGCATTCAGCTCTACATCGTATCTCATGGATATTCAAGCTCACTCAGTCACCAGAGCTTGGTCTCTATGCACATATTCTTCTACCCCAGTCATTATTTCAGATAATTCTCATTGTCCACCAGTACCTAAGCACAACTTCAGACATACTGTAATTGGGTCACGGTGAAACTTCTCCACCACACAAGAGACCCAGCTGCTTGAACACATCAATATGATTACAGCGATATGAGGTAGGCTGATCTCTTGGGAACTGGAACCTTTTGCAGGATCGATAAAGCAGTCTGACCTGAGCTATATGTTTACATAAGGATTTATACTCTTGGCTCAACCACTCATAAATCTTGAATATAAGCCTGTATGCCCCTGAAAGCACAACGACTGAGCAGTCCTACTATTTTTACTCCCCTTTGCTTTCCTTACTCAGCTTATGTGCCGACATCAAAGCTACAGACCCTGTTCTGCAGTCTCTGTCTTTATTCTGGTAACATTCTCATTCGGCATGAACATCCCACTGACGTATTATGTGGTATATAAGACATTTCACAAAAGCTCACCTTCACACCTGCAATCTATTAATGCTTTAGTTTTTGCTCTGAGGGCATAAAAAAAGAACAAAAGATCTTTTGGTTCTATCACCCCAACCATCTGCCCATCAGGAGCTGAAGGTGAGAGAGAGAGACAGGAGGGGCAGTGCCAGTAGCAGACCATCTGAAGTTTCCTGATATTGTATAGCAAATTGCATACTTAATGTGATGTGTGTAAAATCTGTCAAAACATTTTTTTTTTTTGCAGTTTCATCATCCTATTGGCAAAGAAGTGACAAATTTTACTTTTAACTACATTTCATTATCTAATGATGGAGTACTGCATTTTCCCCAAACTACTGAAGCACGCTGTTTAATAAGTAGAAACGAAGTGCATTTAACAGGTGTCAGATCCACATATTGATCAATAGAAACAGTCAGACCGATATTTCTAGGAATCAAAAACAGTGTAAAAATACTGCCAAACAACGTGTTAAGGACATACCTGTAAATGTTAATACAGAACTATAGAAAGAGTTAGTCTGTACACTAGATAAATGCATGATTAACAATCATTCTAATATGTTGATTTGGTGCTCAAGAAACATTTATTATTATTATTAATGTTAAAATAGTTGTGCTGCTTAACTTTTTTTATTTTTTATTTTTTTAAACAGTGCTCCTTTCCATACTCTCAATACCATCTTCTTCACGTGATAAGTTAAATCTGATGTACTGTAATGTAACCGACTACCACAGCCAGCTTAACCATGTCCCTTTAGGGCCTCCGTAGAATGTGTTATTTATTTTCCGTACCTTTCCGAATTTAGATTCAGGCTTTGGGCACATCCCTAGATCAGAGTAAATCATTTTTGGGTGAACTATCCCTTTAATCCTGTCTATTAATGCCTGGAACCCATATTAAGCTTTGTAAACTCCTTTTGTCGAATTTGCTGCATTGTCAGGTTAAGCTGCGTGTTCACTGGATAGGACAGTCTTTGTAATCCCACTTGTGTGCGTGTGTGTGTGTGGCAGTTGGCCAGGTTGGCCGGGCATCTGTAACCGCCTTATAAGGAGGTGTGTCATGGCCGTCGATGAAGTGGAGAGAAGCCTTGAAGAGCAGATGTTGTTGCTGTATTCAATCGAGAGAAAGAGGATGACAGAATGCAACAGAACAGAAGGACACATGCACCAGGAAACAAGGACACGACAGTGACACAAGTGTGAGGTGAAACAGGTTCTTAAAGGACACGCTCGATCCTTGTAGTCCATCAAATGTGGCGTAGACCTGCGCCTTGTGCATTTGTATAGCAAGAGCTGTTGACTGGCTGTGCATCTGTTGTAACAGGATGAAATCCAAACTGCAGTGGAGGGTTGGACTGCATCAAGAGTCTCACATATAGAAACCTCATCATCATCGTCCTCAAACATCAGTGCGGCGGAGAGGCATGACAGACTTGCGCTGCAGCTCTAGTCTCTGATATGAGAGAACTGCTTCTGACAGCTTCACCTTCTGCTTCCCAGCACCTAGCAACACACACAAGACTGTCTGTATCTATGTCTATACATCTTCATTCAGGTATAGATTCGAAACTTTGTTAGTTGCTCACGCCCCACAGCTTGTGTATTATTAAATGTCTTCAAAAAATAAAACAAATGGAATGGTGTGAATTAAATCGGTATCATTCCATATTGTAATACATTCCCTGGTGCAGTTTAGATGACAGGGTGCAGTTTAGATGACAGGGCGCATTAATTTTTTAGAAATAAAATTAATGAAACAATGAGAATTAAATTGTTATTGTTCTATGTCGTTAGGCACTCCCGAGTCCGATTTAGATGGCAGGATACGTTATAGTAATGAAGAGACAGGAGATAACAAATGTGTGAGTGCCCACCAGAAAGATAATCACCTTGCACAACTATTTTCTACCGTGGCTGACATGCAACCAGAGGACTGACAACTAAAGGACCACCACCAACATTGCATAAATAATACATTGACTCAAAAAACGCTTTAATTGTCACTGGTGGAGGCAATTGGTGGAAACAGACACCTGGACCTGTGTGAAATTAATGTACTCTATTGATGCATTATTCATGGGCAACACTGTTCTCTTGACGCATGTGTCTTGCTGGTGCTCATGGCCAATGCCAGAGAATTAAAGATTAATGTGAGTTCCTCGTTTCCTCTCGCTCATGGACGATTAACTACAATAGAATCATAGTCGTGGTATTTTCATTTCCCTTTAGTTCCTTTTCCTTTGGCAGTCACTTACCATATCAGCTGGAACTTTTTAACCAACTCGCGTAAAAGCTGCAGAAACACAGAATCCTGTCAGAGATTTTATGAGATATTCTTGCATAGCCAAACTTTTGACTATTTGTATGAAGTCTTGTACATTATTCTAGCCACTTACAAAGTGTCTGATCGACATAAGCAACCAATCACATTTTTTTTACTTGCTGTCTAATGCACTTTTAAAAGTAAAGTTTCTTTATTATCATTGATGGTTCCATGCAATAACCGTTGATATTCATGGAACAGATTCAGATGATTAAAATGTTCAAAAAGGTTATTTTAGGATGTGTTCACACTTGGCAGGTATGGTTCGATTAAAACGAACTCTGATGCGATTGCTCTGTTAGTGCGGTTCATTTGAATAAGTGTGAACGCTTCTATCTGAACCCTGGTGTGCACCAAACAAGCGGGCCGAGACCACAGAAAAGGTGGGTTTTGGTCCACTTCCAAATGAACTGGTGCGGTTCAACTGAAATATGAACGCAACACGGACCAAAGACATCTAAACAAACCACAAATACCCTAAAAAGGACAGAATGCTGAAGCATACCCATTTTTTCTCATCATAAGAGCTATGTTGCTCATTACAATACAGGCGTCAGAGATGCCAAAAATTGGTGAACGTGTATTAAGAATTTCCGACATGATCTCATTCGTAATCATATGTAGCCGACCGTACATAAAGTGTGGTTCTAACTCATGTAAGTTTCTTTTCATTTGCATGTTTGCAATGAGATTAATTATAAACTTTATGTATTCATAATCTATTTAACACATTTACCTAATTTGACACCGTTATATATTTAGATATACTGTCTAAAATATTTAGATGAATGCAAAATCTGTCATCATTTAATTATTGCTTTGATATATTTCAATATTATTTCATATTGCTGTATTACTTTGTACCTCCCAGAAGTTGCGTAGCACCAGCCAATCAGATTCAATCAGGCAATTCTTGCTATTTTGTGTGCAGCATGCATCAGACGGTTAGTAAATGGACTGTGTGCCATCTGATATGTTTAGGATATTGTCTGTTTGTATTCTACAAGATCAATTTAGTATTGAATCTAATAATGCATTCTTCTCACTTCCTGTTATAGCAAAGCAAACGTCAAAAAGCTGGATAGCATGAAGGCACTGCAGAGAGGAACTTAAAAAACATGTTGTTACTCCATCAGAAGCTCTTTACCAATGCTCCAAAGGGAGATGGTGGAGCATCAGAAGGCATTCATTATCATGTTAAATATTCCTCACACTTAACATCCAAGGCAAGCTACTGAGTTCATCAAATTAATTTCCAACATTCAACACAGATAATTGGTACCATTCCAGTTTGATTTCACCGCACCACAATGATTTTCTCACGGAGGGGTGTCCATAGATTTAGGGAGGCGTCTAGCTTAAAGAGAGCTGTGGTAGTATCATTTTCTCTTATAGTGTATCTTAGATCAAACTGATCGATCTTACACAGAGTTAATAGCCTTTCAAAGTGAAATAATTTTGCGATTTGATTCTAAGCTGCACACTGTTAAAATCTGAATTTGAGCAGTCCACAAATAATTAATCAACTCATATGTTCTTGCATGTCACATGACTTAACATCATGACACAAGCACCAATAGGGTCTGATGTTATTGACGGGTCGACAAATTTGATTTGGTCTTTTCATAATGATTTGATTTGATTTGACCACTTAAATTTCACTCTGTGATTGTACCACTTCAGAATAATTGCATTATACCACTGGAGTTAAACTTTTATTTACCTTTTATGTGCTTTTTGAAGCTTGAAACCATTGGACATCATTGACATTCACTCTATAGACAAAGACAGCTGAAACATATTTTTTGTTCTACCGAAGAAAGGAAGTCATACAGGTTTTGAACAACTTGAGGGGAAGTAAATGATGAAAGAATGTACTTTTTTTGGGGTGAACTGTTACTTTAAGTGTAAGTAGTGAAGATTATGATGAGCCACCTCTTGGTGGCTCGCGAAAATGTAGTGCAGGCATACTTTTACCTTAAAATAGAGATTTTTTACTCTCAAGGAAGGCTTTTTATTTTGGTTACGGGAGTTTACTTTAACTTTAGAAATACTCAATCAAACATTTTATTTTGAAGGCACAGTAGGTTTTACTCAGCTTGATGAGACCTGCAAGTTGAATTTTTGCATTTTAAAAACTGTGCGCTTTATATAGCCGCAGTACGCAAAAACTATTATTACAGACTTTTAATGCGAGTGTATAAAGAAGAGGAAGCAGCGAGAGAACAGACGGATATATCTGCAAGCGCAAGAAAGCCTGGAGAAGAAGAAATTCCCAGCATGCCTCTTTCTCTGTCTATGCATGTGTGTGGTTTTTGGATCAGACTGTGATGGTAATCATAAACCCCATAGCATCACTAATTATAATTACTTACACCTCAATATCTGTTATGTCTGAAAGTGTGTGCAAACATAAGTGAATCATATTTAGGTAACGCACGATATGTTGTGGACACTCCTGGGTGGATGTGCATGTGGCTCAATGTTGAGGTAATGCATTACAAGATTCTTTTAATCAATGTTTAAAATACCCCAAATAGACTCATTGTAGAAACACGTATCTACCTAATATTTTTTTTGTGTGTTTTTTTTTGTTGCAAAACTCCAGAATCATACCTATACATAAAATGCACAGCTGAAATTAACACTAGTGCCAATGAAGCACTGACAACTTTCAATAATGAGAGAGAGATTATTATTATCGCACCTGGGGCAAAAACCAAGTAGATTGGAGGTGAAAGTGTCTCAGTCAGCTGACACTGCAATAAAGTAATACAAAAGTAACTCAAGAATGTACTTTGCTACATGTAATGTAATCAGTTCCTTTGAAATGTCAAGCAAATGTCGGGAAATGAATACAAAGTCAGCATTACATCTTCATATCACAGCTGCGTAAATAAATGATGCATCTGAACATTATGTGATCGTCATGTGGCAGGAAATGTGAACGCTTCATGTTCTCCTCCATACTGATGCGCACACACACACACACGCACGCACGCACACACACACACACACACACGTATATCCAGTCACTTTCAGCCCCGAGTGCAAAGGAGAAGCTAATCCAATCACCTCGGCTGAACTTTCTCATCTTCTGGCACTAAAGTGTGTTTCCTCCTCCCTTCTTTTGAACGTGCCTCAGCTATTAATACAATACGCGCACACACAGAAGACAGCGTGTGTGGTTCTATTGGTGCACTGTGTTGGCCACTTCCTCACTAGGTCCACCCGGTCTGTGAGCGAGACCCTGACTCCCCTCGGTTAAAAACATCTGCCTGAGAGGGTCTAAATGAAGACAGGATGATTTAGAGCAGGAGAGAGAGAAAGATGTAGTCCATTAACCCTGCGGAGTGTGTGTTCAGACAGATTAAAAGAGAGAACAGAGGGGAGAGAGATGGAGAGAGAGAAAAAGGATGGTGTTGCTGTTGGTAGAGGAATTAGACTGAACTGACTGTCTCTTGTCCCTGCAGTAAACACTTCACACTTGAACAATAAATAACACTTTTGTACCCACATCAGCCCTCTCCAATGGACATTCACAATCCCTCTATACACACTGCCTGCATTTATGGGATACACTATGTTTTCGTGTTACTGTCATCGAGAGAGAACAAACATGGGATCTACCAGCCTTTTAAATTCACTGACATCTGCTTCCTTTGGAAACTAAGCACTTAACAATCACTCTAGAGGACCATTTACCATCTGGGAGTGTCCCGTATTTTGGGTCAAGAATATGTCTGGGACAAGAATGGTGTACATGGTCACAGTTCTGAAAATAAATAAATAAATAAATTAGGTAACACTTTAGTTTAGCATCCAGTTCTCACTATTAGGTTGCACTTATTTTACAGTCCTGTTCCCCATGTAGCCTATACTTATTATAGTTACTACAATAATGTAATAACTGTACTAACACGAACCCACCCCTAAACCTAACCTTAACCCATGTAGTTACCTTATATTACCCAGTACTTTCTTAGGTAAGTAGCCTACACTGCGTATGTGCACGTACTGTAAAATAAAGTGCAACCAAAATTAGTGTTGGTTTAACTTTTAAAAAGTAATTAACTTGGTTGCCTAAAAAGTTTGAGTTCATTAAAATTAATACAATGAAGGAAACTCAAAATATTATGTTATCTGGACCACATAAATTATCTAAATTGATTTGAAAAAAGAAAAAATGTTGTGATAACAAATCATGAAAATATACTTTTACAGTGCGCTTATTAGCATGCATATTACTAGATATTTATAAAGAACTTATAAGAACATTTTAATACCTTATTCTGCATAACCATATTCTACATCCCTAAACTAAAGTGTGACCAAACTTTCAAGATGATCTTGACTAAAAGATATATTATCCGGTGTTATATCAGTGTCTGAGTCATGTAAACATTGTCAATCTTTATGTTTACTGTATATTTATTCAAAATTGAGGTATTGTGAGTTTTTACTCACTTGTGTCTTTTCCATTTGCATATGACTTTAGTGCTTTGCAATTATATTATTAGTTCGCTGTGAGCTTGGATTTTAGGCAAAAAAGAGTATTAAGTTACAGTTTTTAATAATCGGGAGGATCCATCTCTCAATACTTGAGTCACTTTTTCAAAACTCTTCAGTGAGCACAACAGCAGTTATTATCACAGCTTTGGGACAAAATTAATTCAATGACTACATCTTTCAAATGACCAGTATTATTTTCTCATTTAGACACAACCACCGCCAAAACTCTATTTACCTCCAGGCCAATTTTCAAGTTTACATAGACTTTGGAAAACTGTTAAACTTAATTTCAAAACCTTACATAAACTGATAATACCAGTATTATTTATTTAGTTGCTAGTGTTTACCAAATAGACAAAGAAATACATTTTGAAAAGGACTGCAAGTTGCAGTCGGGATGAAATATCATTGCAGTAGCCAATGTGAACGAGTGAGTCCAAAGCTCATCAAAACTAGGTTTGTTGTTAGACACATGGAGGTACACACCCACTGATGCCAGGCCGACACTTTCTAATTAAACCTGCTGTGTGTCGTGCGGTGGAGATGAAAGAGCTCTTTTTTCCTCTTCTGTGGGATTCTCGTTCAGAGTCTTCACATGCGTTGCAGCAAGGCCGGGCTACAGTTGAAAAAGCTGTATGTCTACGATTGTGAATGTCGCTATGAGATAGTTGCTCACATCTGCATTATACTACAAACAAACAAAGGAACAAGCAGAGAAGAACAGAGCATCTCATTACACGGCTTTATGCTGGACGATATATTGCGCTGTGTAAATATATGCGCACGGTATGTGCTGAAACAGCCTTCATCTCTCTCCTGATATTACCCCTGTAACAACCATCAGAAGAGATGAAAAAGGAGAAAATTAGAGAGGTTGAGGAGGAGGAGGGAGAGAGATAGAGGAAGAAAGAAAGCTTTTGAGAGAAAATAAATGGATTTGGACCCAACCCAAGATTAAACTTGTGCCTTAGTCCACACTGAAAAGAGGTGAGTGGACAGGAGAAAAGAGCTGTGGACACAGAGTGATAGAGTGGAGAAGCTATTCAAAGGCTTGCGGTCCATCTTTATTCAGATGGTGGTGATGACTGAATGGTGGTTTACTTTCATTTTTGTCTTTTATTCATGCTGACCATTGCTCTCCTTGTGTCTCCTTCTCTTTTTCCTTTTGTGTGTTAGAAGCACGCTGTGAGGCAGTTTTACCCATCAAATGACATCTGTAAGTTTTTCACGCAGAGCGAAACCTCAGGCTCTAAAATGCATGTCCTTCAGCTATGTGAGTTTAAATCGCTGTAAAAGCTTTTGTGTTTGACAGAGATATGAATTATATCCCTGTTTGTATCAGGAAAAAAAGAAAAGCAGAATCAAAGGAGGTTGGTTCTGGATAATTCAGCAGGAGCACACACTATGGGGGATATTCTCTAAGAATGAATAGCACCTGCTGATGGCATCGTTTATTTGCATGAGATGTCGCCTCATTCACTAAAGGAATTATGCAAATCAGGTAATGGCGCAAACGTGGCCACAAATTTAGTGCTAAATTGAATTTGCACAGTGCAATTCCTGGGCTTGTGGGTTGGTTTTGAGTGCTTGGTTGTGGAGGATGCAGTCGATTATCGCTATATATACTTTACTGGGACTGTATATCATCTCTCCACTGCAATCCAAGCTCCTTAAAATACAGATGGCTGCTTGATGACAAGATCCATCATTTGATCATCTTTCGATACATTTACCGTGAACAATAGAAAATGTACAACAAAAAAAATTTACACACAAAAAAACAGCACTTTTGGAGCGAGAAGATGCTGTTATTCTGAGCTGTGAATCCACTTGGCATTTACTTTAAAAGAATGAGGACTCGCACTGGAATTGATATGGAAAAACCGACGCCATCGTTTGTATCACTAGCTACGTTTACATGGACACAATCGGAATGAAATCAATACGATTTATGAATCCGAACAAGGTGTTTACATGAATGATAAATAAAGTAATCGGGTTGATGTGCGCGTTTATATGTCACAAGTTTCAAATCGGATCTGATATTTTGACATGCGCACACTGCACGAATATACAGTTTCCCGCTTTTCACGCATAAATATTCTCCTCTATTGGTTCTGTATTTGTTTTAAACAGCAGACGTAATATTAATTCGTCTCTAGTCATAATTTAGAGCATATTAAGCGTTTTGCCGTTTCTGCTTATTGATCACGCAGTAAAAATGCCCCTCCCCGCGGGCAAAACCAGACGTCTGTGGATGAGAATCCAAAACAAGGACTGGTGGGACGTTGTCCTGCTTCACTTCACAGACGCGCGAGTGAAATGAGAATTTTAGAAAGACGGGGAACTTATTATGACACTTTATTCAACAGGAAGAACAGCTCGTTCCGCGCGTCAAACGTCATTACGCTATTTAACGTCATTGCACATGCGCAGTCCTTTCAGTTTCGGTTTTCAATCCGATCAAGTGTTTACATGTTCTCTCGATCGGATTACAAAAGGGATAAACCACCCCTTTCAATCCGATCGAAATTTCATTCGGATCGAGCTCAATCGGATCAATTAAGGTGTTTACATGAAGGTTTTTTAGTCCGATTGAGCCGTCAATCCGATAATAAGTGTCCATGTAAACGCAGCTACTGTGTATGAACAAGTGTTGAGGAAACCTTTAGATCTGAAATTTATGAGGTAGACCAATCTGACCAATCAGAGGAGAGTAGGCTTGCAGATAGGAGGGGTCTAGAAAGATGGAACCTTCAAACAAACCATTTTCAGACTCTTATTAGGTGATGTGCAGTGTACTGTATATTATGAGAAAATGCAAATATATATATATTTTTTTACTTTGGATGCATGTACACCAATTGTAGGAGACCTCCAAAACAAAATTAGGAACATTTTAAATAATATAGGGGCACTTTAAGAAATATCATTGAAACGCGGTCGTATACACTACTTAAAAAAAAGAGCTTTATTCAGCAGGGAATCAATCAAAAGTGACAGAAAAATACTTTAACATTGTTGCAAAAGATTTCAATTACAAATAAATGCTGTTCTTCTGAACTTACTATATTCTTCAAAGAATCCTGATTTTTTTTTTTTTTTTTTTTCACGGTTTCCACAAAATTAAGCATCAAAACAGTTTTCAACATTGATGATCTGAAATGTTTTTTGAGCCACAAATCAGCATATTAGAATGATTTCTGAAGGATCATGTGAAACATTTCACACTCCTCTTCATTGTTAAAAAATGTATAATAAATATTCACCTCACAAAGTTCAAAACATTCAGTTTGTTTAAGAATACCATCAATAATAGTGGCCAGGCAATTTTCGGTCCATTTTATTTGTGAAATGTTTCCAATTGAAATTGACAATTTTACATGGCAGCGCATACAAATGCAAGCCATGAAAATACAATGCATTAAAATGCAAGCACTGTTTATGCAATGCCTTTTACTTCCATACCAGACCAATAAGTGTCAGTGCCACTGGTAGTTTTGTGACTAATGAGAGCCAACTAAATGCCAGCAAAAACTTATTGAATTAACTTTTACATTTAGTTATGTTTTCATGTGACAGTGATTTCATTTACATGCTCATAGAAAAGCACTATACCAGCTAGCTCCTGGTTAAATACACGTGGCTAGACAATAAGATTTAATGCTGAACTTCCACACACAAATATGATGCAACTGTTTAATTGAATTCACCTCAGATGGTTTTTGTCATGGTATTTTATTTATTTTTTATTCTCGCTTCTGTGAACTGTTTGACGTCCATTTCCCCCAGTGTTTGCTTATATTTGTGAAGTAGTCATTCTCTAAAGAGAGCAGAGAACGATTGTATGTGTGTGTGTGTGTGTGTGTGTGTGTGTGTGTGTGTGTGTGTGTGTGAAATATTTCATCCAAGCAGAATAAAGGTGTTAGATGATTTGAATATTGTCAGAACAGAAGGAGGATGTGAATTTAGATATAGCCCTTTCCCAGAGGTTTCACCCTCCAATGGGTGTATGACAATGACTAAATGCGTGTTTGTTTGCGTCTGTGTGTGTATTGGTATGTGGGAGCAAATTAATTTGCAGACAACACCACATCACTGGAAGCAAATTAATTTGCATACAACACCGCATCAAATTAGTTTGCAACAAATGTTTTTCAGAGTGAAGACAATGACAGACATTCATAGAGAATTTTTTATATTCATCAATTGTGTCAGACATCAAAGACCTGTCTGTCAGAGAGAGAGAGAGAGAGAGAGAGAGAGAGAAACAGCAACAGTGCAACTTTGTGTGTCATGTTAAATCCTTTTAATTGTTTCAAATATTGCATTTTTGTTGATTGTTTTTGCCATGTTCATTAGCTTTATACAGGTATAAAGGTATATAAGGAAGGTAACAACAAGCAGTATAATTAGCCTGTACCCTCATTACCTTTTTCACACATCCTGAGCAGTGTGTTTTCATTTCAACACCCATTAACAGGTTACAGTATTCTCACTGCAAACTTGAAAAATTCATCAACACAACTTTTGCAATATACTGTAGACTTTTATAAGAAACATGAAATATTGGAGTGAACTATAAAAAAAAAAAAACTGATACAAGTTCAACATGAATTGACAAGCACACAAACAGCACTTTATATTGCACTTAATCTGACTGAATGATTTAAGCCGTTTAAAGCTACGCTTTGGGATTTGGGTTCTGTGTAAATTAATTAATTTTGAATGTAAATTTGCTTTCCCCTCCTTATGCAAATTGGATATTTAAGGATCGACTTTGTAATAATTCTCAATAGCTCATTCCTCATAACTATTTTATAATTTATGCCTGGGATTAAAGGAAATATTGAATGTAATAGCCTAGAAATCATTTTATTTTGTATACAAGGGTGCAGTTTTGTGTCTGCAATGCTATTGCAGTTACGTTGCAGTAACTCTAATGCACCGCAGGCACAGGATGTGTGAAACAGGCCTGAGTTTGAGAGATTTAGAGTGTGTCTCTGTTAATCTTACCCATAATATATCAGTCTAGGGCAGTGAATGAGATCCCATGCACAAATCATGATTATAGCATCACAAAGAATATTAAAATAGTTGGAGAAGAGTGAATATAAAATGATATAAAATATGATGTAATTCCCCAAAGTTTTGAAACATTTCAGCCAGACATTTCAAAAGGGTTCATTTCCCTGTTACAGATAATCAAGTGTCTGCAGCACTGGATAGTCTCAGATGGCACAAAACCAGACTGCTCCCCGACTGCCTGATGCGTATTGATCAAAGAATATCAATCTCCGATTTGATTGGCTGGCTTTAACTCTCATTCTTACTTTAGACAATCATACAGTAATCAGGGGTGCGTTTCCCGAAAGCATCGTTAGCCAACTATGGTCGCAAGTTCCGTCGTTATCAGCATAGTTCAACGATTTGGTGTTTCCCGAAACCATCGTTCAAACGAACGTTCGCAAACAACATCGCAAAGTTGTGTGGTTGGAACGACAGCTCTCGAGCTGTCGTTAGAAGCATAGTTTCTAGTTTACATTAGATGTAGACTGAATAAATCCTTATCTTTAGCAAAATAAGCAAGCTGACATTCAGTACAACCCGTGTTATTTATTTAGAATACATACAAATGTAATTTATGTCTTTTAGTTTGTCAAGAGATTTAAAGCACCGTTTTTGAAGACTGCGCATGTGCAAACGTGCTCTACTACGTAAGAACGAGCCAAATATTGAGTCTGGTAATAAAGCAAAATAACTGAGAAAAATTAGAAATGGTCTTCAGATGCCATGTCTGTAACTTATATGACAAAATCTAGCGTTAATTCGATCTCAAACAGATTAATTAAAATAAGTTATTAGTCCACCACGTGCGAGACGTCATAAACCAACGTGGTTGAACGATACTTTGCGACAGACGGTTTCGGGAAACAGTCGTGACTAGCTAGTTGATTTCTCCAACGATGCATCGTACTATGGTAGTTAAGCAGCGAGCTATATAGTTGTACGGGAAACGCACCCCTGGATAGGTAAACTGACTTCTCAACTAAAGGATTGGAAAAAATACTTCCAAAATTGTTGCTGATGGCATTGAAGCATTGAAATACTCTATGGTAAATCTAGCTGAATTTGGCAGGAACCACAGGTTACAAAACATGCCATAATTCTCAAAACTTTACCTGGCTATATTAAATATGGGTTCACGTTCAACAAGGTTTTTTAATATTAATATAATATAAAACATTTTTGGTATTCATTAGTTAGCGTCACATTTATCTTGTATTTTTGTTCTGAGACTTTTATTTTGACTTCTTATTTATTTATTTCTATTGTTTCTGTCTTTATCTCCTGAGTTTATTTCCTGTGTCTTGAGTTTGTTTCTATGGTTTTATACGGTACTATATCTGTTAGTTTGTACAACTGGCTTTGTACAAGCACACTTCCCAGACCAAAGGACATTGATGTCCTTTGCTTATGCCAGATTAAGTGAACTGGTCAGGTGTAATTTGTCTAAGGATGGTCCTCAACAGTTTTGGGGGTAAAGCATTACAAGTAACGTGAGTTACGTAATCAGATTACTTTTCCCAAGTAACTAAATTAACTATATTGGTTACTGTACTTCTTGACTAAACGTGAGCATGATTCAGATTCAGTATTCCTCAAAATGAATAAAAACAGTGAAATGCAAACTCAGAATATTACAAAGACCTGCAATAATTAAATATGTTTGGTAACACAAATATACTTTATTTAATCTCACTTTATTAACCAATGTCTTTCTGCTGACCTTCGATAATCCAATTCAACCATACAAATGAGCAAAAAGCACTTAAAGTTAAACTTAAGTTGTTTTTATTGCTGAAGTAAGAATGTTGAACTTTGTTCTCATGCATCTTATTTTTCTGCAATCCAGAATGGCAGCACAGCTGGAAGATTTGTTTGAGCTGCACCCTCTATTGTACAAGTGTGCATTTGCTTTTCCTTTTGCATTTGCACTTTTGGTGTGAAAGGGCCAAAGTCCTGTTTAATTCTGTCATTAGTCAAAAAAAAAAAATTGTATAAAAAAATTTATTAAAAGAGAAACAAGCAAGTCTAGCCCATGTGAGAACAAGTAACGCTTTTACTTTTCCCATAAAAAGTAAATAAGTAACACATTTAGTTTATTTTGTAAGGAGTAACGGAATATTGTTATGCATAAAAGTAACTTTCCCCAACACTGTCCTCGAGGATAATTGTGTGACTATGCAGAATTGGTCCTCCTTTACCTTTGCACCATAGACTGTAAAAAAAGATGGACGACGCCCCTTCACTCTCTTCCATTGGTGAAAAGTGAAGCCGCCAAAGTCCTAATATGGCACTGACATCTTGCGCTGATTTGAGACCTGATTCTGCGCAGTAGTGAACGCGGGACCTGAGTCTGCGCAGTAGTGAACGCGGGACCTGATTCTGCGCAGTAGTGAACGCGGGACCTGAGTCTGCGCAGTAGTGAACGCGGGACCTGATTCTGCGCAGTAGTGAACGCGGGACCTGATTCTGCGCAGTAGTGAACGCGGGACCTGATTCTGCGCAGTAGTGAACGCGGGACCTGAGTCTGCGCAGTAGTGAGCGGGAAGTAAAGCCGCGATATCAAGATCCTGCCCTCACTCGTGCAGAAACGGTTTGCTGCAGTGTCAGTATAAAATAAACAGTTATGGACAAGTAGAAATTTAAGTTGAAGCTCCAATCTCCTCCCGAAAATCCCCCAAAAAGTCTGTTGGTGCCTAAGGGTGCTTTCACACCTGCCTCATTTAGTTCAGTTGAATCGCACTAGAGTTCGGTTTCCCCGTTGGTGCGGTTCGTTTGGGCAGGTGTGAATGCGGCAATCGCACTCGGGTGTGCACCAAAAGCGGACCAAACTGCATTTTGGTTCGTTTTATCAACTCATAAACTGATTCGGACCAGAGCGATCAGTGTGGTGTGAAAAGGAACCAAAACACCTTAAAAATGCTACAAAGTATAATTTTTCGCCCTTGGTCCGGACCAAATGAACCGAACTACAAATGTGAAAGCACCCTAAGTGACTACTTTGTTTAGGGAAGCTGTCAATCACAGCTGTTAATCATGACGTCACATTCCCGTTTTTATAGCATCAAATAACTAACCAAGAACAAACATTTAAAAAAACGAAGGGTGGGGGTTTATGACCTTTACTGGGACCATCCACCGGGGGACGATCGAGACGCTCTGGCTTCACTTTTCAGGATTTATGCGGCACGCTTGCTTTGCACCCACGGTCAGCACGGACACTCAGCAGGGGTAATGTCCATCTCGGAGCCAGCGTCCACTCACAACATGTCTGTTCCGAAGCCTGTGTGAGCCACCTGATTATTCCTGGAGTTATCTCCCACCCTGTTACTCAACCTTCCTCCTCCTAGTGGTTCTGTCCTGCCAAGGACTCTAGGCACGTTTATTCTATGTTTTTGTTCTGGGACTCTTATTTTGATATAGTTCTGTTCTGTTGTTCCATTTTCATCTCCTTAGTTTACCTCCTGTGTTGTGAGTTCATTGCAATGGGTTTTGATTATTTTCACACCTGTTTCCATTTGAGTTCATTATTTATATCCTTCTGTTTCAGTCTGTTGTTGTCTGTCATTGTCATTAACACTTTCCTCCATGTCCGACATGAATATTGTTGGAAAAAAATCCAGTTGGGAACCAGGGATTAAGAAAAATATTTACAGTGACTGTTTAATTCTGTATTTGTCAGAAACAATAAAACATCTGGCTAATAATGATTGACAGAGATGGTAATGGTTGCTTTTTCTGAGAAGCTAGCTGTCTTGACAAGTCAGAGAGATTTTAGCACAATGGGGCAAAAGTCGAATCCTTGCGCTAAATCTACACCACAATATATATAAATCAGACACTATGACAACATTACACTTCTTTACAGTTCCCATGATCCTTCACTGCACCCTGGGTGATTGGGATATGTTTTTCTAACGGAGCATAGACTCTGAAAACAATGTTCTGATGTTCTCAGGATCCGAAATATGCTATGTTGTTGTGATATCGCACTTCATAATTTCACTTTTTAGTGTCGTCTGTGTTTGTGTTATTTCATGTTGTGTTTAGGAATAATATTTAAATTGAGCACATGTTAGCCTCCAGGGAAACATAAACTCTGACAAATGTCAAAGCAGAGAGAGAGAGAGAGAGAGAGAGAGAGAGAGAGAGAGAGAAAAGAAAGCTGAAAACAGTCAAATATATTGTTATATTTTATGTGTAGGCTTATTTGATTCTATGAATGTTTATTTAGTGCTGCTGTTGCAAATCACACTCCTTCACTACAAACAAGCCAAGTGCACTTGCACAGTGTTTAAATCAGATCCAGTGCTCACAGGACCACAGAAGAAATGTTCAAAAAATGAGAGGAATGAGAGTGAGGCTAATTAATTGTGAACATATTATGTAATTGGTCTCTGAATGGTCATTATACACCGAATCACATTAGCTCTAAGTACAACAGAACTGATCCACACATGCATAATGTATGAACCCCTGCCAGACGGCACAGAGCACTTCCATCTACTGCCTTATCTCTCTGTTTGCTCTCATCTGGTCTGTTTTTACTGGCTCAAAATTCACTGTGCTATTTATGAGATGCTTCGAAAGCATTTCTAAAATAACACAGCTCCTTAGACTCAAATGTGAAATTACATTTTATGAAGAGCATGTTTTCCATGAATAGGGAAACCCTGTCAGGCCCTTCTCTGGTTTAGCAGGATCAACTGAAAAACATTTAATTGAAGAATGATGAAATAAGTGTTGAGACAAATGCTTACTGTATATTCACTATTTTGCTCTGAGGAAACATGATTATAGATTTTGTTCAATAAGCTGAGTTGATATAGATAAAGTCTTTATTAATTGCCTCATGTTCGCTGTTTTAAAAAGATAATAGTGTGTGTGTGTGAGAGAAACAGGCTTTTTGTCTTTTAACTAAACTTTGTTTTCTTTTGACCTCTTGCCTTTGCATATGCAGTGAACCAAAGACTTTTCAAAAACTGAAAAGCTGTCTTTGTAAAAAGCTCTGATAATCATTTCTTTTTATCATAGGTCATATGAAAATGATTCCCTCCTCTAACAGTGAAAAGTGTTTCTGTGTCTATTATCAAAGCATAGGACAAGAAAAAAACATTGCTCAATTGTTTTTATTTCCCTAACCAAGCACTTAGGTACAAAAGTGCATCAAAGCCATGATCATTTGCCATCTTTTGTCTCCTGATTATATAAAATTTTGCTTGACTTAGTGGAAAATTCATTTTTTATCTCTTTATTACTGGATCAGAGCCTCAAAATGAAAGGCATTTTAGAAAAGATGTAACAAACATTGCCTGCAAAGTGCTCTGGTAGAACAAAATATCCACATTAAAAAGCACAATGAAACATGCCTCTGGTATAAAAAAAAGAGTATTTAGATCGTGCAGGGGCCTGTTGCATAAACTTCTCATATATTAATAATCAGATTTTATTCTTTAAGGCTGGTCATATCTTTTTTTTGAGTCAATTGCATAAAAACTTAAAGTTCCCCTGTAGTCAATAATTCTATCTCTTAAAACTCATCTTTGATCACCAAAATTACATATTTAAACTCTTTTTCCTTGAATTTTTTTCTTCATGACTAAAAATAGATTGAATGTAACTCTACACCTTTGCCTCATTTAGTATATGTGGTACCATGAATATGCAAATTAGCCCCGCATATAAACATATAAGCGTATTGTGACCCTGGACCACAAAATCAGTCTTATGTGTAATTTTTGAAAGCTGATCATCTGATCATCTGTATTCAAATCATCTGAAAGCTGAATACATAATCTTTCCATTGATATTAGGTTTGTTAGGATATGACAATATTTGGCCTAGATACAACTATTTGAAAATCTGGAAACTGAGGGTGCAGAAAAATCGAAATATTGAGAAAATTGCCTTTAAAGTTGTCCATTTCTATAGGCGATTGTGCTGCATCCACTCACAAAAATATTTTTTTTATATATTTAAGGTGGGAAATTTACAAAATATCTTCATGGATCATGATCTTTACTTAATATCCTGATGATTTTGGCATAAAAGAAAAATCGATAATTTTGACCCATACAATGTTTTGTTGGCTATTGCCACAAATATACCCGTGCGACTTAAGACTGGTTTTGTGATCCAGGTTCACATATAAGACATATAAACAACATTAAAAGCATGATTTTCACCACAGGGGAACTTTAAGCTTAAAGGTGCAATAGGTGACTGGGGAAATGCTAACTTTAGCCTGCTAGCATTGCAAGCTTATCCCACCCTCCCTGCAAATCGCCATCCAAAGCCACGCCTCCTCCAAAACACATGATCTCGCACAGACCAGAAGCGAGACGTCCAGAGACAACGTTAATGGATTACGTCATGTATCATTCAACCGTGAGAAAACTTTACAGTACAGTGAGTAACACTACTACAATAACGAATATAAACAACTGTTTATCTGCCATTCTCACAGTCTTTAGCCTCCTTGTTAGAGCACCTGACTCTCACGCCAGAGACCTGGGTTCGAGGCCCGCGCAGAGCGGGGCGAGTAGAACCCGGGTGGAGGGGTTACATTGGTGCCGTGAGATTTAGGGTGGTGAGTGTAACGGAGGCCAGCTAGTAGTTGCTGTGCGAGTAAACCTCATTCCTCTGATCTCAATAGGCGCTCTAGCGACAAACACTAGAGGCTGCAGTCTTTATCCTCCTTGTTAGAGCACCTGACTCTCACGCCAGAGACCTGGGTTCGAGGCCCGCGCAGAGCGGGGCGAGTAGAACCCGGGTGGAGGGGTTACATTGGTGCCGTGAGGTTTAGGGTGGTGAGTGTAACGGAGGCCAGCTAGTAGTTGCTGTGCGAGTAAACCTCATTCCTCTGATCTCAATAGGCGCTCTAGCGACAAACACTTGAGGCTGCAGTCTTTATCCTCCTTGTTAGAGCGCCTGACTCTCACGGCAGAGAACCGGGTTCGAGGCCCGCGCAGAGTGGGGCGAGTAGGACCTGGGTGGAGGTGTTACACTATCAGTTTATGAGGAGACTTTCAACCAGTATAACAAAAGAAAAATCTGTAGAGAATCACCTATTGCACCTTTAACGTAATGGCTGTGTTTACCAGGTATTATTAACATCCTGGTTTGAACCCCCTAAGAAGTTTATTGCCATTTTGCTCCTGCATAATACTCCTTGAGCAAGGCACTTAACCCCAGGTTACTAACAGTCAGCCGTGGCTTGCCTGTAAAGGCAGGTGGAGCAGTGCCCCACCAAAATATTGCTCCAGACCAGGACGATATCAGTCCGCTTCAGCTATGTGTATATTCGTCTTCATCAGGTCAGCAACTAGATGGCATGTCTGTTCTTTCTATGTGGAGTAGCATATCAAATTAATAAAAGTATAAAACCTAATAGAGTAAGATAAATCTCATGGTTTAAACATGCTCGTGTGAATAGCCTTTATGTAATTATGTTGTGTTTGTTTTATGTTTGTTCTGAGAATAAAAATGAAATTTTTGTCCTTACCGGAATCCAAAGAAAATCCCTTTTAATATTCTAAAACATCATTCTGAGGCAATAAATACTATATTAAGGCAATTCTAAGATAGCATTTTATGCATGTATTGAGTGCTGTCATTCAACATTAGAGCGCCACCCTCAGGCTGAATAATGCAAGGACATGTGTTCAGCTATTAGAATAAAAAGCTTACAAAATGTTTAATATAAACTCCAAAACCCAGAATCTGCCCTACCTAAAAATTATGGCCGGAAGCCGCTACTGCTAATAGTCCTTATTTTGAGGGTTGCTTCTGACACAAGTGTCTGATGATAAATGACTACTTAATATCTATGGGATGTGTGTGTGGTAGAGAGAGCGATTCTTGTAAAATAATGAGAGATCTGTGACATTCAAGTTTCAAACATTGGTGCCAGTCCTTTAGTCTCTACAGTACAGAGCTCCAGGGAGTCTGGTAGAGTGCTGGCCCAAAACAGAATGAAAAAAACCAAAGGCCTTTGGTTTATTCAGGTTTGAGGGAACCCTGGCTGTTAGGGAAATGGACCACATCCCAGATGGCTGTTGGTTTGATCCATTGAGAGTAAGCTTGTCCGACGTGCTAGTAGCACCTTCCTTTTCCGACTGTGTATGTGTCCTTGAACGAGGCACTTAAATCCCATTTTACTCTGAGAGTAATGTTGCATTGCTGACCCTCTGCTCTGATCCCCTCTTGACATGTAACTGTGAAAGAAAAGACCAAGAATTCCCTGTACTCCATTACACTTTTAAACCAGACTCATCTCAGTTCAGCAACTCAGTATGTAAAATTTTTCATTCATATTAGCAGCTTAAAAAGGTGTCAAATACACCAAGTGTGTACCACAATTCTAAATGCTAGCCTAGGTGGCAGATAGGTAGATGTTATTTTGGGTAATGTCGCCCTCTCTTTAAAGGTGTTGTGACAGGAGAAATCAAACTTTCCTTAAGCTTTTGAAATAAAAATGTCTTGTACTATTAAAGGGGTGGTATAATGCCCTTTTCACAAGATGTAAAATAAGTCTTTGATGTCCCCAGAATGTGTATGTGAAGTTTTAGCTGAAAATACCCCACAGATATTTTTATATAGCATGTTAAAATTGTGACTTTTTGAGGGTGAGCAAAAACGCACTGTTGTGTATGTCCCTTTTAATGCAAATGAGCTGCTTCTCCTGGCAAAGGGGGCGGAGCTTCAAGAGCTCCTGTCCTTTTACCTCACACAGACATGCACTGAAAATTTCAAAAACTTTTAGCCTTTTATGTTCAAACCGGAGTCAGACAATGATGGAGAGACTCAAGAAGAAGTGAACACATGTAAAATGCAACAGGACATTTCTGAATGGTTAGTTGATGAATTTATGTGGCTTATGTGTAGTTATCTTCTAGTCATTAGCATATTCTGTCATGATAATCTATAAATTGCATTCCCGGGGAGGGGTTATAGTAAATTTATGGGTTGGTGATGTCACTAACCCGGGAGGAATGTTTTGTAGTCCCAACCAGCCGTTTGTTGTAGTCCTTAAAAAGCAATTTCTTTAAAAGAAAATATCTCCCTTTGCTTTGAACTGCGTTGTAACTTTGCAGATGTGGTTTATGCTCAAACAGCAACATTACACACTTACTAAAGTAAAAAAAGTGAAATCATAATCAACCACCCCTTTCAAAGATTCTGCAAGTTTCATATTAAAACACCCTCCTCATTACAGTAAAAACAGAGTATTTATGTGAAAGTGGACTCTGTGATGACACATGGGCAAATATGCATATGACTGCTTTTTTACCTCCCGGAGAACTACTAAGAACTACTATATACCGGTTCATAATTAATATGACTAATGCAAAATGTATAATTAATTCTAAAGTGAAGATCATGGTAACCCACTATGACTCAAGTATTACCAAATTCAGAAGGAATTACTAATTATTTGGTATTCTAATGTGAAAAGCATGATAGTAATGACTGAAGTCATTGTAAGCTTTGGAGGGTTTTGTAAAGATTCGGATAGTAATGACTTAAGTGGTACTACATCCTTATAAAGGAATTACTAATTATTTGGATCAGTATTCAAGGGAAGATCATGGTAATCCACCAATGACTCAAGTGTTTTGGAATTACCATCCAAAACCTTACAAAAACCTCAAAAGCTTACAATGACTTCAGTCATTACTAGGGATTTATCATGCTTTTCACTTTGGAATACTGATCCAAATAATTAGAAGTTCCTTTAGAAGAATGTAGTAACACTTGAGTCATTACTAATGGGTTACCATTACCTTCACTTTAGAATTAATTATACATTATGCATTATTCATATTAATTATGAACCTGTATAGTTCTTAGTAGTCCTCTAGACTAGAGATATGAAATTTTTTTTTATATTGATTAACTAATAGTGAACCACATTCGACTATGCACTATTACTTACTAATTTGTTAACCAGAGATTCTTGTTAGTTAATTACTAGAATGTTAATATTGTGTTACTTATTTGTTCCTTTGTAGTTATTCATTAATGATGGAAGAGTATTCTAAAGTGTTAACAAAATATGCTGTAAACAGCACAGCTTACTGACATTTATTTTGCAAATTGAAAGTCATATTTTGTTTAAACCTTCAAATGCCGAAATAAAATAAATAGTTTAAATTAAAATACATTTGGGTAATTAAAAAAGTATTTTAAAGTATATTTTGGCCAATAGACATGTATTTAGATATATTTGTTATATATATATATTTTAGAAAGAACGCACAAATAAATTAAGAAATGTAAGTTTTTTTAATTTTTTATATTTTTATGTAAATATATTTTTTAATCTATTTTACCACTATATTTTCAAAAAAAAATATATATTTTGAAATATATTTAACAATAAATCTAAAAGCTGTTCTTCTCAGGGCTCTTTTTGCCTTTATTTTGCCTTTCTGGTACTGAAATGTTTTCTATCCTGTTTCAAAAATAGATGTTTGTCATGAAAAAAAGTGTAGCTATGTTTGATGTGCTTCAGCATGTGTAAAGCAGTTAGTGCTGGAGATTTAAAATCTGAACAAATCAAACTTGACCGTGAAATAAATGAGATGGAATGAGAGGCAGAAGTTCTAGAATGGAACAGTTGACCTTGGCAAAATCTGCTCCTACAGCGTATTTATGATGATGAACTGCAACGCTTTTGTCATGCCAATCAGTACTTCTCTTATTTTCTGCCCGAACAAACATGTGTGACCTACTATTACCAGCATATTATATTTGGACCTTAAATGTGGCTTCTATGCAGTAAAAATAGCCCTAGGTAGGCTAATTTATCAATAATATTAGCTCATAACTGCATGAGGAATGCAATAGGGTCATGAACCTCCCCCCCCCCTTCCCAGTCCCCCACCAAATCACCATGTGCGTCAAAGAATACACAAGCATTTGATTGATTTTTCATCTCTAACTTGCGTGTGTCTATACGTGTCTGCTATTTTTGTGAGCATGTTTGTCCTAGACTGTCTAATGGAAAAGGTTTGTTAAGAGTTTGTGGCAGTGATCTTGAAGGAGTCCAGTCTTGTATCTGTGGGAAACGAGAGAGACCACTCAGCCAACCAAGCGTTCATCACCATGGCAGGTACTCAACTCTCCAGCCAATCAGAGATAATTAACCGCCATGTTCTATCTCAAGTGCACACCGAAACATCACATGGAGTGAGGGAAGGAGGAAAAAATGAGAGAGAAGGGAGAAAGGCAGGTCAAACACACAGACAGCATCTTTTGAGACCACAGTCTAAAATCTTCTTTAACTGTCAGGAGCCTCAGAACATCTAACACACACTAACTTCTTGCACTAAGCATACTTGCATAGATGTCAACAAAGCCATTTCTGCTTCAAAAGTACCTGCCAAAAAGCTGCAATTTGTTTAAAGGCTCAGAAAAGGTATGATAAAACAAGACTAGGAGTCTGTTCATGTACATGAGGATCGCATCAGCTCAAACGGTGCTCCTTTTTAACTGTTGTTAAGTCTGCACCTGTTTTCAAATCCTGGCCTAACAGATTTATTTTTAAGCAAACGAGCAAAATTGCATCTGAACTCAGTGAATGCTGTGTAATTTCATTGGTATGGGGAAAAACTGTTTTTGGCATTTTGATAGTAACTCTTTTTGTGTTCCAAGTTGTATGAGTTCTGAGGGTGGGTGAATGGTGACAGAATTTCAGTTTAAAGGAAATGAGGAGGTGTGACTCAGAGTCGTCATGATGTGAATAGTAGTTTCTGCCACTGTGTTTTAGACTAGGGGTTTTCAAACTGGGGCCCAGGGGGCCATCAAAGACATCATTTAATCTGAGACACTGAACAAAGACTGAGGTAAATATCTTGCTGTGTACAGAAAACAGTTAATGTGAGTCTCCAGCTGCGTTTAAAAAATGTTATGCCCTTCCCTCGCTAACTTCCCTCAAATCTTGTTCACTTGTATGTGCGTCATTGCTTACATTGTACGAGTGCCCACTGGAGGAACACTTGAAATGTGTTTAAATGGAACACCCTAAGCCCTTGATCACTTGGAATCCGCAATGGAGCTGATTTATTATTTACATAATAATAAATATTATTTATTATTTATTATCCCCCCCCCCCCCCCCCCACCATTATGTATAATAATGAAAATATAAAATATTACACAAACGAAAATGATAACAATACAGTTATACAAACTATAACAGAATAACTAACTCCAGTAAATAACTAGTTGTGTGGGGTGGGGGTAAATTAGGCGTGATTTACTGTGACATCACAATGGTGTTGCATTGTGGTTTTGCTCTGGCTTTAATGCAGTGACAATATAAAATCCAAATATTTGTCTTTATAACTTAACATTTTTCCACACACATTATGACATGTAAATATATAGTGGCCTTTTTATTTTACAAAAGACGGTCTGTTTTGGGCAAAAAGTTTGAAAACCCCCTTTTAAGACAACTAAATTATCAAAGATGCAATGCTTTTCTGTTGCATTTATTCAATCAACACTGAAAAAAAGTTGCAGCTTTACATTTTTAAATACAATCAACTTGGCTGTATAAGTCATTTCGACTTAAATTATATTAAACTGACAATTACAAAATGAATTGAATCTAGTATAATCTAAAAAAGCTTGAAAATTGCTTAACTTATTTGGATGAGTTAAAGTAATGTAAATGTTAAATGTTGCCATTACTTATTGATCATTTAAATATTTACAGTGAAGATGCATAATAATCAAACTGGGCCGTGTCGACACTTCTGGATGTGTGCAAGCTGAAAGCAGAGTTTCAAAGAGAAGACAAGTTAGTCTTGAAAGAACAATTGAGACAGAGAAAAAGGGACAAAGACAGAGTGGGAATGAAAGAGTCGTATATATGGGAAGATGAAAGAGAGGGCAAAAATCCACCCCTCTTCTCTCGCGGTGCTTTCAACGGCCTGCCAAGCTTCTTGCCACACGGCCATCAATAATGCAGTCCCAGTTCAATAGCTCCAAACTCAGGCATACATATACGTCAATCTCACCCCCCACCGAGAGAAGGAGATCTGTAGAGGAACCGAGGTGAACAGATTAAAGAGGGACAAGGAGGTGCAAGAACGGGACAGAAGTGAGGGGCCTTAATTTGCAATGATTTTGCCCTGGTCTTTGAGTTCAAGTGCTGCTTTAAAGAGTTTCTCCAGGGCATGGAAATCACAGTTTAAACTTGTACCACATTTTAGATCAGTGATTGTACTGATCACATTATAAATGTGTTTGCCAGAAGCAAACATTTGCATTTCAACATGTTTAAGCAGTGTGTGCGAGTTTCTTGAGGAACATACTGTGTCTAAGTGGCCACTGATGTAAAGCCAAGTGATCATGCTTAGCTCTTGGGCCCACTTAATCCTCCATCTCTTCAGCAGACACACACGCATATGAATAGATGTCTGTCAATTTTATATAAAGCTTAATACTATTGGACCCTATATTTCCTTAAGGTGAGGTTTTGTCAGATTTAGCTTAATATTTAAGACTATTTGTCCACAAACTAGCTAAGTTCATACAGGTCCGCTTTTCTCTCCTTGAATTCTCACCTTGGGTTCTGCTATATTTAGTGTGTGAATCTGTGCATGTTTATGTAATCATGTTGCTCTTTTCATGAATAATTCTCAAAGAAATTAAAAAGGTGTACACTTAAATTTTAATAGCAATTTTAATTCTACACACACACACACACACACACACACACACACACACACACACACACACACACACACACACACACACACACACACACACACACACACACACACACACACACACACACACACACACACACACACACACACACACACACACACACACACTCACAAATATGTACTTAATATGTGCATTCATGCACAGAAGCCCCCGTTCCACTGAAACTACATATAATACACTATACTGTTAAAAAGTTTGGGGTCAGTAAGATAAAATAAATTAAAAGAAAGATACTTTTATTCAGCAGGGATTGATCAAGTGTCAGTAAAGACATTTATAATGTTACAAAATATATTGATTTTAAATAAATACTTTCAAGTAAATTCTTTTGAACTTTTATTCATCAAAAAATCCTGAAAAAAATGTATCATGGTTTCCAGAAAAATATTAGGCAGCACAACTGGTTTCAAAATTGATAATAATAAGAAATGTTTATTGAGCAGCAAATCACTCAGCACATTATAATGATTTCTGAAGGATCATGTGACACTGAAGACTGGAGTAATGATGCTGAAAATTCAGGAGGAAAATCACAGGAATACACAATTTACAGTATTTTTTTATCAAATAAATGCAAAATACTGTACTGTATTGTATGCTTATGTTTTGGTTTAATTTTCATTGTCTTCAGTTCCTGCTTTTCCTGCTTTTGTTATCTAGACCCTGTCTGCAGGAACACGGTATTTTCATAACCGCAGCTTTTTCTATGGGGTTTGGCCATTCGTCCACACGCAAACGCAGTATCCGGTCACTGAAACCGAACTTTTTTGAAAACGTTTTAGACACTCCGGTTGCAGTGTTGTCGTGTAGACGGTGAAAGACGGAGATTTTAGCTTGTGGTGTCGGAACCGGAACCGGTAATAACCTTTTCCCCAGGTTTCTGACTGGCCAGCATGGCTTTACGGCTAGGGTTATATCGCCACCTGTTGGTTTGGAATGCTCTTGACAGCGCTTCATAGCATGTTTTTTGCGTTTTCATGTGGCCACAAATTTTTTGTTTAAAACGAAAGAGGAAAAACTCTGTTTATAAAAATACCTTTGTATGTGTGGTCTAGGCCCTAGTTGGTTTTTCTTTGTTCTCTGTTTCCCGCCAGTTTGTCATTCATTAATTAGATCACACCTGTTTGTATTTCAGTTCGCTATCGCGCCTATTTATACCCTTCAGTTCTTTGTCTGGTGTTGTTTGTGTGTGAGCACATGGTTTCGTTGATTTTGGGTGTCTGTGGATTACCTGATTTACTTTTAATAAACTATTATTTTGATCATTTTCGTCATCCTCCATCTTCGGTCCCATAACGTGACATTGTAGTAATGAAGTGGAAATGGCCATTTCTTGGAGAGAAAAACATACAAATACATTAATTAACTTTAAGTCAGAGATGGTTTATCGAAAAATATTGAGAAAAGAAGTGATGAAGAAATACAGAGCAGATATGTTCAGCTTCAGTAAAGGCCTCTTTTTGACCTCAATGAACTGGAAGAAATAGTAATATCACGAAAGCTGGCCACAATATGAAATGTTCTACGCTTGAATCGACTGAGCAGGTAGCACACACAAACAAACTCTCTCTCACACACACCGTTTCTGGTTCACTGGCTCTATGATTCCCATAGCTGCGCAAGAACTCTTGGTACCCCTGATATTCAAACACATTCCCATGGCAACCTATGACTTGCATCCCATAAATCAAACTGCAAGAGCAAAGACCAAATTTAATATAATGCTTTTGGGTTGGTGTATGCGTGTTTGTGTGTGTGTGTGTGTGTGTGTGGTCCCCTCAGTTTTGATCCTCTGGGATTTGATCTTTTCCTTGGAAAGGGTGTGAGATTTTTGCAGTAATCCTTTTGAGCCATATTATATACTGTTTCAGCTAGGCAATGCTTTGTCCTGGCTATAGATCTAACACAGCATGATAAGAACTAAATAAAAATAAAAATTCATGTCAGCCTGTCCGATTATGAACATGCATCAGTGGAAAATCATGCTCCTGTCAGATTACAAACAGTGATGCTTTATGAAGACTGGAGAGCATGTCTGAATACATCTGTCTCAGACATTTGTTAAAGCCATGTCCTCTTTAAAAGTTCGGATTCTTACAAACTTTTGTCAGTGTATTACCACTCCCATTTTGAATAATTTCCCCACAAATGAATGCAATATTTAGGGTACGTTTACACGACAACGATTTTACACGACAAGTTTTTCATTCGCGTTTTTCGCGTATAAATGACAGTGTTGTCAAAATGATCTCCTTTCACACGGATCCGCAACAGCAACTAAATTATTATTGATATTATGCTGCCAGGCCAGTAGTTGGCGATGTGACTTTGTAAAGAAACACTACGCGTCTATCTGAACATGTAATACGCATGACACATCAAATGGCATTGTCATGTAAATGAAAGGCCAAAAATGCATTCTTTTTCTGCTTTTAGTTGAAAAGGCTTTTGTGTAAACACCCCCTTACAATAATATAAGGGGCCATTTACACAACACTTTTTTTATACGAAATTTTAATTATTTTATTTATTTTATTTTGTTTTCATTTCTTTAAATTTTTTATTATTTTTATTTTGGCCATTCCTTTACACAACAGCAGCGTTTTGGGGTGCTGAAAACGCAAACCTTTGAAAATGGGTTTCAAAGTGCAAGTTTTTGAAAATGCTAATGTTAATGCTATCATCTCCATAAAACTACAAAAATGCAAATGTGTGAAAACTGTGACTTCATGCTAAGCCTCAGCATACATCTAAAAAGCTTAATGTCCTTATTGAGGCTTATTGAAATGCAGATAAGTCTCCTCGCCTTCCATTGTCTATTGCGCTCATTCCTGTTACGTGTCCTCAATCTGGCAGCCATCTTAACTTAGAGCGTAGAGTCTGAGGAGGAGGGGGCGAGAGAAACAACCCTCTCCAATATTTTGGCCTTGTACCAAATGGCACCCTAAACACTCGAGGTCTTCCTACAAGTCTGCACTTTCGTGACGTAACGCAGATTTGACTGTCGGGAAGAAGTGCTGGCTCTGCAAAAGTGTGCATAGAGGGCGCATATCGACCACTAGCACCCTTCTGAAACCTAAAATGACAAATGGGACACGCTACGGACTTATGGACTTAACGGACACGCACACGTGGCGGCCATTGTAAGCCCACTAAACCAGAAGTGCATATGAAGTGTGTCATTTGGGACAGAGCCTTCGAATTTGGATTGCTACATGAATGGTTCACAGCCCCCTAAATAAGCCGTTCTTTTTAACCGATATTGTATTGGATATCATTAAGCATGATCATTGTATATTTAATTTAAATGACCATTACTATATTGATTCACTTTCAAACTAAAATAAATCGATTTTGTGCATTAAAAGTGCTCTCATTACATTTTGTACTGTTATGTTTTACTGGCAATCATCTTGAACTTACACTGACACCTGACATTGCGGATGCAGTATCAAAAAGATTATTATACACAACATTTTTTTTTCCACAAGTACTACTGATTTCTTTATGTGGTAAAATTTTAATGAGGCAAAGAAAAAAAGGTTTGCAGTTTTTATGGACATTTTTTTTATGACTTAGACATGCAAAAATGGAGCTAAAGAAAGATTTATTACCAATCTTGAGAAGCAACATCTTTCCAAGTACAGAACCCCATGGAACTTGCTTAAGTACCCCATGGGGTACTTAAGCAGGTTCCATGGGGAACCGTATAGACCGTAAAGAGATACCTCTGCTTATGAAAAATTGTGCTACAGTGTACATTGTGTATGAGAAAAAGAGTGCTGAGTAGGTTTAAGTAAGAGGTTTGTCTGGCAGTTTAAAAGATAGGATGTCAGAAGTGAAATGTTGCAAATAAACAATTGGTTTCACTGTCACACACTCTCCATAAATATCTTCATTGACAGCATAATCCATCACTTCAAAAGCTCTACTGAGAAAAATACATTCTCTCTCTCTCTCTCTCACTCTCTGCCTATCTGTCTGTCTCTCTAATATAATAAGTTATTAAAGTAAAAGTGGAAAAGATTCTCTTTGTAAAGCTCAGAGTCTCTCATTGAAGAGTTTAACGCGTGTAATGAACAGACGGAGGCAGCTGCACACACCTCTACAGAGAAAAACAAATTTCTTCGACTTCACACCTCGAAAAGAGTAGAACCAATCCACACCTGACAACATGCCACTCAGCTACGTCTCATCTTGTTTCATCTTGTCTCATTTCATAAAGAGGACAGTGACAGACAATATTACTTTCACTCATTTTAATGTTCCCTTTAGCCCTTTGTTCATCTCCATCATGCTGTCCTACCTAATTTTTCCCTTTTTCCTCATTCTCTGTTTCTCTCTCGAACTCCTGCTATTTCTTCCTGCTTTCTCTGTAATCAGATGGTAAAAGCAGATGTGTGTCTTTTTGTATCTCTGATGGGTCGAGCACTGATTGAAGGGAAATTACTGTTATAATCAGGGTTATTAGCCTCCACTTTTTCCCCACAAATCTGCACAGACACACACTTTACTTAGCTATCTAAATGGGGACATGCCATACACTTCTGCTGTTTTACGGAGTTGTTGTTTTTTTTGGTCATATTTTTCTATTTATGAAAATATTTTTAAAATTTAGTTGATATTTTGTCATGTCCTTTTTATTTTAGCCAAATGCACTCTTACTTAAAATGCTAAATTAAAGGATTATTTACCTCAAAGAGATTTACTCGCCCTCATGTTGTTCCAAATATATGTCAATGTTTTTGAAAGAACTCTCTTATGCTCATCAAGCCTCCATTTATTTGATCAAATATACAGAAAAAAACGGTAATATGTGAGATATTATTGCAATTTAAAATAATGGTTTTCAATTTGAATATACTTTTAAATATAATTTATTTCTGTGATGCAAAGCTGAATTTTCATCAGGCATTACTCCAGTCTTCAGTGTCAAATGATCCTTCAGAAATCATTCTAATATGCTGATTTATTATCAATGTTGGAAACAGTTGTGCTGCTGAATATTTTTTTATAACCTGTGATAAAAAAAGAAAAAAAAAGAAGCATATTAGAATGATTCCTGAAGTATAAAGAATCATGTGACACTGAAGACTGGAGTAATGGATGATGAAAATTCAGCTTTGCATCATATTTTAAAGTATATTCAATTTTTTAAATCATCGTAATCACACTACAGTTACTTTTCTATTGATTTCATGATTACATGTTATTGTGGCCTTACATTATTCATAATTCATTGGCCTCTTTCCTTTCTATAAAAACCAAACAGTTGATGTCCATATTTTTCCCATACTATGGAAGTCAATGGGGCCCATCAACTGTTTGGTTAACCATATTCTTCAAAATATCTTCTTTTGTGTTCAGCAAAAGAAAGAAACTCATACAGGTTTGGAACAACTTGAAGGTGAGTAAATGATGACAGAATTTCCATTTTTGGGTGAACCTTTAATGAAATTAAGTCATTATAGATATTACTAGTAGGCATTCTTTCTGGGGAGCTTTTAAATGCATGAAATGTATTTATATGACTTTCCAATGTTCAAATAGTGTACTTGGGATGTTAGAGGTATTATAGACCTTTATACAAGATTATACAAGCCCACGTCACCGGATGTGCGGCGGTAAATTATACATTTTCAATGCTTATTAAAATTATATTTATAAAAATAAGCATACATTTAAGCTAATTATCATGAAAAACTGTCCAAAAATGGCACTCAATCTGCAACTCATTCTTCATTCTCCAATGATACGTCTGATGCTCCAAATACAAGTCCCGTCCTCTATCAGGTAGCTCAGCAAAGAGAACAACACCCAGCACTGCTGCGAGGAAAGGCACAACTTCAAACACAAGGACAGAGCACATTCATCTGTTTTCTCGCTCTCATAGCCTTGCTCATTCGCTCCTTCTTCCCTTAGTCACTCTCTCATGTTCCCTCTCTTCCATTTAGCCTCCCCGCCCGTCTTCCTTTCAAGTTTAAATTAGTGTCAAGAAAAATATTTGCTTTCTAGAGAGATATTTTTGTCTGTAATTGTAAGATACATGGTGATAGTGTTAGATTTGCTTTAAGTGTTAAACGCTCCATAAGGTCTTTTCGTCTCGAGCAGACTGCTTAGGCTGATAACAGAACTTGTTCGCTAATTTAAATTGAAAGAAATATTCAGATCAAGTAACCAGCTTTTAAAATGGGCTGAAAGCCCAGTATTTGTTTGTTGGGTTTAGTAAGTTCATCTTTTTGCTAAAAAGAAACATAAATTGCTATGTGTAGTGTGCATTTAAAACATGGGGTTTGCAAACAAAATCTGAGTGATTGAGGGGTTCTGAAAACTGTTAATGAAAATATCAGCAGTGAATTTATGCCACATATAGAGAAACACGTATGATGTTTCATGTTTATAAAGCGTTGTTGGGTCTAACAACACTTTCTTCTTTTTTGTAGCTCAGCTTGGGGCTAATCATTCCAAACCCTGGCACAGAAATGTTTATTTTTTAATTTTTTAAAGCATGCTTTAAATGAATGCCTGAAGATTCAGATGTTCTCCCTGAATATATATCATTCTCTACTGAAGCAAAGCCAGAGCCTGTAAATATCATGTTCGTGAAACACAATTCCTTCAGCCATCCATTTAGCTCAAAATGGGTTGTCTTTTCAATCAAACCCACGGTATAATCTTATCTTTCCACTTTAAGCCTGAAAGCTCTCCAGCAAACATTTCATTCTCTTATTTAGAGAACCATCAAACAAACACTAGTTGCTCTCCTCAAAAACAGGGGCAAATGGCATCACGGTTCCTCTTTAACATGCGTCCTGTTCCCTCCAATACAGATATGCAGAATGAACACCATCTGCAATTTACTGCTAATTGCTGAGTTGTGCCTTCATAGTGGATATGTCATTTGGGATTTTCTATCTGATATTCTGTTCATTTTCAAAACCCAGATAACTGCTGAGACAGTGCTCTATGTGAGTGTATGGAGTATTGAAAATAGCCATTACCATATTTGCAAATAGGTTACCCTCACCGAATGAGAATAGATACTTTTTTTTTTTTTTTCATTCGTTGATAAAAAAATTTCATATGCAATGAATTTAACATTAAGATAGTTCACCCAAAAGTGACAGTTTGGTCATCATTTAGTTACCATCATGCTGTTTCAACCCTGTATAATTTTATTCTGTGAAAATCTGCTGTTTTTCCATAGTGAAAAGTTGATGGTAATTTACTGTGTATTACCAATCTTCAGAAAGACCTAAATGTATCAGAAAAGACTGCGCTAGCTTTGTGTTAAGAACGGACCAAAATTATTCCGTTATCCACTGATAATCTTCTCCTCCGCCTGAACTTTTTCATCTCAAAGATGTGTGTTCATTTTTTTTCTTTTTTTTTTTGGCCAACATCAGGTTTGACAGCAAATCATGTGAGTTAATGTGATTACATCACACTTCAGATTGCAGATGAGATTTGAGAGCTACTGCAGAGAGGAAGATTAATCATGAATAATGACTTGCATTTTTTCCTGTCTCTAGACAGTGCTTTTGTATTATATTTAGTATTTCATGGGAGAAAAAAAAAGACAATAATTAGGGGTCTGAATAACCTTTTCTTTAAAGTGCCACTATCAGGCTATTTTAAAGGTTCCTCATTTCTGTTTTAGAGGTTTCCTACAATAGGTTTACATGCATCCAAGTTCAAAAAACACTTACATTTTCTCATAATATAAATTGCACATTTTGAAGATTCAGTCTCTCTAAACCCCTCCTTTCTGCAAGCCTACTCTGCTCTGATTGGTCAGATGGCCCAGTCAGTTGTGATTGGTCCTCCGCTTACAGCACGTGCTGGAGACGAAACGTCTATTATCATATCTGAATTTCAGCTCTAGAGGTTTCCTCATCGCTTGTATGATACAAATGATGGCGTCGCTTTTTCCATATTAATACCAGCACGAGTCGTCATCCTTTTGTAGTGCATACAAAATGGATTTGCGGCACTGGAAACAGCATCTTCTCGACATGTTGACAACACGAAACAACCTCTTCTAGGTCTCAACTCCAGTGTTTTAGGGCTGGGACATTGTTCGCGAGCAACCAATGAAGATCACAGGCTGGCATTATGCAAATGTATTACATTGTTACGTAAGTATGTAACAGGAAGTGAGACTGAAATTGCTGACGATTAATTTTGGCAGTTCAGAATCTTTCTTTTAGGAGACAATAACTTTATCTGTAGTGCACTTTGATCTTTAAAACTTTGAAAGCCCTTTACCTTCACAAACAGCTATATTACACACTGCATGTATGTAATCTTGTTATGTATATAATCTTTGTGATTAAAAAAGAGTAACTTACAGAGTGCAGTGACCCACCAGTGTTTACTAAAAAAGTTGCCAGTCAGCGGCAGCATTTTTGATCTTATTCACAAAACTTTCATGGCCCCTAGAATATTTTGTTGTATGAATATATAAACAGTCAATCTATCAAAAAGAAAAAACAGAGCCTCTGCTTTAAACAAAAATTCTACACTAATCAACACTTGAATGTGGGTAAATAAAACAACAACAATTTAGGTTGAAAAACTAAAATAGCATTTTTGTCAAAGACTTTCAGATTCAGAATGACGTTCAAATCATAGATCGAGTAGAACGAGTTCATCAACACCCGCAAAGTTCGCACAGTTATACATGTCTAATAAGTTATTCAAGTTTAATGCAAAATTAAGTTTTGATGTATAGTATGTTGAATGTTTGATGATCAAGTTAGCTTACTTGTGCATGAGCAACTTCTAACCGATCCGCTGATTCTGGTTTATGCAGATATACGGAAATGCTGTATTATTTTATTGACGCTGTATTATTTCCCCGACAATCGCAGGGAAGCTCTGTCATAAATGACTAGAAATCTCATCAACGGTGGGTAACGAGTTAAACACTTTGTTCATTGAGGGTAATCCGTAACACTCCATGGTGTTATTTTGACACTTTTCCTAAGTGTTAAAATGCAGTTAATTCAGTATATTTTTCAAACACTTCCTAATGCAGTTTTTTGCCAAAATCGAATGTCTCTCGAGGTTTCGAAAGTAAATTCAGTTTTTCATTTTCACCCACAAACTTTCAGCTCTCTCATAAAAGGATTGAGGGAAAGAGAAGAAGTCTTAGTGAGACGGTGGTTTCCACAGAAACATGCATACAGTGTTTTGACTGTTTTATTTTTGCCTGCGCACAACATATGTTGTCACTTCAAGGAACACCTGTCAAAAATTTCATAGTTCACATAAATATAATTGAAAAGAGCAAGTAGAATGAGAGGCAATCTCAAATGTACTATATGTAGAGCAATATCCAATATCCTTGCATAAGATTACACTGGAGTTTTTATTTCTGCTAAAGGGATGAACTTGTATTGTTTTAGTTTCTTCAGCTTGTTCTAGTATCAGAAGGTTAAACGTATGTCTTTAAGGTTTTTCCTTCCGGTCTGATGCAAAGGATTGTGCTCTTGGGCCTGATCCTGATCTGTTTTCCTGGCATGAGTTGCCCGCTCTGTTCCCTGTTGAACAGAGTGACAGATGATTGATTAGCTCATCTTTTTCTTGCCGGTCACACCGGCGTTGGCGAATAACAGCAGCCTTGACGTGACACACATGGCAGCACACACTCAGACACACATGCTTGCAATTCACACAAGCAGCTAACGTAACTAACACACATAATATCAAGCCAAACAGATGTCCCGGAAAAATAAAATACCCTGTCATACAGGTTTGATAAAATACATCTTTATACTTATGAAGAAGGAAAGCTACAATACCGAATGTGGGAAAGTACCATCATGGAGAAATACCTCAGGACAAAACACGGGATAAACATCCCAGTTAAGACATAGGAGAGACTGGGGCTAGTTTTCTAACTTTAGTCAATATTTCTCAGGGAAGGTTTATCTAAATTTCTGTAGTCACATAACCTACCTTAAAGTCTTGTTTTTGAGGGGAAAAAAACCAACAACATCAACTGAACATATCCACCGCTATATGGGTGTAGGTATGATGTCACTTTGTAGGCCAAAACGCAGAATCGCGTTAGCATTTTAGCACTTCCGGTTCCATAATCCCGAGGTCAGTGGGTTTTTTGAATGGGTTTTTGGTTAAATGGCTAAAATAACAAGCTCTGTATGGTGAACACAAGCTCAAGACACTTTCATGTTTTATTCTACGACTTAAAATACAACATTTGAAGTGGATCAAAACCTTTCATCAAAGTTATACATGCATTTTGAACACTACCCGTTCTTGTCTTAGGACAACTTTGATTAACTTTTTTTAAACCACTTCAAATGTTGACTACTGTACATCAATATCACAGAAAAATACATTTAAATGGAACTTCTATTCCCATTCGGTTCCAAAAAGCGAGGCATGTTGTTACACTGGGGGTAAGTTGTCAAATGGAATCTGCTGTTAGACGGACTATTATGCTTTGCAGTGAAAGTTAAACAGTTGTACACACAATATTACTTTGTAATATTAAAATCACTCTTTGTTAGATATTCCGACAAAGGGAAAAATAGGGCATATGAGGTCATCCTGAAAAACCCCTCGGAGTGAATTCCCCAGAAAACGAATTGATGCTAATATGTGTTCGGGTGTTAACAAATGCTTAAGGTTTTGCTGGTTAGCATGGCCTAATTATGCCAAAACTACACCGTCTGGTTTTAAAAAGCCTTTTTTTTTCTTTCTATGAAAATGTACACAAAATTTGTATGAGGGTTTGAAGATGTCAGGGGGAAAAAGGCCTAAAACAACTATTTTCTGTTGAATAAACTTCAGCACATCATGATGTTATTTAGTAATTTAAGCTTCATAAATGCACTTTTAATATTTGAGTTAATCAATATATATTTTAGTCATGTCTGATCGATGCTGCATTATGGATCTGTGAATATCTCTTCATGCCTCGTATACCGACAGGTCAAAGTCAGAAGACAGGTCTACTTCAGCCTCTAGCAGCCATTCTCCCTTCATTACTGTGTAATTATGCTTTTGTTATCATGTTATTACCATTCACTAACGGCTTCTGGCATAATAGCAAGGGTTTTATCTAGAGCGCTAAGTGTTTTTCACAAGTTTATCCCCTGGGACAGGATTTATGAGGAACATGAAAGAGGGAAGGAAAAAGGATGAGAGGAAAAGGGAAAGATGAGAAACAGATAAGCGTCGGATGCACAAAGGTAGGATGAGAGAGGAGCACGTGATTAAGGGATTCTGCCTAAATTAAAAGCCTAGCTGTATTTGACCTTTTTGAAACGTTTTGAGGTGATTCTGATGTTCCACTTACCAGATGAGATTGAGAGGATATAAAAGTGAGCGTTCTAATTGTAAGCAATTTAGTCAAACGGGAGGAAATTAGCATCTCATTTGTAAGAGGGACTCGGAGAGATCAGCCGCACTGATACAGTTTCATAGGGAGAGCAATGTGAAAACACTTCATATTTGAAATTTCTCAGCACAGTTCTGAGAAAAACACACTTGCAATAAGGGCATGCCATACTGACTTTTATCCATATGACCAAAAACATCACCCTGGTACCATTATCAACGAAAAGTTTCTATTCATCAAAGAATTCTGGAAAAAAAGAGAAAAAAACATTGATAATAATAAGAAATGTTTATTGTGCACAAAATCTGCGTATTAGAATGATTTCTGAAGGATCATGTGGCACTGAAGACTGGAGTAATGATGCTGAAAATTCATGTTTATCATCACAGGAATAAAATACATTATAAAAATATATTAAAAATAAATCATTTATTTAAACTGTAATAATATCTCACATTATTTCTGTTTCTACTATATTTCTGAACAAATAAATACAGCCTTGTTGAGCATAAGATAATTAACATTACCCCAAAATGTTTAATGGTAGTGTATCGTTTTGATTGAAATTTGAAAACCATGTCAGAATGCATGATCCAAAAAACCTTTATGAATGCTTAAAGAGATTCAAAATAACCCCTTTTGAATTCAGTAATAATCCTGTTTTATTTTTATCTTCATTCTTCAACGTAATGAACAACGTGTTAATGGGTGTTTATGTGAGAATTTTTAATTAGCAGATTAGACAAGACCAGTACATCTCACACACAAAATGTTTTTTACACCCTTTTCTTCTGAAGTAGCTGCCATTTGAAATGGTATGGTCTTCTGGATCATGGGAAACATTTTATTCAGGCATGTTCAAACTCTCAGTCAAGCTTTAATCTAGAAAATATAACAAGATGAAAAGCTTGAGCTTGTTAACATGCTTGTCAACACTTTGCAGGTACAGTAGTATGAAGACTCTTGCTTTTGTGCTCAGGTCCTGATGAGAACCCTCTGAAATCTCAGGACAGAAAGAGTCCATCTGTTAACTAGGGCAGGCTGAGGAGTCGCTCTGGTTTAATTAAGATCAGGCTTCTCTGAGGACACCTGCCAGCAAAGAACCTGCCAGCACAACTGCTTTTCCCCAGCATAACTCATGTTTGATTAGCCTGGCATAGTTACCCGGTGAGCACCCACCAGATATGTGTAAGTGCATGACAGCTCATGAAGTGTGGAAAACCCTAAAAATACTTTCAATACATTTCAGAAGAAGTATGTGTCATGAGTTTAATTTGTTAGCAAAGCCTGGAAGAGTTTGGGTCACAGTTTCGATTCACTTATTCGTGCCGCACTAAAAGGGCACCTGATAACGCTGAATGTTGTAAAGTACTTTTGTCAGAGATTCTTATCGTTTGTTGTTTTATGTAACAGTGCCCTTCTCAAAACAGTGTTTTGCATTTCAATACCATTTCAAATGAGCAAATGTTTCAGTGAGAGTGTATAAAACTCTATAGCACTTTTCGATTCCGTCTCTGGAATTTATTGTACCTTTCCTCTGTTTGCGGGGGCGTCTGCACATTATTTGTCTTTTAGCAACTTTCTCTGAGGTTTGGCTTTTTAGTGTAGTGTATAGAATTTTTGTACTGAATACAGAAATCTGTCATTTTGGTCCATTTTTCTCATCTGTTTGTCCTGGGAAAGTTGAGTGAGCAGCTAATCTGTGCCAGAGGAACGTGGTGTGTGTTCTGAGAGGTTTGTTTAACGATGTGCTCACTGGCTTGTTATTTACATAAGCTAACAAGGTTATTGGGAGCTTTGGCTGGCTGAATGTCACCGTGGTTTTAAAGTATATGAGAATTTAATAAGCATCTCTGTCAAAGCGCGTTAGAGAGAAGGAATGTGGGGCATGAATATTTATGAGGGCCTCTTCAGAGGGATTTAATCCTGAGCTACCTGCTTCAGCTTCCTTCCAAAATGACTTGAGACAATCTGCTGCCTGGGTTTATGAAATAGCCCCACAACACCCGGAGAATTTATGATTAGAGGAGAATGAAATACTTATTTTTCATACTGACATTCAATATAGTTAGGATGAGAAAAAAAAAAAACTAAAACAAATACAATGGGGGAAAAAGCAGGGGGAAAAACAACAACAACAACAACAACAACAAAACACAAATGGATTTGTCTCTTTGCCAACAAATATTCCATTTAGCTCATTTCACTGGTTGTTTGTTTTGATTGTATTATTATTATTATTCCACAATAGTTTGACTGCTTTGCATGTCCACTGGGTAGGAGGCCGAGTTTTTTCTTTGCTTGCGCTTTTCTCTCTAATGCTGTTGCCGTGGACAGCAAAACTGTTGACATCTAAACTTCAGGTCTTTTTTTGCTCATTGATATCAAATGGAGAATTTTAAAATGAATCTGGATCTTTGACCTTTTAAATTTCAGCACATAAAAGATGATAAAGTGGACATATAGCTTCCCATCTACTCATGTCTCATCTCTTTCAACTGGTGAGAGGTGCCATAAATAAAAGTTAGTTGGTTCAAATGTGCTGAATAGATCAGATTATTTGCTGTGGTTATTATACACACACACAAAAAAGAACTTTGCTGCTTGTTGAGTTTAGTTCATGAAAATGAAAGAAAGCAACACAATTCTTGAACATTTAATCACTTTATTTTATTGCATGAAATCTAAAATCATGCATCCATGTGGTTTAATTACAAAAAAGAGTTTCACTTTATTTTGATGGTCCCATTAACACATTCTGTTGTCTAGAAGTAACATTGCACCTACATGTCTACTAACTCTCATTAGAGTATTAGTATTAGTAGACTGGTAGGGTTAGGGTTAGAATAAGTTGACATGTAGTTGCAAAGTTACTTATAGTCAGTAGAGTGTCTGTTGGAGGACCATCACAATAAAGAGTTCTCACATATTAAGCAGACAGTACACTACTCTAATGAGAGTTAGTTGACATGTAGTTGCAAAGTTACTTATAGTCAACAGAATTATCAAAAGGGACCATCAAAATAAAGTGTTACCCAAAAAAGGCTTTAAAGTCGACATGAAATCAAAATTGACCCTATTTACTTTGTTTGCGCATATTACTAGTCTTGTGGAGAACAATTAATCTGTGCAAGTTAATACACAGAAAAAAATTGTTTGCCGTGGTAATCTTTAATCAAAATCTGAAAAGTTACTTCCGGTCCGGAATGGCGTTCCTTTTCTGATGATGTCAGTTTGACGGCTTGGGTTGAAAACGCTTAACCACTCCCCTCCAGCCGTTAGTCTGCTATAAGCAGAGATGGAGAGGAGGAGCGCTAAAGGAAAACCCTGCCCTCTGTTCAATATTTAGTTTCACTTGGAAATACGTCACAACACTGGAGAAAAGTCGTTTGCAACTTCCGGTTCACAGGGACTTTAATGACGTCGGCCTGTATTTTGTGATGGTAGCCTACTTACCAAACATCCAAAACAGCGCTGTTTGCATGTTGTATGTGTATAAATGATGGTAATTTACTAGCTGATAACTCGTGAAGAGCTTATAAAATGTGAAAAGGAGTCAAAACAGTGCTAGGAATTCCTCTGTTGCACACAAACGAAGATCTGCTGCAAGGAGACGTTTTTACAACGCCTATACCGAACTGAAATGGGCAACGGAGCTCCAATGATGAGAAAAATCACGTATGCTGGAGAATTCTGTCTTTATTAGGGTCGCATCTTGTGACATCACGTCCTCTTTTCGGTTTGTTTAGATGTATTTGGTCTGTGTTGCGTTCATATTTGAGTTAGTTTGGAACCATTTTTCCAGCTGTCTCGGTCCACTTGTTTGGTGCGCAACAGGGTTCAGATGGCAGCATTCAAGGAAACGCGCTAACAGAGCAATCGCACCAGAGTTCGTTTTAATTGAACCAAACCTGCCAAGTGTGAACACACTCTAAAATAGAATATGCTCCAAATAAAATGTGAAAATTTGTTTAGTCCTTGTGGTATGCCAGGAAAAGCCTATCAATGGTCAATATTTAGTAAAAAGTAAATGTAGGCCTATTTAAATATGCATTAAAAAAGTATACTTAGGCCTATGTGTACAGGTGACCGGAGTTCAAATGCGACTTAGTCCTTCACAATTTCATTGCATCTAGGCATACAGTATACAAAGAGACTAGATCAAATCTGTTTAGAAATTGAATTTTTTTTTTAATTATATTGTTTTAATTTTTTGAATGTATATGATACAACCTTAAATCTTCAATCATGCTATAAGAAGTAGATGATGAATGAGAGAAATGGCTCATATCGCCAACCTGACCACACCACACCGACCCCTTGACCTTCCTTTGGCGGTTTACTGACAAAGGTTACAGATTTTCATTAGAAGCTTATGCTGTGATCTTTCCCTGGTTGGCAAACATTCATTGTGCTTTAAACGATTTTACTGCTAATGATTCAAAACATCAGATGGCTTTGACTTTGTAATATCAACTTCAAATGAATCATTGTCCCTTTAAAAAAAATCCACATAATTATCTGCTTATCTGGAGTGGCAACACGCAGAGTGTTTCAAAAAAGAAAGCCTCTTCAATAAGACACTCTAGACCATTATCACTTTCATAACTACACTAAAAGGATGTCAAATTATAATAGAGAGCTGCTTTTAGAGAAGTGTTTTGTCTCAGAGTGGGCAAGTTCTTTTCTTTTGGCCTTCTTGCATTGTAGATTACACTGTCCTTCTGATTACACTCCTGGAAAAGCTATCATACTCCTAAATGATCATTTTTAGCACTAAATGCCATGTTTTAAAACTTATCATGAGATCAAATTACAATAAAATAAGAACTGTAAGAACTCTCCCAAGCTTATTCCATAATTTTAACTTTTAAAATGCCTCTAGTGAACACTGTTCCCAGACCAATGACTGAGATGAGTCCTCCGTTACTCCTTTTACACTGAAATGGTGCTGCTTTTTTTTTCCAGAGCTGGTTCTTGGCATCTTGGGGAATCTTTCAAAATATTTAGATTGTCAGTGATATTGCTGTTGTACAACAGTTCAATAAACAAGAAGTTAATATTGAGGAGCAATAATTTTAGACACAATATTGCCCGTGACTGTGCATTTTCTCTCTGCCAACAAAAGTAGATCCAAAAGAAACCACAGCAGAATTAATGCATCATCTCCAAGCAACACACAGCGTTTCGTTTTTGAACAAATCAGTAATTTACTGACTCACACATAAAGATCTACAGCCACTTGTTTCGTTATTGTTTTGAATGAATCTAATGAATTTAGTATATTTAGTATGATTTATAAAGAGGTCACTTGTTGTAACCTGTAGAAAGAGTTACTGGAAAATCCCCACCACTAATAGAAAGACTGATGGAGTGTTACAAACTTTTGGACATTTTATAACTCTTGTGTCACATTTATGTTCTGTTTTGAGGAGTCTTAAGTTGATATGTATTTCTGTAAAAAAAAAAAGTGAAGAAAAAGTACATATTTTAAATTGTGTAGCAGAAGACTACACAAGCTTTGGGACATTCACGTCATAAAATTGCCTTTTTAACGGACACTCTGTCACATAGGTATGTGCATCATGTCACCGTAAACTGGCCTGTCAGTCATCTTGTCACAGTTAACATCCTCCACGTTTCAATTTATTAAATTTTTCTACAGTATTGGAGAAAAAAGAAGTAGCACGTTGATCTGCCCGTCGTGGGTCTTTAATGCGGAGACCTCTCCTCATATTTTTGCATAATGATGCATTTAAAAATTAATGGCCAAATGGATCTTTATAAAAGTTCACATTGTTGCAGATAAAATAGTCACTCAAACCCCTTTATCTAAACCTCTCTACCATCGATCGTGCACATCTGCCATGTTTGTAGTTTTTTAACACTTTTTATTTGTGTTTGTAGTTCTGAACCAAATTCTCCTCTAAAACACAATGGGTTGTGGGCAGTATTAGCTGTTGGAGTGTGCACAGATCCACACAAATCTACCAGAAATAGACCATCCGGGGACTTTTGGCATACTCTTTCAACTATGCTTTGAGACACACTTATTATAATCTCACATACTATTTAGAATGGATATCACATTGGAATGCAAGGTATGTTTGGGTTGATTTGCAGCGCCCCTGTTATTCTCCTGCTGTTTTTGTTTTAATTTAATGAAGACTGCTGCAGATTGATCCATGGACTTACAGAGTTTTAGTGTCAGTACTACATTAACTATATATAATGTTGAATATAATGTATAATAATGTGGTGGAGGATGTTTGTGGGTCCTGATAATGCCAAATGTCTTATGTTACCAGTAAAAAGTGGCCTACAAATATATCTAGTTTGTGACAGAGTGTAATATTTGTCTAAAATAATTCTGCATTTTCAGCTTCAGAATCATGAATATTTTTATTCTGGTGTCACCATTGTCCTGTGCATTGGGTTACAAGCACTAGGTCCAAGCCTATTAATTTCTACCCCCAATGTAATACCAAATTTAGCATTTTAATCAACAGTAAATATTTTGTTAACCTTTTACCATATGTCTTTGGAGTATCGCAAAATATTGTATCGTGAGTTCAGCATCATGATATGTATCGAATCATGACATTGCAGTTTCTGGTTTAAGATCCAGCAGATTTTTTGGGGTCTGTGCAAAGCCAATTTGCCTGACCCACAACCTCCATTTCTGCTGTGGAAATGAGCGGAACGCTTTCAGATTGGATACCGGCACCCTGTTGGTGGACAAGGGTTATGATTCATGCACACCAGCGGGAAAGAACAAAAGAAATGCTCGGGTAAATATCATGGGAACAAACATAAATGCATGAGTGAGAAAGTCTCGCCTTTTCCATGTATACTTTGCAGTAGAAATAGCATTAAGCAGGATAAGAGCATTCGCATCCCTCTCTCGCTCTCGCTATCTTTCATTCTGCCCCCTCTCATTTTCTTCCTGTTATCCTGGACTTTGATCAGCCAGAGGTATCAGCACACCCTGACCCCCCTTCTGGTCCGTGCTTACATCAAGAGGAGAGGAAGGCAGGAGTCAGCAGAATAAAGGGACTCGGAGTGTAAGTGCTAAATGTGCGCGATGGAGGGATGATGCTCGACTTTCCCTCGGCGAGCACCTTGTTAGTCACCCCTGATCTTCAGCCTGCTGATGTTAAAACAAGTTAAAGTCCACAAAAAGCGTCATGGCATTCTGCTCTTTCTCATCTCAGAGAAATCACGTGTAAAACCAAATGAATGTGGAAAGTAGAGCGTTGCCTCTGCCAGATGATGGGATAAGCCCTGGAGCTTCAGTGCTCCACTACACAGGGGACGGAGAGACTTGGGTGAGAGCTCCATCTGTGAGGTTACTTGTGACTGAAATACCAATCCTATATGAAGGTTATGGAGAAGGAATGCCAAATGCATTGATTTGGATTCCCTGAGAGAGACCGAGAGGGAGATGAAATGGTTTGATGAAGGAGAATGTAAGAGAGCGTGCTTGACTGGCTGTGGGAGACAGAGAGAGAGTGTGGGAAAAGAGAGGGTGAGATTGACAGAGAGAGGTGGAAGCTGTTTTCCCCCCACAGCTTTGTTTTCTTACAATGTGGCCAATCAATTTCAATCCCAGAATGCTATATGTGAAAGATTTTATATTGTTTGTTTTGTGGATTCACACCAACCGTCAACACACGCAGACTAACTGTGATGTCTGTTTCACACTGTCTCTGTGGATTGTTATCCCAAGGTATTGAACGTGCAGTATTATGTTTTTCAATTATCTAGTTGACTTGCACCGCATTACTTAGGATGTACAATCAATACTACAGTACTGTGTGAACTTCAGCCTGTGATGTCACCCAGAAGAGAAGAATTTATTTGAAAGTGAAGATCCTATATTAGTGTGACTAAATTTATGAGCCATGTCCCGATGATCAGACTTTTAGTTTGAGTACTATAAATAAATGTTCTGAACTGACATTAATTTATAGACTTGCATGCCTCTTCAACTATGAAGAAAAAGGAGGAATATCTTGTCTTCCCTTAAGTGATGAGAGTGGGTGGGTTATGTGGGTCTTTGACCTCATAACAGAATGCAAGAACTAAATTAAGAACTACATATGTTGCTTCCTGCTTCAATAATGAGAGCCCCCCCCCCACACACACACACAAACTAAGGAATTAAAAAACAATTGCTCATCAGTTAAAGTTTATTTTAAGTTACATTTTACTATTTGTGTCAAAAGATCCTGTATCCAAGCCATTTTCAATAAACAGTGTTTAGTAAAGTTGCTATGTCATCAAAGTAGCGACAGATCTTTTCTTTCGTATTGTGACATACATACATGCAAGTGAAACGGATTAATGTGAGCTTGCATGTAAGAAAGGGACAGGGTTTAAGAAAACTAAACCATTGGAGAAGTCCAGCTTATATCACCAGGGACAAGCCTGTCATTTTCACAGGAAGATCAAATGAGAGAGTTTTGATAAAAAAAAATTACGAGCTCAAATAAAATAAACAGTAACACACATTCATGGATGAATCGTTTAAATCAAGGTCAATACATTTAGAAACTAGGGTGAATTTCCATTTTAAGCCATTTCCATTTTAAACTAAGTACAAAGCCTTTTCACATGCAAACATCCATAAGTCTATGTGTCTTCCCTGTGCATAATTTTCACTTATGGGTCCTCAGGGAGTATGTTAACATGGACAATGCAGACAGCAAGGGGCTCATAAATTTGGGAGGAAGGGTGAAAGTAGGGCTTGTTGAAAGCTGGGTCTTTATGTGAGATAGATAAATCGTGAAGCGGTCCTGTGGTGGGAGAGCTGGGGAACCTTGGGCTGATTGATGGTGCTAGAGGTGAAAGCAGGGAGAGAGGAAGCTGTCCTCTGAGCCGCTGCTGGCTGCCATCTTTCAACCATCTGACATTCAGTTCTCCTACAGGGAGAGCGAGACTGCGGAGAGCTGCTACAGTCTCCATCATCTTCTTCACTTCAACCTCTCCATTTAACCCTCTGTACTCTCCCTGCTCTACCTTAATTCACTGTAAATGTTTTAGCCAGCTCCACCATCCACTTTCTTTTTCCACCCTCTCGTATTATTCAGTAATTATTTATAAAATTATACTGTAACACGAACCTACTTAAGTGAATGATTTGGAATGCTCTACATATGGAAGAAACTCTGGGCATCACACAAATAGTGCTCGGCTTGAGAGACTCGGCTCACTATTGATTGGGTTTGACTTTACTATGTTGCCAAACTAATGACGCAATACTGTAATAAGCAAAAATATATAGCTTTCTCCAAGTGCCTGTGGCAACATTTCAGCAAAATGATATCACAATATTTCTTTTGCAACACTTTCAAAGTGAAATGCCCAGTGAGTGGTGCTAAAGCATTAAAATATTTTTTTTTTTTTTAGTTTAGCTTGTTTCTTCTGTCGTTTTACAGTGGCTCAAGTTCATTGCAAGTTCAATGCTGTACCAGGTCAGAGACTGAGAAAAGCCATGCGAATGGAGCTGTGTATTGTGCGAAAAAAAATTGTAGGCCTAGTAATCAATGCTCTGCCCTTGTAATCATAATTTGTGTGAAAATGAAATAAAAGTTTTACCTGCCAATTAGAGTTGTCAAAAAGTAGCGTCTTCGGTACCGAGTCTGTACTGATTTATTTTTTTTAAATGTGATGCTTTGAGCGCTGTTGAGCGAAATCGTAAACACCTCTGTAGCCAATCACAGACATATCCGATGAGCGCGTAAACACTCAGAGGTGTTTACGATTCCGCTCAACAGCGCTCAAAATGTCACCATTTTTTTATTTCAGTACTGACTTGGTACCGAAGTCGGTACTTTTTGACAACTCTACTGCCAATAGTGTTCATTTCAGCTGGAATGAAATTGAGTTTATTTGCAATGGACATTTCTCTCGCATTGTCCGCCATCTTGATTTTTTTTTCAATCAGCTTTTCACAATGCATTATGGATTGAATTCTCAAGGAAGGAATTCAAGCGAATGAGGTATCTTAGGAGTCAGAATAGTTATTAACTGGAACAACTGGTCAGGAGCTTTCCTATGATGTCTTAAAATTCAATCTGAGGCAGCTCACTAGCTTTTGGAACTCTTTAGAACATTCACCATGTTCTTTCTCCTTTTTAAAAGCCCCACCTTGTCTCTCTCATCTATCTTGATGTTTCATCACCTCACCTCTGCTGTGAGCTCCAGCGCTGCAGTCTTCACCTCTCTGACTGAGCCTCTTGCATTCAGAATTTGCCACTAATCCCTGAATCCCCAACATGCTGCAGTGTACAACACTCACTTTGATTTCCAGCAGGACATGAAAAGAACTGAAAATATGAGTTTTCTGTGGCATTATGAGTGATGGAGACAGGGAGGTCTTCTTCTATAGTTCTGCTAGTGCTGACAGATTAATAAACCCCTAAAGAGGTAGGACAATCAATCATTGGACGGTATAGATCGTTAAGAGAGAATAATTTTTTGTTTTAGCATATTTGAGAAAATTAAGAGGAAAGGAACAGATTTATGAAGAGAATTTATGAGAAAGAAGATGCGTACAGAGGACAGCAGATATATGATTATTAATTTTTGATTTATATTGAAATTTGGTATTAAAACACCATTTTATATGAGAGTTCAACAGTCACATTTAAAAATCACCGCTCTGATCTGCATAATCAATCCATTGTCTGTGTAAGCAGCGTAGAGTAGTTTAAAAGTCTAATAATCTTCCTGAAAGTCTATTTCATTTAATACTTTTAAAACTTAATGTATTAATAATGTTAATACTAACATTATTTTCATTTTGTATTCAGTTTATATCATATTAAATGTATTCATTTATTTTTAAACCTTTTTTATGTTGTATTCCCATCACTGTTGTTGTTTTTGGTGTGTATTATACCAATATTATATGCAAAACAATCATGAAGTACTCAGAGAGAGAGAGAGAGAGAGAGAGAGAGAGAGAGAGAGAGAGAGAGAGAGAGAGAGAGAATTAAATAGAGTTAGAGAGAAAGAGAGCTACAGACACAGAGAGAATCACAATGAAAAAGAAAATACTAGCCCTACGTCATCCAAAATGAGGTAGTAAAAAATCATGGGTCATAAATCTTTGAAATAGGTAAGGAAAATGAGAGAGGGAGAGGTTAGGGAGTGCAGCGGAGTCTGGCTTTGTATTCTCTCTGGCTGCTTGTTATTTGGCCTGGTTAATCTCTGCAGTGCTTGCTGGTCATGTGGCGGGTGGATAAAACATCAGCTGATCTGTCAGTGCAGAGGTGGAAAGGGCATTGATTCATTTGTCCTCACACAGTCCAAAGCTCACTAGTCACTCAGCCACCTCATATCATAGACGTGAAGATGTCAGCGAGCCGTGTGAGTCAAGAGGTCAAGGCAGAATTTGGGAGAGAGTGTTAGATGAACACTCGGAGATGAAGAATGGTGTGTGTGTGAGATGCAGTGAGGCAGTGTGAGCAATGAGGGATGGCAGTGAGTGTTGTGGCTGCTTATGACAGCGCTATTAGCATCATCACTTGCACACGAGCACGCCACCATCCACCCGACCTTCACCACACACATTGACGGTGATGTGAGTCAATGGGTTTTTGGATTACAAAGTCTATCTGAATGAGAGCAGCCAATGGGAGCAGGCCGTCTGCCAAGAAACCTGCTGCCCACACACTACACTCACACATTCCCACGCACTCCACACATTCCTCAAGCACCCTACACTGTACATGCCATTTTCACCCCCTACACACTTGAACCTAAGACACCCTGCTCACTCCATATGTCCCCTAACACCCTGCACATGACCCCAAAATACCCTACATATGTTCCCAGACAACCAACACATGACCCCAGACACCATAAATTCAACAGGACCCCAAACAACCTTCACATGACCCATACACACTACACCTGACCTCAAACACCCTACTTGACACAGCAGCATCCTAAACATTGTATACACCCTATAAATTAGACAGACACACTCAACCGCTCTCCACACATGTCCCAATTCAGTCTCTCTGTTTGTCTTTTTAAAGGGGTCATGAACTCCATTGTTTTATTGTTTTATAATGTTTCATGGGGTGCACTTATAATGTTAGTATGTTTTTTACCCAAAAAATTGTCATAAATTAGAAATAAAAGGAATTTTTCCTACCCTGATTTTAGAACGCTCTGTTTGAAGGGGCGTGTCTGCTGTGAGACTTCAGTGTAAACGCCCACTACTGTGATTGGCTAACATCTTTGCATATGAAATAGCTAAGTATTACATGTGGAACTCTCTTGAAAACTAATCGTGAAAGTGGTGATTATAGCATTTACATTTAGATCTATGGCATTAAATTTAGATCATGGCATGAAAGGTTGCAGTGATGAGCGTTGTAGCCGATCACAGATATGTTGACCGCATAAGTGATCTCCTCACGCAACTTGATTTCTGCTCACTGACGAATGCTTTCATCATAACTAACAGTGCAAACACGATGTAAATAAGAGATTCGTTTATTATAACGGGAGTTTTGGCGAGAGTCCAGAGCCCAGTCACTCAGTCAAATGTCAAACAGCATTGATTGCGTGAAGAATATACAATGTTAAACTGTTTTAATAATACTTTTGTATAGTCCAAAAAGTCTCCTTGGGACAACCAATACACAAAAGCGATAAAAGCCTGCTATTTAAACAGGTGGCGTGAATGTACAATGTGAAACCTGAATACCCAGAATCACATTACATAACGAATACACCCTACATACTCCAAACACCCCACACACTCCTCACAGTCCATATGCTGCTCACACTCCGAGCTGACCAGTAAAGGTCACACATTAATGATGAGAACTGCCATCTGTACTAAATCAGTTATTAACCAACAACTTACAAGACTTCTGCAGGCTGTAATGAATTACTTGTACACTCAAGTAAAAAAGCTTTTATATGAAACAAGACATCAACAACACTGTGCCTTAACAAATATCAATACATTTGAATCAGGGAAACTTTTTCCCCAGCAGGAACTTGGCACAACCATTTCTTTCCCACTTTGGAGTAAAGTGGCCCATTCAATAAAAGTAGCTTTTTTTTTTTTTTTTGAGATGTATTAAAACCTACTTTCCACTGGAACCTCTATCGGGCCTTGAAAACAAATTGCTGATTACTGGGAAGAATTTATTATCTAGATTGCCTGTCTTTGACACCATGCGCTGATATCACATCTTTGTAGAACAGACGATGTGCTGCCCGGCGTATAGTTACTTATAAGATAATATCTAAAGTCCCAGTGCATATACGCTTTTCGCCCCAAACTATATAAATGTATATGAGCCAGATCTAGGCCAGGACTGAATCTGAATTTTAATAGGTTGCATTTTTTTTTTTTTTTTGACAATTTTTTTGCCAGTCAGAAGTACCACACCCCAGATATCAATCTCTGGCTGTTATTGTGATCCGTGCCGGCAGGTAGTGCTTCTCATCGGCACGGAGAGGGGCTCAAATTCCCAATCACAAGGGCAGGCAGATGTCAACATACTGCGATTTTTCTATGAATTATTCCACTGACATAAAGCAATACCTGAAGCCTTTTTTCCTTAAAGCCCACATCATCACACAAACATGTGCTATCATCATGGCAGAAGCCTTTCAGCCTCCTGCCAGACCTAAAATGCATTAGGTGCCAACATTACCCGGTAAATTACAGGTGCCTCAGCTCTAGCTCAGCCCCTGGTAAAGGTTGGCATCACTCCAGGCAAATATGCTCAAAAGAAAAAAAAAGACCCACAGTTTAAATCTGCTAGTGATCAGACTAAATGAGACTCCATTTATGTATAATCAAGCTGGCCTCAAGCACATGCGATTTAGGAAGGAATCGATCAAGACACTTCCTGTTTTTTTCCCTCTCGTAGAATGGTACGAATGAAGTCATGACATGGGAACTGTTGTCGTAATGAGTTTCATAACTGCTGGACTAATGCCTCTCTGCAGGAACTCAGAAAATGATGAATATTAATACATATCATTCAGCTCTAGTTTAATGGGCTTGCCCTCCATCGTCTCAGTAAGCTTTGGATAACATACTCTGATTCGCACACTAGCTGGTGATTTCGTACAGCCCAGTAATTCAGAATGAGCAAACATGATTTTAAATCAAATCATAAAAAGTCAACTATAGATGATGAAATGTATGCCACACTGAGACTACAAGTAATTGGTAATTGGAAACAAATGCAAATACGTAAAACTATAAGGTACAGTCATGAGCAAAACTTTACACATTTCCATTTTGGTAAAAAAAAAGAAAAGAAAAAAAGGATTTCATACAGATACAGTGAAAATAAAATTTCAGTCAGCATACAGCATCTTCTAAGATTGCCACACAGAATGCATTTTTGCTTTGCACTTTGCTGCTTTTCCATAGTTTTTCTATTTAAACATGCGCTAAACGTATTGGCAATTTTTGTTGTTGTTGTTGTAAATGCTCATTAACATTCTTCCTCTTTTCTGAATGTTCAGAATATCAAATCTAGCATTTATTTACATTAGCACAAACATATTCAAGCTTAATATTTGAGGTTTAGTTGGTATTAAATGGTAAAACAATCAAAATTGTGTAAATATTTGCTGTATAAAAAAAATATTTGAGGAGAACTGACACAGGCAAAATGGTAAGTTGATTTAATGTTTTTTTGTTACCTAACAATGAAAACCACAATGTATCTCCAAAACAATAAAAACATCTGCTTTTTGCAATTGACAGTTTAACACGCTATCAGCTGGGTCAGGAGAGTCTGTGTTATTTGCAAACTTTTGCATTCACAAAGTAAACCAGACACTAGGGAGGAGTTAACATCAGCCTGCGGCACATTATGAGACTTACTGAACTTTCTAGAAATGCCAAATGAGGGTGAGAATGGAGCCTATAAAACATCAAATAGGATAACAGCTCTTCAACTAGCCACAGTTGACATTTCTCCAATAATATTCATTCGTGCTTTTAATAAACAATAAACTCCAGGGAGGTGTGCACTGCCTAACCCCTCATTTACTCTGTAATTATGCTCGAGGCTGAGGAGAATCTTAAGACACACTCTAGTCAATAACTATTGAAGCAATTCAAATTATCATCATAGTGTGTTTACTCTGATCTTTGCCATAAAACAAATAAAAATAAAAAAACATACACAAAGGAGAGCACAACATTATTATGAGATTGGCCTTTTGCTGTAAAGTTGAAAAGCATTTCCAGGTTTGCTCTTCGTAACTCCTCACACACATGCAGAAATACCAGCTATCAACGTGAGTCGCCCACCACACACAGTGTGATCGACCACCTGAGTCCTAAAACGACCAAGCTCTGTAATCTTCAGGCTGCAAGCACACATGGACACTTGCACCGTGATTCCATTCACACCTCGCACGCCGAGCCGCAAAGCAGCGTTCCACAGACTGTGCGTCCTATTTTGAAAGTGAAATAAGAGGCATTAGTCAAATAAAGCGCCCACACAGTCAGTGAACCGTTTAAAGACCGCTGTTAACATTCTAACCATCAGCAAACAGCCAACCCACCATTACACCATAAGCAGCCTGAGCGATGAAACATGAACCTGCAGGCCGAAGATAATGCATTTCAATGGTGCTGGACAAAACTGCCTAAAGCCACAGTTTACAGTTAGTGAGGAAATTGCCCCTAACCATCTCTGTTTTTGATTTTTGCACTATAGGGAATGTTCCAGTAATTGTTAAAGAGCAGTAATAGGTATTGTTAGGATTGTTCAGTGCTTATGTAAAACGAGAGACACTAGCAGCGTGAAATACTGACAAGTGAATCATGCATTTTCACTGACCAAGCCATGCTGTCAGCCCGAGGCATTGACCCATCAAAGATGGAAATGTACACGAGGATTTGACAGGTGATTTTTCTTCCTGGCATTCTGACGACTGAAAAAAAAAACGCCATTAGATCATTGTATGTCTGTTTACTACTTTATATTTGGTGTCTTTAACTAATATGTACTTGCGTAAAAAAAAATGACGGTGATAAAAAACAGGTTTGTTGGTATGGGTAGGTTTAAAGGGATAGTTCACCCAAAAATGAAAAAAAGCCCATGATTTACACACCCTCAAGTCATCCTATATGACATTCTACTTTCAGACGAATACAATCGAGGCGTCAAAGCTTACGCTACTCCTACATCCTACGTCATACATCGTCAAGTGTTACTCTTTTGGCATAAGTCGACTTACGTATATACTGTAGGCCACTTGCCGTAAGCTAGTCTCAGCCTCAGACGTCACGCCCACGGAACGTTGGCTAAACGTCTGATGCATATGGTACACTTAACTGGAAACACTTCAGGAATGTCGAAGTCGTCATCTGATTGGTTGAATTTTATCGGATTTCCGGGGGTGTCGCGTTTATTTTTGGTCCGCCGGGAAACAAATGTCATGACGCCAAAACCCCTCGTGGAAGAAGAAAGCCGTTGTTTTTACAACTGAGACAATGAGCGCTTACCACGATCAACTAAACGGTGTATTTTCAAAAGTATGTGAAGTTCGCGGCTCCATTGATGCAGTAAACTTGCACAAGGTTCTTGAATGAATAATTTATTAGATGCACGCCGGTCTGTTATTGTAGGGACATCAACATTATATTGTCACGCCCCTAAATATGACGCGGTACAAAACAAACTGTGATTGGTTGTGTTACATGTCAGTCAAACGTCCTCTTGGGCGGTCCTTGGCCAAGAAATGCTGCGATAGAGTCCAGACCTTCTGCCGTCAGCCTGAAGGTCTGGCTATGCGAGACTAGCCGTAAGCTAGTTATTTTAGTCGATAAAGTATTAAATATGGATATTTTTCGCTTCACTTCAGAATGCCTTTATTAACCCCCCAGAGCGTGTGGAGCACTTTTATCATGGATGGACGCACTTTTGGTGGACTTCAAAACTTAAATGGCCATTCACTGCCATTATAAAGCTTGGAAGAGCCAGGACATTTTTTAATATTACTCCGATTGTATTCGTCTGAAAGAAGAATGTCATATACACCTAGGATGGCTTGAGGGTGAGTAAATCATGGGGTAATTTTGATTTTTGGGTGAACTATCCCTTTAAGGGATGGTTAAACTGTGTAAGGGAAGGGTTCATTGAGAAATTATAGATTTAAAAATTAATCACAGCTGTAATCACATGCAGGTATTTTTTTAAAGTACAGTGTATGTAAAATAAGTGCATTGTATCAAAAGATTAATTTAAATGTTAACGCATAGTAACTAAAGACATTTAATATAAAGTGGGACCACTTATAAACAGTACATTGGACTTTCATTGTATCAAACAAAAAAGCACTTAGACGTTTTTCAAAACATATTCATACAGGTTTATAACGCCAACTATGTAATGAGAACCTAGTTAAATGTAAAATAATAATTTGTGCATAACCTTATAAATATTCATGAGTGCTCACTATTTAATGACGCCACAACCAGCAGGTCTGTGTTTGTGTTTGCATCATGTGGTTCTTATCACCTTGCTGATGGAGATGTTTAAATTACCTGTCTGTCCGTTACATCAGACAGATAAATTAAACTGAAGTGGGGCCTAATCTCTATCTCTCACAGACACACACATGAACACACACATTCTCATCTCACATTTCAGCAGAGAGTCTGGCAGTGAATCCCTTAAGGCTGTGTCACTTTAATTACTTCCCTACCAATTAGAGAGATGCTACAAAACTGTTTGATTAAATTCTATACTTATTCTTTGAACCACGTTGTACATCTTTCTATTAACCATTCTCACAGATGAAAACACTCTCTCACTCAACTTTCTTTCAATTAGAAAACTTCCTCTGCAGAAGGATGTATATGATGAGTGGATATTTATTTTCACCACAACATAAGAATTCAGAAGTGCATGATGTACTGTATGTGAGTCAGTTGTAAAAAATATGATTCTAAAAATATTTCTGTTGGAAATTTAACCCAGTAATCACTGTTATTTATTTTTTTATTTTGTGTATTTTTTAGTTAATCTACTATTAGTTCTTGCTGTCTTCCTCTTCCTCTTCCTCTTGCTCTTCCTCTGACAAACTTCATCATTATTTGTTGATATTTATTACAAAATCCCAACAGATGATGATAGGTTGTGATCTCTTTAAAAAACAACAACAACAACAACATCGGATTTGCAATTCGTTCCCACAACTTACTAATATGTCAGCACTTTTTACTAATTCGTTTTCTTATTTAAGTAATTCGTGCACACAATGTAATAATTTGTTCCCAACAATGTACTAAAAACTCATTTAAAAATGTTTTTGTGTGAATGATAAAAAATGCTGTATTATGCTGCCAGGCCAGTAGTTGGCAATGTCACTTTGTAAATTAACAATATGCGCCTACAGACTGAACACGCATTTTCACAAATTCAAGTTTTTATAGTTTACACAGAGACGATAATGGTTTCGTTGTCAAAAACTTGCACTTTGAAACCCATTTTGAAACCCAAAATGCCGTTGTAGTGTACAAACGTCTCTAGTGTAGCCAAAACACATAAAAGGTTTTCCGTTTTTAGTTGAAAACGGTGTTGTGTAAATGGATTTAACTTAGTTAAATCATAATGAGGGAAAACAAATTAGTTAAACATGGCCATAATTTACTAAAAAAAGGAATTTGTTTGTAATTTTTGAGCTCCTGTCGCCTTTCACTATATGAAAAATAGGGATCAGGATATTCTTTAAAAATATACCTTTTTATGTTCCACAGACGAAGGTTATACTGGTTTGGAATGATGAGTAAATCAATAGTGACAGAACTATCACTTTTGGGTGAACTGTTCCTTTAAGTGATGGTGTAAAACTGTGTGTTTGGGCTGCTATTCTCACAGAGGGAATGCAGAGGCCAAGGCCACAGACAGACGCTTTCACACACTCTTGAAGGAGGCGAGATTTTCACCCAGTGTCCTTACCAGTGTCCATGGCTTACGGCAAGCCAATACCTCTCTATGTGTTGGGTTTCTCACACTCGCAATCACACACAGACACGATCTCACAGACACACATGGAGGAGCAGGCAGAACGGTCAAATCATTTTAGGCTGTGTATAGTGGTGGGTGGTGGATGTATGAGACACGATTAGTATGAGACGCGAGAGCACATAGCCATGAAGGACACAGTATCCACACATCCGTCTCCACACCTCTTCTACTATCATTTATGATCTATAAAGAACATTCCATTAGGCTCCACAGATAGCAAAGACATAAAACCGAAAGCGTCTCAGAAAGCTTGCTATCTGCGTGACACTTCATTGCTGTTTGTCTTCATCAAAACTCTGATTAGCTGCCGTGTACGATGTCTTGCTTAGGGACCCTGTGCCGTAGGGGAGACCAGGGGCAATTGTGACACTAAATGTCTTCAGTCAAAAACAGGGGGGACTTACTTTAGTGCACATGCTCAGTGAAGTCTCTCTGCCTGATAAAGAGTGACAAAAATGATTCTGGGTTGGAAAAATAAATATTCCCCCCTCCATTTTATGAATATGAACTCAAATTAATATCTAATTTCTCTCTGGTCAAAAGTGATCATGAATAACATATTCTAACAACAACATTTTCGTTTCATGGCTGTGAGGTCAAGGGCAACATCAAATATGAAATAAAAATGTTATGATCGAACTGAAAACATAATCTTTTGTAATTTCGTTACAAGAAAGTGTGAAAATCAATCATTGTAACAGCTATTGTGCTTTCATTAGGGTTGTAAATGTTTCCTTTCACGCAACCATTGTTTCAGAACATAATGAGAACATTTGATTTAATCAGGAAAACACAACACAATGATCTTTTTGTTTATAGTCATTTTAATCTTCATTTACTTCAATAGCAAACAATGCAAGAAACATGTTTCAAATCACCCTTAGAGGTGCTGAATGGTAAATGTTACATTACTGTAATTGAAGATACGGGCATCACATTTAGAAATACATTTACAATACCAAATCAAATTAACAAGAAGTCTATAGTACCTCATTTATGTGTTATAGTATCAGCAAGTGTGATGTCATGACACCATCATGAGGTATTGTGTCAATTCTGACAGTAGAGCAGATTATACTGTTAAAACTGAAAATCATACTGAAAATGCAGTGAAACAGTTGTAATGCCATTTACCTTTACTACTGATTTTCTTGACAAAATGTTGCCTGGATTGATACAGTCTATGGTTGACCTTTTCAGATTAGATGAGTTGCTGTAATTTAGAGCCGTCTGTTTGTCACAGAGCATGCTTAAACTGATTGAGTTGATACAACGCCTCTGTGGCAGGAGCCATGTCTGCCTCTTGACCTCTCTGATGGGCCTCTTGTGGTAATTTCTCCTCACTTGCAGTCATTGCTGCTTTGTGTTGGACATAAATGCTTTCACACTCTTTGAATGGATATAGTTAACAACTGTGGTTACCTATGAGATAAATTGGAAATAGTATAATAGTTCATTATGTTCCTTTATGAACACGCAATTAGTAATCAGTAAACAGTAAATAATCAATATATTTAGGTGAGGAATGAGGAAGTTTCCTTAAAGCTGCAGTCGGCAAGTCTGGCAGATTGAGGGGACTTAGCCAAAATGTTGAATGTTTACAACTCTCATGCCCCTCCCCCACTACCACCGAGCACCCTCCCATCGAGTTCGTGCTCATCAGTGTGTGTGCACCAGATTTTCTGTGAACGCACCTGTCTCTTCAGCATCGAAGCATAATTTTTTCCTTGGTTGTTTTGGACCTCCTAGCTCTGGTTGTTAACCGAGGAATTGGAGGCTTGTTAGTAGATTTTCTCTCTGCCATCACGATTCGTACAATCCAACACACCTGCGAACTTGCGTGTGCATGTGATATTGTAAAGTGCGCGAGAGGGGAGGGGGGATCTGTGGCGTGTGCACGAACTGTGATTGACAGTCAGATCTCACACAGCCCTGCGCTGATTGGACCAGAAGAACCGGGAGCGGTGGGTTTTTGCAAAACAAATAACACACTGTAGGTGGAGGTAGAAGTGCGGGTTTTATTCTAAAACCGGCTGATTTATGTTGTTCTGTCGGAGCATAGTGTCGATTTCAGTGAATATGATCAAACAAATCTTGTCGACTGCAGCTTTAAGAGTAATGAGCGAGGATACATGGGTGTATCCTTCCCAAATTTATGGCACTTTAAATCTTTTGACAAACTAAAAGTGTTTTGTATGTGTATTCTAAATAAAAGATAGTCGTTCCAACCATACAAATTTGCGATGCTGTTTGCGAATGTTTGTTAGAACTATGTTTTTGGGAAACACCGACTCATTGAACTATGCTGATAATGACAGAACTTGCGACCATAGTTGGCTAACAATGCTTCTGGGAAACGCACCCCGGGTCGAGAAGGACCGGTTACACATAGATAATCTTGTTTTTTAGCATGTCAACTAATCACCAACACCTGTCCTTCATTTAGCCTCGTTACCTTTAAACTCCCAGTCATTGTCTGTTCATTGTCTTGTGTTGTGTCTTCGTTCTGGTGTTTCATTATTCATCTGCGTCAAGCATCTTGTTTTGGATTTATCAAGTCAAGCCAGTACATGACAATTAGTTATGTTTATTGATCTGTTGAAAGATTATACCAAGAGTTTTGAAAATCCACCACTTATAAAACAGTGAAGCTGTGGGGGAAAACTGTTAAAACAACTTTTGAACAATACATTTGAGATACAGGTCATTTATAATAATACATGACATTTACAATGTCATAAAAATATTATATTTCAAATAAAAAAATTAATAATATTTCATAAAATTACTATTTCTGATCAAATAAATGCAGTTTTTAGTATAATGAACTAAAAATGACTGATCCCAAGTCACCGTTTTTGAACGGTAGTGTTAGTAGTCCCCAACAGTGTCTCCTACACCCCACAGTGACTAATTCTATTCTTGTGAAATGCTGAAAGTGATTGATAATCATATCCTAAAGGAGAATATGCTGATTCCCAAAAGAAACCTAATGTTCTTGCATCCTGTTGCGCCATCTTCACCGTTGTAAGACTACAGCTTAGGTTTCCCTACGCATTTACCCACAGGCAGGCCCCTGCCATTCTCCTGTCTGTGTGTTTCATCAGTACCTCACGATCATCAATCCGTGTAAGCAGTTTTTCCTAAAGTCTGATGAGTGGACTGGATGTTTTGTGCTGTAAGGGGCTTTAAAAGATCTCCCATAAGTCTGTTAAGCCTTCTGTTTTCAGTAAGCACTCCTAAAGGTAAGCTAACGGTCTTACGAGCAAATCTCAGAGCGCTGTTTAGATGTTATGTTTTGCCAAGAACATGAGGCTGAATTGTCTCATCTTGTCATCATAGTTCACTGTTACACGCACCTCTCACTCCTCCTGTTTATGCCCTTCATGGTCCATAGAAGACTCACTCATCTCTTTTTTTTCTTACTTGCATTTGCTGTCTATGCATCATGTCACATCTGATATCCTGTGCCAGACGCTGGAGGCTGGCATTACTGCCGCAGGAACTTCACTAACACATTTATCTAACCACTGCAGTGCCGAGGGACAGCAGATGCAACAGAATCATGGCGTAAGTCCGTGGCTGGTTCCAGATTTTGACGGTAACGCTTTAGATCCCAGTCCGCAAAGTACTGCGTAATTATGATGAATTTACAGCGTAACTTTCGGTAATTATAAAGTACTTACTGTACATGTAAGTATAAGGGAACAAACGCCTATGTAAAGTTTGGGGAATGAAGGGGTAACAACCAGGAGAATTAACAAATTATTTATACTGTAAGTATTTTAGAACTAAGGGGTACTTGTTCTACTATTATGATACAGCAATCTTACATTTGGGAGCAATTTAGCGAGAACATACACTGCGTACCTTTTTGTAATAATAGTGTACCAATACATATAGGTTTTTCTAAAAATTACATATGTGTGTATTTATACAGTACATTTTTATAGCAAAAGTGCTGATGTTTTAGTTTGGGTTTACATGTTTCAAGGCAAGTCAAATTATTGCAATTATTTTTTAATACTGCATGGGGAAATATACTCTTGTCCAGGGTAAGTGGTGCTTGTTCCCCTTTTGTTCCATGTAGTTACAAGGTAAGTGTGACATTGCGGGCTGTAAATTAAAGTGGTGCTTGTTACCTTGCATACAGGCTAAGTGTGACATTGCAGGCTGTAAATTAACGTGGTTCTTGTTACCCTCTTGTTCCATGAAGTTACATGGTAAGTACAATAAAAATACATACACAATCTAATATCACTGACTCGGAAATCTTTATTTGAAAAACAACTTATTTCAAAACAGATGTATAACACTTCTAATTCATCTTAACCTTTTTTTTTATTTAAATAAACTTTTCATTTCAAATACAGAAAGTAGCACGTTTTGTCCCTTTTTAGTTTTTCTTGCTTGGCGTATTCCTCGTCTTGTTCCTCTTCTTCTTTTTCAATCTTTCACTGATGAATCTTAAGAAGGAATCCCATGTCTCTTGCTATTCTGCATTATGTATTAAAAGAATATACAGTACACCCAGAAATGCTCATAATTTACTCATCTTTTCGCTTCCGACCAACTATCACCAGCGCAAATGTAAGATTGTTGTATCATAATACTAGAATCCTTAGTTCTATAAATACTTACAGTATACATTATTTGTTAATTCTCCGGTTGTTACCCCTTTATTCCCCAAACTTTACATGTTGTTCCCTTATACTTACACATAAGTACTTTATAGGTACACTGCCAAACTGAAAATTACACTGTAAATTCGTTTTAAATATGCTGTACTTTGCGGCCTGTAATCTAAAGCGTTACCGTTATGACTGCGCACAGCGAAATGAACAGTCTGTGATGTAGTCACAGGAGTCAGGACAGTCTAATATTTCACCATCATTTTTCTGCACTTACAGATTACTTATTGTACAACCCAAGTACTGTCATGGGACAAAGTCATTTTCTCTTAAATCGTCAGAAATAGGGATTCTCCGTGCTGATTCTCCCTACTGAAACCAATACGATCAGTTTTATGGATTCAGAATTACAGAACTGATAAACCTTTTTACCTTTTTTTAAATCCTTTTGAATGGTAAAATGTGTAGAATGCTTAAAATGAAATGAAGTGAGTTGGGAAAGGGGTACTGTAGATGGTGGTTGGTATATAATGTTATGTATTTATTGGCTGATTGATTGATTGATTACATTTAAATTCCACATGCATTTCTTTTAAGTCGGCATGAAATGGAAATTCACCCTATCTATTTTTTAAATGCATCTCATTGTTCTTATTGTGAACATTCATCAGTGCATGTTTCATTTTTTAAATTTATTTTTGAGCTTGTAATTTTAATATAAAATGTCAATTTGATCTGCAGTAGAAATGACAGACTTCTTTGTGGTGATGAATGGCAGATTTCTCCCATCTTTTAGTCCCTGCCCCTGTCTTAAATTCAAACTCGACCTTGCATTTAGATCTGCCTCCATCCTGAAACTGATAGAAAGTCCCTGCTCTACATTTTTTTGATAATCCATTTCACTCTTATGTACATTACGATATGAAAGAAAAGATCTATTGCTACTTCTATTACATCGAGACTTTAAACTGATGTCCATGTTTTCTATTAGTTTTACAACCCACCTCACTGCTACTTTACAACTCACCCTGTGGAGTAGATTGTAACAGCATGTGGCACTCTTTGTACTTGACATATAAATGACTTTAACTTGCATCACATAAATGTGGAAAAAGTATATCAAGTTTAGCACACTGAGTTAAATCCATTACAGCAAAAAAGTGTTTTCCTTCCCAGCCTGCCCTATTTAAACAGGTATTGATCATTATCATTTTAGTAGCTTCAATATAGAAACTCTTAGTAGTTTCTAATTACTGTATAATACATTACATTTTGAGTAGCTTGTAGCTTGGCAAGGAACCATTTTAAATAGCTTCCCCAACACAGCACACTCCCAGCTTTGTTTCTCTGCACACTTCATGTAGCGTTTGACTGTAGAGTTCACAGCGGGAAAAGAACATTCTGATGAAGAATACAGTTATAATTCTCAGACAAACCGCTCTTTAATGCTACTCTACTAACTACTAACTCTTTTAAATGGTTGGCTGGTTACAGACAGATGTGTAAAAGAAACATGCACTTTTCCACCTCACAGCATGAGGTTTGTCCTCCTAGTATTTAAAGCATGGGAGGGGGTGGAAAATTCAGGGGGTAAATGCTCTATTTTCTTGTCACTGTGAGCTTGGAACACCACACCATCAGTTTCTCTCTCTCTCTCATTCCTTCACTCGGTCAGACATTAAGTTATTCACCCTCATTATATAGGGCACTTCTGCTGTGCCTTGTGTTCAGTAATTCGTCCCAGGTTGCCCCTGTGGGATCATTTCTAGGTGAATCCTATCTTTTTCACCTTGCCCCACAATCCCCCACTCACACCCACTGCTCCATGCAGTGAAATCTCATTACATAACCCACACTATAACATGACCATAAGCAAAAGTTCACTGGGCGGCCATCTTTGCAACACCCCCAGGCAGCTATTTTCTATGTACTTGAATGGGTCAAGTATGAAATCTCCAAAACTGTCTTTCAAGATTAGGTTTCAATAACATATTTCAAATCACCAATAAATCTGACAAAATGGTATCATACATTTAGATTTTTTTAAATAAAAAATTCAGGTTGCCCGAGCTAATGCGAATTAGCATTCTCAATAAGACCTGTGTAATGCAATATCCTATTCACCTGCTGAATTCTAGCACCGTTCCTCAAAGCCATTTCATTGGCTGAGACGGCTTTTTATGGGTTTTCTAGCCACCTTATTTTGCAGTGTAGTCTAGAAGTAAGCTGCAGTAAACGGTAAAACTATCTGCGCTACTGTAGTAATTTGGAAATGTGATGTTGCAAAGGAATTAGTATTTGTGTTCTTTAAAGAGTAGACAAACTTAATGTTTATTTAGTAGATTTTAGTAGTGTTTCTGTTACCATGGGCAAGTTGAAGTCCTGTGTGACGTAAATACCGTATGCACAGGAAGGCAAAATAGACCAGCTGTTGTGCTGATGAATCAGCCATGAATGTCTCAAGTGTAAATACTTTTGGAAGGAGCAGTATATCACAGCTACAAACCAATGTGTTTATGATAATGACAATACAACAAAGTGATATGTTAAGAAAGTTTGCAGTCTCAGGCAGCATAACAAGCTGTTTTGTACTGTAAAAATAACTGGAAGTGGGTGACAATTAAAGCTACACTAAGTAACTTTATTTTGTTTGAAATTAATTATTTCAATAATTAGCAAGGACATCATCAAACCGTCTTTTAAACCGTGTTTTTGCCTTACCTTAAATTACTACACTAAGTATATTCAAGCATTGTTATTTTATTTTCAAAAAGTGACAGTGACATGACGTGAAGGCCAAGTATGGTAACCCATACTCGGAATTTGTCCTCTGTATTTAACCGATCCAAGTTAGTGCACACACATTAGGGTGAGTAGTTAACACACACACACTGCAAACCGTGGACACGCACACCTGGAACAGTGGGCAGCAGGGAGCAACTGTGGGTTAGGTGCCTTGCTCAAGAGCATTACATATGCAAAGACAATGCCGAACACTGACCTGAGGAAACTGAGGGGATATACAGTATGCACAGGATACCAAGAAGCTCAACAAGACACAGGTGCACAACATAATCAGTAGCTATGGCAACAAACTAGTGACTAGAACACAAGAAGGAAACAGGAAAACAATGGCTATTTCTCAATTCCAAGAACGCAAAGAACAGACTTGCGTTCTCTTTGAGACTGGTCTTGCCAGGCGACCTTGAAAGAACGAACTCGGAAGGACGTGAGAACACACACTCTAAAAACTGCTGGGTTGTGTTAACCCAATTTTGGGTCAAATATGGTCTCACCCAACGTTGGGTTAAAAAATGCAATTTAAAAATGGACAAATTGCATTTTGGACAAAATCAAAAATGGACAAATTGCATTGGTTACATTAAAAATGTAAACCAACGGCTGGGTTTGTCCATTTTTAAATTAAATTTTTAACCCAACGTTGGGTGAGACCATATTTGACCCAAAATTGGGTTAACACAACCCAGCAGTTTTTAGAGTGCAGAACGCATCTTTATGAGAATTGAGATGTGCTGCGATATTGCTGCTTAACTGACCATCTCGGCAAATACAACACAACATCACAAACATAAGTCACAACCTTTTAAACATTTCTTTCATATTATTATAGACATTGTTTTCATAGTTTATATCTTTTTTATTTTACCATGTGTATTTATGAGTAGCCTATGTGTTACCTATGTTTTGTCAATGTTAAGATTCTTTTTAATATGCCAATAAAAATACTGCCGCTTTCTTAAGGTCTTTATCACTTTATTAAAATGAAGCAAAAGAGACCGACAAATGTAAACTTTCACGAGCTGTCACGTATTTCGAGCTTGCAGCGGGAATCTCTTAAGTGAGAACGAGAAGTTTAAAGCTTACAGCCTTCCGTACGTCGACTGCCCGCAACGTCTTCTGGGATTTTTAGCGGTTCGATTCTCTTAAGTCTGCATTTGATGCATCCTCGATATCAAGGACACATCCGGGCACTTCATGCGTCCTCTGTACTTGCGTTCTTGAGTATTGGAATTGAACTTCGACGGTTGATGATGACGTAGTACGAGAACACAAGGACACAAGATCACTGAAGAACGCATATTGAGAAACAGCCAATGAAATACTAACTAACAGTCCATGAACATGAAATTGGAATTGATTGTGACACCAACTAGCTTAGCATAGCTAACTGGTTAATTAGTTGGTACAAGATATCATAATAATCTGCTATGTTTTTGATCATGCATTAAGGGGGATACGACTTTTAAAAGATTAAAAGATAAAAAATGGATTTCAGGACAGTTTTGGTCTTTCATTATGAGGAAAATCACTGTCCTGATCTTTCAGAACACTGCAAATAGATGACAGTAATGGTCATTACACAGTAAAGAGAGATAAATGAGTCAGACGCAAAAGGCAATGTGATACGTGCAAAGGTGGGGTGAGACGACACTATTTCCTAAACCAATTCAAGGAAATTTTAGGATTGTTATTTCTGGCCAAGTCTGAGGATGTGCATGCAAGTTTGTGTGTGCTTTAAATTATGTATATTATGAAAAGATGCTGCTCTCCATGTCAGCAAGCGCAGAAACCTTACGAGTACAAATTCAAGGTTGTATGTAAAGGCATGACCTGTTCTCTCCTTGCTTTCCATGAAACGTCACACATCAGATTCACACTCGCTCTTCCTGTGCACATTTAAATTAGTCTCAGATCAGATGCATCATGCTGAAATTGCTTCTGTCGCACATATAGTAGACACACACTCCTGTTACCCTCCTGTGGCTCCATTGGCATATTAATGTCTCAGAGTTGGAATAATAAGTAAAAAGCAGTGTTGTCACCTCCCTCTGTTTCTGCTGACACGTTCCTTCTACTCACAGACGGGGAGGTCAAATCTGTAAGCCCACACAATTACAACAATGACAGCAATTACCCAAATAGAATAACATTATAAATTAATTGAAAATGAGTCCTGTTATTGCGTTTTAATTGTATGTTGAGTCAATAAATTAGGATGGTGTCATGTCAACGGAGTTTGATGATTGGTGAGGACAGAAAGGGTTGTTCTGCGTGTTTGGTCAATGTTTACCCTCTGAAAAAAAGTAATTTGAATCTTAGGTTCAGAATCTCCTTTTAGGTAATTGCATGAATGAATGGATTAATTGGTGAATGGTGGAATGAGTGAATAATACCAGCTGAATTCTCTTGGTTATTAGAGAAATATTCCTAATAGGTTTGTAGTCGTTTATTCCTTGTACTGTGTTTGCTTCCAAGAGACAGAAAGTGAATATTCTATTGATATAAAATGTTTATGTGATGATCCATTAGAGAGGTTACTCTTTTCAATGAAATGAACCTGTGCACAGTTTTGTTTACTCTTAATAGTTTATTCCTATCATGCATATGTAATTACATCCATAACGTTAGACTGCTTCGGATAAATGTCTGCTAGAACAGGATCAAATGTAATGTATTTTTGTTTGTTTGTTTTTTTTTAAAACAAAAAAAATGATGTCTGATGAACTAAATGGACTTCAGAAGGAGTATGTTTATTGTACCCTGTCAATCACTTTGCAATAGTACTGTATATATAAATAGCTTCTTACTTCCATCATTTCTCCACCACCTCAGCTCCAGCCTCATTTCTATTACGTGTAAAACTTAAGAATATTGTTCCTACGTTGGAAACTAATGAGTAACACAATGTGACAAGAAACTCAGATTAACGAACTACTTTAGGATACTGTTCTGTCATTAATGAATAACTACATAGGAACAAATGAGTAACACACTATTAACATTCTAGTAACTACTATTAACTAACAAGAAACTGATGACCAAATTAGTAAGTAATAGCGCTCAGTTAAATGAGGTAGTTCACTAATAGCTAATCAGTAGCTACTATTTCATACTTTACTGAGGACTATAAGAACTATATACAGGTTCATAATTAATGTTAATAATGCATAATGTGTAATATAAAGGTAATGGTAACCCATTAGTAATGAATCAAGTGTTACTACATCCTTCTAAAGGAACTTCTAATAATTTGGATCAGTATTTTAAAGTGAAAAGCATGATAACTACCTAATATTTACTGAAGTCATTGTAAGCTTTTGAGGTTTTTGTAAGGATTTGGGTATGATTCAAGTGTTACTACATCCTTCTAAAGGAACTACTAATTATTTGGATTAGTATTCTAAAGCGAAGATCATGGAAACACACTAGTAATGACTAAAGTGTTACCAAATCCACCAGAAGGAATTACTATACAAAACATTACAAAAGACTCAAAAGCAATTACTTCAGTAATTACTAGAGAGTTATCATGCTTTTCACTTTAGAATACTGATCCAAATTATTATTAGTTCCTTTAGAAGGATGTAGCAACACTTGAGTCATTACTAATGGGTTACCATTACCTTATTATAAATTATGCATTATTCATGTTAATTATGAGCCTGTAGTTCTTAGTAGTTCTCTGGGAGGTATATGAAAAATAGTAGTTACTGATTAGCTATTAGTGAAGTTTCTTGTTAGTTAATAGTGATTACTAGAATGTTAATAGTGCGTTACTCATTTGTCCTGTGTAGACATTAATTAATGACGGAACAGTTTTCTAAAGTTTTACCACAAACTAGAAAATAATAGCAGTCAGTAGAAGGTAACTAAGGTAGGTAACTCAATAACAATTACTGACTATTTTTCATACCTGGCAGAAAACTACTAAGAAATATACTGGTTTCATAATTAATGAGATTAATGCAGAATGTATAATTAATTCAAAACTAAAGATTATGGTAACCCACTAGTAATGACCCAAGTATTAACACAATTATTTAGAAGGAAGTACTAATTTATTTGAAGCAGTGATCTACTGTAAAGTGAAAAGCATGATAATGACTGAAATCATTATAAGCTGATATAAATTTCTGTAAGGGAAGTTAAATAAATAAATCATTCTGTTGGTTACACTTTCTCTAGGGTATGGCTGATGGTTCCATGACACTCTAGTGATTCAGAGAGAAGTGTGGACCTAATAAAGAGCTGAAAAGAGAGAAAGAAAGTGACAGAGAATGGATAATTTGGGAAATAAATGGATGGTTGAGGCCACAGACAAATTCAAAGCATGTACGTTTTAATTTCGCATGAATATGTATATACATTCAAATAACATCCGAAGGTGCAAGCGTTTGATAGATGAACTAATTAAAGGAGATTAGAGTTTAGACTAAGCTGAGATGAAATGGCGTAGATAATAACCCACGGCAATGTATAATTTTTTATATTTTTTTTATAACAACTTGTCATTCTAGACCATGAATTTCAGGGGAAAGGAAATTAAGAATCATGCGACATAGGCTAGTTGTCACATAGTTAGTGTCACAATGTTGTGAGTCAATGTCCAGTGACTAAATTGATTGGTTTCATGATTTTGTATTCTTTTTTTGCTTTTTGGTTACACTATTAAGTGTCTTTAAGTAGGCTACTATATTACTATGAGTACATTTAAATTAAAGGGTTAGTTCACACAAAAAGATTTTTAAAATCTCTTCCCAGATTTATAAAGGGATTGAATAGTAACTGAGATTTTCCCGGCGTATGATGTAGGATGTAGGAGTAGCGGAAGCTTAGGTGAGAGTAGACTTCTCTCGCGGTTCAAACAAAGCAACAAACTAAAGCTCCTCTTCTCTTATCTCGAAATCCTCCGACATTTCTCTTTAAAAATTCTCGTTTTAGACTTTTAATTCGTGACCGGTGTTTTGTTTTGCTCAATCCTCTGCGCTTCCGCGTTCATCAATATATCATGCGTCGGGTCAGAGGTCACTCTTCCGCCACATCAAGACTCACGTACAGCTGTTACCAGAAGCCAGTGATTCTAGTTTATAAAGTTATTAATATGGATATTTGGGCTTCAAAATCTCAGTTACTATTCACTCCCAGTATAAAGTTTGGAAGAGCCATGATTTTTTCAAATCCGATTGTGTTTGGCTGAAAGAAGAAAGTCTTATACACCTAGGATGACTTAACGGTGAGTAAATTATGCGATTATTTAAATTTTTTGGTGAACTAACCCTTTAATCATTTATGTACAATGCACTTATTGTGTACATATATTGTAGATGTTTTTACGTTCTACTTATATTTAAAGAATACCTGGATGTAAATCCAGCTGTAATTCATTTCTGTAATTACACCTATAGCCTAATTTGACTGTTGACACTTCCCTTACACCTTAACCCACCCTTAACCTACCCACACCACCAAACCTCTCCCTATCCTTACCCATATCCCACCTCAAACCCACAATATGCCATTATTTACAATTACATTTTACTTTTATTATGCTTCAAACTGCATAAAAGTTACACTTACATTTTATCTATTTTTTAAAGTTCTGAGCGCAGAACCTGCGGGATGAAACTAAAGAGGATGTGCTGTAGAGTCATCACCTGTCAGCACTGCGCAAAAGGACTTTCTGTTATGTCTCTGTCTCTCTCTCTCTCTCAACAGATGGGCCGTTAGTATGCCTGTTTCCACAGTTTTCCAGCATGTGAGAGAGGATGCTGTGCCAAACCCCTGCTGGCAAACATTTTGCTGGCCAAATTCTCTCTCTCTCTCTCTCTCTCTCTCTCTCTCTCTCTCTCTCTCTCTCTCTCTCTCTCTCTCTCTCTCTCTCTCTCTCGCAATCTATCATTCTCTTTTTCTCACTTGTTCACTCTCTACCTTGTCACTCACAATACCTGCAGCAGGTATTATGTCATAATTATTACATCCACACTTCAGTGATGAAAAGAAGAAACATACAGTGAGATCGAACACAGCTCAAGCAATCACACACATATTTTCAACTTTTGCCAAACCTAATGGAAATGTCACTCATTTCTTATTTACACTGAGGGCTGAGAGCTCTGCTTCCCAGCTTGAATGAATATTTCTCTCTGTTTGAGATGGAATTGTTGCCGTGCCATAAAACACAAACTAAATAAATAAATATATATATTATTTTGAATTCACTGAAGAAAATCTCAGAATTATTTTGGTTGAATGTGCTGAACATGTTTAAAGGCTTTTACCTATTTGAGAGCATCTCCTGTTATATACTGTATATATTTTATATTTTTATAGAGTTTTTTATTTATTTAAATTGTGTTTAGAATATCAGAGTCATTGTCTATGATTGATGTTGCTATTTTAAGAACTAAATACAGGTAAAGTTGTGGGACATGTTTTGTCCCATGACTCAAGAATCAGTGAATAATTTATTTTTAAAGCTTTAAAATTAAATTTTCTCTCCCTGTTTATGTTGGTGACCTTCTAGCATACCACAGAACATTTATTTTTTCTAATATTTCATTTATATTTCACTGTATTTGAAAACTTTAATCCTGTAATAAACGTGAGGAATTATAAATGTAATAACCTTAATAATTAAAAATGATATAATTTATAATAAGTTAACTACTAATAATTATAATCATTATATACTATATAATAACTGATTATATACTAAAATAATAAATCTAACATGGAATTGCATTCGCTCTTCTCTGCTGTCAGTGGAGTCGGAGGGCAGAGCGCAGTGCTCTTGCGCGTCCAGTGATTTGGTGTCAGTGCAGTTCTCGTGCGCTCAGGAGTTAGACAGAGACACAGCATCACACGAAAAACAGACGAATTTACTCCGGAAGACCAACACCGCTCTTTAATTAGTGTCTTGAGTGCTAATGAGGTTATTAACGCGGCATCCAAACTTGTTATTAAAATAGTGCCACTGATTTGCGCACCTGTTTCCCTCATCTGGCGCCAGATTTGCTGGGGAATAAAAGATGATTCTCGACGTGCTCTGTACCTATGAAATGATTTGGATTGCGCCTCGCATTTTTGGAGGAAAGCAGCACTGAACGCAGTACGACGTTTTCTGGACAACTTTGGTGCCAGTGGACACGGGCAGTCGCGAAAGTCTTTTACTGCCTCGAGATTGTTGGCTCTAAGCAGGATGGACCTCATCGGGTTCTACTTGTTCCAGCTGGCAATTTTTGGTGAGTTTTCCTCCGATTAATTCAGCTGATTTGGGGGGAAACGGAGGATGAGCTCAGTTGCAGCTGTTGCGGATGTGAAGGGAATGGTGAATCCCTTCTTTGCCTGCAGACGCACGAATCATCTTTACCGTGTCGCCGCATTTTAACTTTAACTTGTTACTTTTGCGATTGTAATGTCGTTATGTGTTATTCTATCGGGAAGTTGCTGTGTTTAAGCTGTTAGGACATTGTTTCTGGTTTGATTTACGATATTGTCAGTGCGCACATAAGTGTCATTATCATGTTTGGCACACCAAATGAAACGGACGACCTGCTAATGTCATTATGTTTGTGTGTTAAAATTACCTGTCGCTTGCATTTAATGCGCTAGTTCACGGCACATTAGCTCCATCACTAAAGCAGCAGCCTGACACCCTGTCCATCAAGCTGTGCGCGTCATCGTGGCATCTCGCGCGGTCCGCAGGTAGCGCGCAGGACGCATCCTATACTGCAGCTATGCAAAATAGCTTTAAAGAATTATGAAGAGCCAGCAGCCTGAGACTGTGTAGTCATGAGCTCTTGTCAAAACGTTTGCGAAGGCTCCTAACTAGACCCCATGCAGCTGTCTCCATGTCGTCCTGTCGTTTAATTTGTGTATTCCACTGAGACTTAGTTTTGTCGAACAGTCTCAAGAGAATGCGCTTGTGCATTGGGCAACAGGCTGAAAGCAGACGTTTTAAGGGAGGCTTTATTGGCATGCTGGAGTGAAGAAGAGAGAAAAAAAAAAATCAGATTGATGATGACAGTTCTGTTTTACCCTCTTAGATATAATGTTTAATAGCCTTGCTGAAGCATTACTGCTACAGTCATGCTTCATTTGCTCTTAGATTTCAAATTCCCACATTGAATATGGAATATAAATGGGTTACATTTATGAGATAAATATGAATGTCACAATGTTTTCAAGTCAAGTCACCTTTATTTATATAGCGCTTTTTACAATACAGATTGTATCAAAGCGGCTTCACAGTGATAACATGAAAATAATACAACAAAGAAGAAAATTGCGTTCAATTCAAGTACTCATACAAACTTAAACAGGAACAAAGAGAGAGATACTGAGAAAGTGAATGGGTGGTGTGGTGGGTACGAAAGATCATCTTCTCTTACAAGAAGCCATTATCGTCATCAGAGGCGGCATGTCATTCAAACTTGCGCCTTCATATTTTTGAGTGGATTTTGAATGCAACTTGCACCCCAAAAAAGGAATCTTTGATGATTATCTGAAATAATGAAGATCATTTACTTTAAACAGGAGATTCTGTCATCAATACATTTTGCTTCAAAAGCCATTTTTCAGTGGAACACATCAGCAGTTTCTATCAAAATGTCAAAGCTCTCTATTACGTAAAACAAAGATGCATTATCTGTTAAGTTCAGTTGCCATTTTGCTTGGGTTATTAAAAAAAGATGAAATATTTAGTCTGGATTTGAACCTGGGTTTCCTTGCGGGGTATATGAAAACTGTTTCAAGAAAGTATTATAATGAACTACTAAGCTGATTTAAGGTGTTATCTGGCCTAGTGCGCCAACTGAGCCAGAATTGCCACTGTTCCAACCAATAGGCCACAACAGATTTATTATATGATTGTGAACAAAAACCAAAAGCCATTCGTACAGGATTAAAAACAGGAGTAAAACCAAAACAGACATTCAGTTTGTCTAAGGGCTAGTCTTGAAGATACTTGAGAGTGTACCATCAGTGTAACTATAAACACACTCACACACACACGCTTACTTTTCCCTCTGGGGTTCACATGCAGAGGACGAAAGACATATAGCCACTATGCAGCTAGATGGCCAGAGGCACATTTTATACAGTCATTGATGGAGAGTGACACTTTTGAACTGATTCTCGCATGTTTGTTTTTCTGTCATGGTTGGGAATTTCCGTGTACATCTGTCTGATGATATGTTCTGTCTCCGTACTCAATAGTAACCCACACACAAACCATTTGTACACTTTCATTAAGACATTTTCAGGATGTTTATTAAGCTGTTTTACTTTCAGGTTTTACTTTCCGTGTGGGGACATTTTATCCTTAGCACTCCTTTAGAAATGCAATGTATTGCTAACAGTAAATATTTGGGGTCAAACTATGAAGGGCCCTCTCCTACAGGGGAGATACAAGCAATGTGAACGATGATTGGTTTGTGTCCTTCTGTGTCACACTTCACTTTGACAGCCATCACTGTGCTAGTCCAAGAAGAAACTTTAATGGGCTTTGTCAACTGTTTTGTTGCAGTGTAATCATTTAAAGACACTTTGCTACCAAGTCTCATATACATTACATTTCACATGTGGAAATATGATTAAGTTATGAATGAGAAGAATGATTAGCCTTTTTGAAGTGTTCATTCTAGTTAGAGTCTTTGAGCAAATCCGAATGATCCTTTCTCAAAGTGTTAATACAAGTGATAATTACGTAATTTCCAACATGTACTATAGTGTGTGAAATGAATTCCACCTTTCCTAGACTAATGCTCATTTAAGCTCTTGGGGGATTGAATAAATTTGTTAGCCACATATTTAGTAACCTTGAATTGTGGTAGATTACATTATGCGGTGCTGTTCATTGCACCTAGCTGGGATATGAATTTATTCTGGCAGGGGTGCTGTTTCTCAGCAGCATTAATGCGAACTGCCCCTCCCCTCCCCCTTTGGCCTGTCCAGGTTCTCTGTCTTCACTCTGCTAATTATCCGCATACATCTCTTAGTCTATTCTTTCAGCATGATTTTTGGGGGTGACTTTTTAATTGGCTATCCCTTCAGAGTGAATATTGACTGGGATTGACTTGATTCAGCCGAGGATAAGTAGGCAAGATAGATGAGCATTAATGTGCGATGTGCAGACAGGGCTGTTGTGTGTCTCAATCGTACAGAACTTGTTGTAAAAAGGTGGAAGCCGTGACCAAAATCGTGTATCATTGCATGAGTAAATAAATATATACTAAAGTATAACAATTATTTCCATAAATGCAACAACAAAATGTTTTACATGTAATAACCATGTGGTAATGGCTTTTTGGGTAGTCTAGTGAATTAAGGATGCATTTCATTTGATTATTTATCTTTTTATTTATTTGATGTAAGTAGTACTGGACTTATTTACTTTGTTACTTGATATTTTCTACTTTTTATTTATATTATTAATGTATTCTTCATAAAAATAGATATAATTGATATAATTCTTTAAAAAGTCTTACACTGATTTTACGGAGCCCCTAAAGGGACATAGTGAAGGAAAAAATATGAAAAATATGAAAAAATATGAGATGGGAGGAAAAATTATTTGTCAATTCTTTGCGTTTTCTCTTATATATCTTCATTTTTTTGCATTCCTATGAGAAAAGTGTGTTGCACGCGTTAACCTGAGAAAAATTGCGTTAGCTCGCTAATATGTTTTGCAAGCGAATGCAATTTTTTTCGGGGGAAGGCGAATTTTTTTACGAGTGAACGCAAAGTTTCTTGAGGGAACGCAAACCATTTGCAAGAGAACACAAAAGTATTGACATTAGGGCTGTCACGATATCAGATTTTTCTCTACACTCTTATCATGGCCAAAAGAATTCTCAAAAACTATATATCACAATATCTATGGAAGTCTTCAACCTTCAAGGTATCAAATATGGTAAATGGTAGTCCAACTGTACTTACATGAAATTCAAGAACAAATCTCATTGGTTCTCACCTTTAAAAAAAACTAAATCAATTCATATAAAGTGATTGTGTCTCTTCTTAAGACTAGGAAGACTTGCTCGATTCATATGGATTACGTTTACAGTGTTTTTATTAACTTTTTGAAGCATCAAAATTTGGTTACATGGACTTTCAATGGAGCGACAGAAATCTCTCAGGTTTCATTAAAAATCGTAGTTTATGTTTTGTGTTTGCAAGAATATCTACAGTCTTATGAGTTTAGAACAAAATGAGGATGAGTAAACGATGACAGAATTTGAATTTTTTGGTGAATGCATTCTTTAACAAACACCTTTGTATTTTTGTATTTGATATTTTAACAGTATCATATATTATGAATAAAAATGCTGAAGATTTTCACACATCTAGATCCGTTTGGAATGATTCTGTAGGAACATGTCACAATATTGAATCTTGTTATCACAGGATCACACGAATAGACTTAATTGTTTCTTTTTTAATTAAACTTTCAGCAGACATTCATGTCTAGTACTTTTGTTGTTGATCTTTTCAGTGAGTGGAAATCAACCCAATCTCATGAGAAAACATAAATATTTTATGACTTGGTGGTTTTGACTTGGTGGTTTTGCAAGTATACTCATACAAGTCCCTGGTGAAAAAATAATAATATGCTAAGTATACTTGCAGCCAGACTAATTATCAGTATACTTCAAGTGTGTTAATGATTAGTTAACTTGAAGTGTGCTATTTTGAAACAACTAATTTTGTACTAAGTATATTTTAGTAGTAATTAAATTGTAGTAAAGCATAACTTTAAGTGTATTTAGTGTACTTTTGTGTACTAAATTGGACAACTTTAAGTATACTTAGTATATGCCTGTGTAGGGACTAATTATATGCTTGATTATTTATATTAAAGTGTACTTTATTTGTGTTACAAGTACATTACAAATTCATTATGAGTGTCTTCGAAACATACAATCAATATACCCAGGTGAAAAAGAAAAATATTTAAATTGTACAATACTAAGTGCATATTAAATGTATTATTTTGAAACAACTTCAAGTGTATTTCAAGATATGCTTAAGATCAATTTTAAGCTATTTGCACTATATTTTAATATATTAAATTGTGCTAAAATGGAACCACTTCAAGTACATTTAGTGCATTTTAAAAGTGCATTTCGGTAACACTTTATTTTGATAGTCCGTAAAACATTTTTAAATCAGCTAAAATAATCATTAATTTGATGCATGAGACCCCTTGAGTAGGATATACAGTATCATATACTTAATATGCTGACATGACTGTTGACATTTAACTGACAGATTGATCTTGAGTTGTTGGTACTCAATCTACAGAAAGTTAGTTGACAATTGTAAGTTAGTCGACAATTGGTTAATAACCTGTTGCAAAATAATATTGACAGTCAACAGGCACTTTTTTGTAAAATCTGTAGATTAACACTTGAATTGTACCTTATAGTCTATAGGCAGTCAGTTGAATGTATGTTACTTGTCTGTTGAAACAGTGTTGTTGAATGTCAACTGATGCACTGTTGACAAGCTACTGAATGGCTACTAATAACTAGTATAGTCTCAACAAACGGACTATCAAAATAAAGTGTTACCTGTATTTCTTTACAGTTCATTAAAAATACACTTTCATATGTCTTAAAGGGTAACTCTCGCCAAAATGCAACCTAGGCTCTTTTTGTTAATCTACCCGAGGCAAACTTTCGTTTAAAAGCATAACTAGAATGGAAACGGCACTTTTAAGTTTGACCGTATTTTCGTTTTAGGTTAAAATGCCTTGTGAATGGACGTTCATGGGGCACTTCTATGATAGCATCAAAAATCGCTATTTTTAAAACACTAAGAAGGCTCGATACAACATGAAACTTTGCTCGAAGTATCACCAGGGGCTCTACACATGAACTCGAGCATTGAGAACATTGTTTGTGTACACAGAGTTTCCCATAAAAAACGATTTTTAACAACTCACTGTTGTTGTTTCCGGCCGCCGGCATTTTTGTCAGTCAAAAATAGTCGATTTCCGAATGCGAATGAACTGACTCTGAATTTTAGTATTGCTTCTTATATGAGGATCTTTTTTCAAATACAAGGTCAATATTGATTTTCACTAACAACAAAACAACAAATGATCTGTGAATTTATATGGAACTAAGCTAGGAGCTTTTCATCTTTACTCTCCTCCCTGTTACGGAGATCGACTACAAACTCAAAATCGTATCTGTCAATAATGTGTGCTTTAATAATTTTTTTATTAAGTTACGATGATGTACAATCCTTTAACGCAATCTAACAATTCTCCATGCAAAAAGTGGAAACTCCTTTCTTAGACAGTATAAAACAATAAAAAAATACAAAGAGGCGACATAAGAGAAAATGAACATGCTCTCCCACCTCATGCCCCTGTTCTTATAGATATATGTACTGCGGCATATACTGGAATATACCGGGTGACACATTTCTGCCATCACACCGCCCAGTCCTAGTCTGGTGTCGTATCTAGCACACCTGGCAATATGTATAAGCCTATGTGTGTGTGCATGTGTCTGGTCAGATTTGAAATATGCACCCTTGGTGTGAGCTCATTTAGAGTCAGTCATCCATTCAGTTGGCATGTCCGATCCGCCCCTATCATCTGGAGAGAGCAGAGAAGAAAAGAGAAGAAATGAAGACCTTTTTTGGATTTAGATAAAGGAAAGCACACACACACACACGGGCAGAGAGGACCGAAGCACAGGAGGAGGTGACAGAGCCGCTCATTATGTTAACGGTCCGTCATTCCGCCGTCTTTTGTAAAGGCACGATTAAACTGCCGGGACAATTACCAGCGCCTCAATAAAATAATCTGGCATTTTTACGACTTCCATGCGGCACACCGACAGGCGGAATAGGAAAAGGCCTGAGATTGTCTGGAGTGATTTTATCTTGACAGGGTGCTGAAGAAAGCCACCACCTTGCTCGCAAGCAGAGACTTCTTGTTAGTGCTACGGAGTCTGGTGTTGAATTTGGGGGGAATTGAGGCTGAGGTACAGTCACGTGAATACAAATGAACAGGGTTCACACTCTCATCGAGTCCATGTGCCGCAACCACCAGAATACAGATCAACAATGCAGGTTCTCATGGTCTCTGCCTGGGAGGGGAGATAAAGTGATGTGTGAACTGAAATACATTTTGTTCTGTTTACTGTAGCCTTTCTGTCCCTTCTGTCTTCTGAGACTTGGAGAATATTTGAACTTCCACCCACTGTAGAGCCAACATGTGCCTTTGGCTTGAACGTGTGTGTTCAGGGTCCAAAATTAACTTTTTGCAATGGCCGGTTTTGCAATTTGCAATCTACTGTGGATACATTTTCTTGGTGGCCATTAAACTGCAGTTGGCATTATTCTTATTTTCCTTATTTATTTACAAAATATATATTTTATCCTTATGAGTTAAATTGTTATTGTTAAAAATGTCCAGATGGCATAACGGATAAGTAAAAAAAGATAATATTAAAGAACATGGAAAATATGAACAAAATACTGGTCAAACTGATTATTAGTCTATAATATGTCACTTGTAGCATCATATACAATCTAAACCAGTTTCTGTCTCTCTAAAACTACAAAAGGACTTTGTGATTTTGACCTTGCTATAGCTTAATGCAGAATATGAACAACATGAACATCCTATTCTATGATGCTGAATAAGTAACTCTGTTCTGTTTACTCACTAAATCTATTTTTGCTTATATTTGATGTTTGGCAAGTGTTCAATTTGGACCCTGAGTGTGTGTGTGTGTGCAGATCAACTGCAATGATTTGGCGCCCATGAATCCCTGTTTTCACTTGCAATGTGTCATTATTTCTGCAAGTTTTAATGAAACCTGCATGCTTCCTTTTCTAGCAACCTCATTCACATGCATTTAAAGCCTCTCATTGCATATGAACTCAGACAAAAGCTGCATCACCTCTTGTGCAGTATGACCGGTATATGTATCATATATGGTGTACTGCCAGCTGTCACCATGCTCATTATAGTCAAAGGCTAAAGTCAGCTGGCTTGGCATCAGTTATAATTATGTTGGGCCACATTGGATATGCCTCACACAGTTCTGACTTTGATCCCTTCATGTTCAATTGGGAGCTGATGGAGAGGACTGATATGTCAAACCAGGGCAACAAGTGGCACGATCTGTGGGTAGTTCAGCTAAGCACACTGAGTTGATTGGTTCCTAATGAGCGGTTAACCAACACGCACTAAGCTGATTGGCCTGTAATTAGCAGACTGATAAAATACACCATGCTGATTGGCCCGTAACAAGGATGAAATATTGTGGAGGCTGATGAACGGTCAAAACAGTCTATTGTGAAAAAGCACTGTGTAGTTGGTTTGGAAATGAAACTGAGAGCACACCTTTGTCAGTTTGACAAGCAAGCAAGATATCAAGAACTTATTCTGTATGATTGCATAATAGACATTTTCTCTTTTAAAAAACTACACTCAAAAGACTCTTGAAGCCTCAAACATGTACTTTAGCTGTGGAATGCAATTCACAAACAACTCTCAAAAAATCTCCTTTATCTTTTGCTTTATCGTTTACAAAAGACAAGACAACATTTGACAAAGAACACACCACAATACAGAATGAAGCAAAAGAATGTAAACTTTGTAAAGGGGTTATTATATATATATATATATATATATATATATATATATATATATATATATATATACATGTCACTGTTCTCCTGACATCCATTAATCATTTTTGTCAAGGTTTGAACCAAAGTTGTAATTTTTGTTAGATTTAGCGTCCTCACTTTTTTAATTGTTTAGTTTAGCTGCTTTAGTATCTGTACCTTTAAGACTTCTAAGTGAATGGCGTCTTTGCTTTTGAAATGAGAGCAGACACTTATGGGTCACAGGTTTGCTTTTGGTTCAAACATAGTTTCCACTGTTCCAATTGTTCAATAACAGTCACTTTGCATGGTCTGCATAACAAACTGTTAGAAAGGAATAAATGAATCTAGAAACAAACCCAGACATATTGTTAGTTACAGAACAGCTAGAATAACATAATCTTATTGTTCTGGTGTTTAAGCATAATAGTGTTTGATTACTTGCTGTAACAGGGTGGACTAAGGTTTTGAAGTGCCCCTATTATCTTCATTTACAGGTTCATCATTTTGATCAGGGGGACTACTAAACATTTTTTTCTTATAATTTACATTGTGGCAACACCTGTTTTTGCCCTCTGTCTGACCCTCTGTTTGTTTTAATTACAGTACGGTTTATTTAAAACCCACCTTCCGAAAAGCCCAACCTGCTCTGATTGGTCAGCTGGCCACAGTCTGTTATGATTGGTCTACTGCTTAGAGTGTGTGTTGGAAATGTTCCTCTGCCTTTGGAAGTCTATGTAATGATGTTTTTCCATCACTTTGGAGAAAATTAAATGTTCACCTTTGAATAAGAAACAATATCAAGTCTATAAAACTCGTCAAAACTCTGCGAATAAGCATATCAGTGAGAACACTCGTTTTAAACAGCACACACACTCGAACTTGACTGCACATCACATTTTTGACATTATTGATACTGCTTTCAATCGTAATGCAACGGACCGGTCTACGGGACTTAAATTAAGCCTTTAAATAAAAGGGTTATTGGGCTGTTTACACTGTCATATACAATAAAAGAGACTGCACAGTGACATGAAATACAAATGAACACAAAAAACCTGCCTAGTTGCCTACCTTACACAACACTGATGGTGGACTTGCGCGTTAGTTTTAAAAAACATAATTTAACATCTAAATAGTCCTAACACTTTTTAAATAGCCCACTTAAAGTGTTTATTTCAAATAAATTACTAAATGCTTAAAAGGAATAAATGTCCTTTGTGTCAGAAGTTGCACAAACGGGACATCAGTTTACTGTTGGGAATTTGTCTTGTCGCGTCGCTCCGTGCCCAACCAGTGTAGACAGCATCACTGATTGTAATGGTTGCGTCACATTGTGTGTCTATTGTTGCGTCACATTGTGCCACTCGCGTCTGGTGTAGACAGTGTGTTTTGGTTTTTGTGATGTTTGAAGTGGATTCGTCGTCTGGCACTGGCAGTCCTTTCTCAAACTTGTCCATGCTTAGTGCAGAATCATTCATCATTAATTTATATTTGTACATGGCTCCCTGCAATTCTCGATTCTGATTCTTCAATTGTGCCATCTAGTGGTCTGTTATTCCATGACAGCAACAGCTACAACTGATAACAGATCGCTCAAGCGGCTACTGAAAGATATCTCGAGGTAATAAAATATGTTGTGTTCTGTTATTTACCTATGTGGCAAGAAGCTGCATACTAAGCTGAATAATTTCACAGTGGTGTCTTGTATCACCCTGAAGAGGTTTCTTTTGCATAACAATCTGCTGACTGTACACTATCCCTTAGCCTTGCAGCGCCCCCTTTTTACATCTCTGCTTCACATGAACAAACGTCTGTATTACACACTAAATGAAAAGTAAATAATAATAAATAAATAAAAACATTGTAGGTTCTCTTTAAATCCCTAAGCATTGTTGATGTGATGTGCTGATGGATGGTTATGTTAATTAAGCCAATAGGATGTAACAAATGTGAAATGAGTATCTATTCCTATACTGTACATGCACACATTGGATTATTTAGAGAGTTAACTAATCAGAAGCTTGTTTGCAATGGCTTTTTTATTTTTTTATTTAATTACATTTAATTTAATTTATAAAATGGCAAAAATATTATTCTAGAGGTAGGGTTTGGGGTTAGTCAGTGCTATTAATAATTAGCTTTATATAAAACCAATAAAAGTGCTATATGTCTTAATTTAACAGTTGGATATGTATGTATGTATTTGTTTCACAGTTAAATGCTTCATTTGTTTTGTGTTTTAGCATGGGCTCCACAGCACCTCACCACAGCTAAAATCATGTTTACATGACAGTCAGGTCACTGTGATAACATGCAATACACACACACACACACACACACATACGTGCGCTCAACTGTTGGTTTGTTTGCAATTACAAGGCACTTCACTGCCCCGATCCCTCAATTTCGTTCTTATTGCCTTGTTCTATTTTACTCAATAAAACTCATTTCTAGCTTGTCTTTGTAGAGGCTACTGTATAGATTGGACGAAATAGCATAGGTTTGTAAGTAAAGTGAATTTGTTGCTCTTACTGGGATTGCCTTCGGTTTTAACTTTTTGAGTTAAAGAATAGAGATAAATGGTGTCAATATTGAGAAGGTGAGCTTATCTATATGTAAAACGAGTCTCTTGTTGTGTGCAGTTGCTGTCCGTCACTGAAGTGTACAAAGTAGTTTAATTAAGTCTATGTGGCGAGAAGAACTTTTGCTGTAGGCGATACATTTGTACATATACATCGGGGTCCAAAAGTCTGAGGTCACATTGAAAATCTGGGATATAATTTAAAAACTGGAAATAAACAGAAAGGATATTACAATTTTAAAAACAAAGAAGCGTAACAATTGAAAATGAATTTGGATCATTCTGAAATCATGCTTCATTCCATTATTTTGAGATTTGACACAAATGAATGTCTATTAAGCAAAATTGGGACACATTTGTTATTCAGATAATATAATTTGTTATAAAAAAAATAAAAGAAAACGAGAAAAAAAGTACTCTCATACTTTAAATGCATCTTCTCCCGTACACAAATGCAATAAAATAATAAAATAATAATTTAAAATTAATTAAATGTGACAATGAAGATAAAAGGGCTGCATGGGGACTGCTGTGTTGACCAAATGGTCATCAGAGTTAGCAGTTAGAGAGATGGACAGTTATTAAGCAGCATTTATTGATCCCCGTTTCCTCAACATGCTCCCGGGATTACCCACTGTCCTCCTCAAGGGTTATCAGTGTTCATTAGTCAGTGTGATGCAGAGTGATGTTCCCACTGACCGAGAGTTCTGGAGAGATAGATGTAGCATCGGGAGGTGAGAGTATCGATACCATCACAGCATGTGGGTGGCAGCATTTAATTTGATTCTGAGTCGTGTCCACTCAACAGATGGCTAAGAGCAGAAGTGCTGCCACGTTTTTCCCAGCATGCAGTGGTCAAAACATAAATTGTCTCCCTGGACAATTACATATGAACAGCTGTGTGTATAAGGAATAATTGCCAAAAGATTTTCAAGAGGGGTTTTAAAGTCCCCCTGCAGATTTTCACTTGAAACTCATCTTTATTCATTAAAAAAATACATACTTAAAAATTTTTTCCTGTGAAAAGAATTTCTTTATGCCTTAAAATAGCTTGAATGCAACTCTACACCCTTGCTTCATTTAGTATACAGGGAACCATGAATATGCAAACTAGTCCCTGCCTCCAGCCAATCACATCAGCTCGGACTACCTTCTAAAACCCAGCATAGAAACACTTAAACATCATAGGCTGCATCTGAAAACTTAGACAGCTGACTTGTTGCCTCGCTGCCCTATCAGGCAATGACTTTGCAGGGGGTGTTTGCACACGAAGGTACCTCTCAAAACTGATTTCGGACAGACATCTGAGGAAGCGTAACGGTTTAACAATCTACAGCAAAATAGCGCGCGCTTTGGTGATAACTAAGCTAATATTTAATAACTACAATAGTAATTACTCGCTAGAAATTACATCAAAAGTGGAAAACAATGGTCAAAAATGCACATTTACACACAAACCCCAACCGCAACTTTCAGACGCCATCTTTATTTTTTAGCTCAACTGTCACAGAATGGAAAGCCCAGGATTGTGGGATATCAAAGGCAGCGAAGGATACATCTTGCCTTCAGAAATCGATCAGATTAAGGTATCTCAGGAGACAGGAAGTGAAGCTAACGTTGGATTCGGACGTGCTTTGATGCCTTCTTACCTTGGAATGTGTCCTCCAAAGGCAGCATTTTTCAGTTTTCGGACGCAGCCATAGAAAGTCAGTGGAGAAAAGCCCCGCCCCGCACGTTGATGGGATTGGTTACATGTTTGTGATGGTAGGAAGCATGAGAGGTTTCAAACCGCGTTTTTAAGACCGTCTTTGGTACACTGCAATTTTAAGGAGAAAATACTCAGCAATGGTGTCGACTGATGAATTTGCACATGGTTTGTTTTAAAGCATATTAAAAACACCACATAGACATGTAAACAACATTAAAAACTTGATTTTCACCACAGGGGCTCTTTAAGACACTCTGTGGTTGTTTCTCATTGTGCCGTAAAACTGTTTTATAAGCAATATCACAACCACAGTTTAAATGTAACTTTTGACAAGAACAATATATTTTGAAACATTATAAATGTCTTTAATGTCCCTTTTGATCAATTTAATGTGTCCTAGCTGAATGAAAGCATTCATTACTTTCTTACTGACCCATAACTTTCTTTTGTCATCGTAATTCTATTTAATGTTCCATTTCTTTAAGCTGTAAGCCCATGCATCATATGGCCATTAGTGGCTCATCTTATCCTACAACCTATACAACAACCATATCTGAACGATCTCGTTCATCAAATTTTTTCTACATCCTCATAACACTTGACCTATTTCAATTGGAAAGGAACTAAAACAAATTTTTGACATTAATTACTTACATGTCCCTCACCACAGACAGAAAGAATAGATCACTTCTTCTGAAACATTCTCTCGCATGCTCTATTTTGTGTTTGACCGTCTAGAAACAAGCGGTGGGTTGTCTTACCCGGTGGCTCATTTTGCCCTGATCTCCCCTAATATCAGGAACACCATGGAAAAATGTACAGATGTAGCAATATTGGTTAATCATTTTTTCTTTTTTTGGCCAGCACCTCCAGCTCGACCACCTGCTGTAACTTGCCAGGTGTTTAGGGAGGAGAAGAATGCTGTGATTTAATCAGCTGCAGCTTTTTCGGGACTAATCCACTTAATAGTGTTGACCTTTTTGTGTGCACACTTTTCATCTGCAGAAATCATCATGTTTCCTAGTTGCATGCTGGCATTTTTCGGTGATGAAAAAGGACATATCTGTTGGGGTGCATTCTAGTGTGGCGAGGGAATATGGATTTAATCAGATATTCTGTCTGCGTTCTGATCAACATGGGCTGCAGTGTGTGTTTAACAAGGCTGATCACAGACAGACCACACCTGTTTCTCTCCTGTTCAATCTAGGCTAGACAGGAGATGCAACAGCATTTTTATTGGTTTGGAGTGTTTTACAGGATTGAGGAGAGAGAAAGAGAGCAGGAGGGAGAGAAATGAAGGAGAAAGCAATGAAAGCATGCACAGAAACATACAGGTACGCAAACACTTTAGCTTCAAAGGCAGTCACACTCAGTCATCGCACAAATCTGAATCCTGTCGCCAACGCACAGTCTCACTCCAGCCAACAGAAACTGCCAGCAATCCCTGCTTCTGTAAAATGATCAATATTTAGTATTTTCATTCCACTTTGAAAAGCCTTAAACAGTTTCAACGACAGTCTTTATGTGCTGCATGAGAGAAGAGCAGATCAGAGGCATAAAGTGGTTCCTGTATTTTTTTAAAGCACCATAAGATAGACTTCAAAACCTGTGCTGACCTGTGCTGGAAATATGACACATCGTTAAAATTAAGGTTTTAATGAAATCACTTGAAAGCACTTTTCTTTGTTATGAAATATCAAAGAGGCAGAAAGGTCTCTCTTTTTTCTCCTTTTTTTAATTTATCAAAAGTGACAAAGACTTTTATAGTGCTACAAAAGATTTCCACTTCAAATAAATGCTTTTTCTCTCGAAACTATCGATTCATCAAATAATTATATTTTAAAAAAGCATCACCGTTTACTCAAAAAATATTAAGCAGCACAATTGTTTTCAACATTGATAATAATAAATAATGTTTCTTTTGCACCAAATCAGCAAATCAGAAGGATCATGAAACACTGAAGACTGGAGTAATGATGCTGCAAATTCAGCTTTGCCATCACAGGAATAAAAAATCTCTTCTTTTATGCTAAATATAAATGTTTGTAATGAATATAATGTGTTATCAGCCAGGTGGGAGGAGGTGAAATACATTTTATATTCAGTATTCACATGTGGGTGAGAAAACGTGGTTTGTATAAAAGAGAAATGGACAACAGAATGGGTCAGAGATAAAGAAACAGCAGAGGGAGGGTTAAACAAGAGGACAAACCGCTGGCATCTTAAATCAGGTCAGGATAAAATCCTCCCTCCTCTCCATGTTTCTCTCTCCCTCATTGTCTCCTTTTCTGTCTCAAACGTTGATCCGAGGCCACAAGGTTGTTGTAACACACCTTTTTGAGCACCAAAATTCGATTTCTCTATTTTAACAATCACTTAGCCTCTTTCTGTGTACTCTATGTGTGTGTACACCTGAGAGAACTGAAACCTATAGAGTGCACATTTTCAATATTCTGAGAGGCTTAGAGTTCTTCTGTCTTAACTCTTAAGTGAAGATTTGACAAGTTATAGCCTATTGAACATGCATAGATCCTAAATGAAATTGTCATGTTAGTAACAGATGGACAGATTGCAAACAAGAGCTAAATTGATTGCTGTGTAGGTGAGTGAAAAGCTTACACCGTGTCCTAACCAGACGCGATGCGATATGATTCCAGCGACAAATAATTTGTCTGTCCACATTAGACGCGACGCGACTGCGAGATGCATCAAAATCAATCAAAACCCACAGCCAATCAGAACAGTGGGTGGGTGGAGTCTCGCGCCAAGTGCACATGCAACACCAGAGGGTAATCTTGACGGCACTCGCAAGAAAATGGATAAGTAGGCTCCATAATCAAATTCACAAATATTACACCATCTAAACATTATTAAAAATGCATAGGCAACTGAGTTAGGCTAATAAAACAGTCTTTGTCAAAGAATACACTTGTTTGTTTGTACACAGTTTGAACGTTCTTGTTTCCATTTGTTTAATTTCAAGATCTGAGGTGAATTATCCATTGTTGCTTTTACAGCTACAAAGCTGGAGCACTAAATGGGTATTCAAAGTCACATTGCATGCCTTTAACATTAAATAAAGCACATAAACAGTACCTGCGATGATAATTGCCACACTTAGGACCCTATTTTAACGATCTGAAACGCAAGTATCAAACGCGAAACGCAAGTAACTTTGTGGGCGGATCTCGGACGCAAATCTAAAATGGGTTGGTCTGAAGCAGCTACATTACTCATAGGTGTGGTTTGGGCATAACGTGAAATAAACCAATCAGAGCAAAATCTCACATTCCCTTTAAGAGCAGGCGTGCTTGTTCCATGGCGGAGTGCTATTTTAATGGCGGATTTGCCAGGAGCGGTTCACAGCCGAGGAGACCGACGTTCTCGTCAGGGCCGTAAAACACAGAGAAGTGACATTGTATGGGGATGGGAGAAACCCACCCAAATTAGCTTCGGTTAAACAGGCGTATAATAATTTTGGTAAATGTGTAAGCTAGATTTATGCCTATTTCTTCACATCTTCATGGACACCACAATGATTTCCCTCATGTGGAATATTTTCCTTGTAATTATGTATGGTTTGCAAAAATGGCAACTTCTGCGTCTGTGTAGATGAGAGAAGCAAAGTGTATGAGCGTTGTGCACACGCTACATTATGGCCAAGCATGCGCCCTTAAAATTGCATCTGAACACGCCACTGACTTTAGACTAGGATTTTCCTGGTCTGGGGCGGAATTGTTTTCTGGAACTGCAAAATAGCACTAGGGAACGTTTGCGCTGGAACATGCCTCCTCTTTTCACTGAACCGCCCCGGGAGCGCAAGTTCATTCCCTAGTTTACCGATGTGCGTCTGTGGAGGGAAAAGTCCGCTGTGTGCGTCGGGTGCAAAATAGGAATGATACATGCGTTGGTGTACAAAGTAAATTGCGCTGGGTGTGTTGCACCCTTAAAACAGACTCCGTCTTCTCTTTTGCAACTTTATTTTGCCAGTTCTGTTGGAATTATTTTTTTACACAAAGCAACACAAAATCTTCATGCATCAGTGATATTTTAGACGATCACTTCACTCGTCTCTGTTTCTCCCCCTTCTGCGCGTGCGCTGGCTGATGACATCATCGTAACTGAACTTTCACCTCTCAGTAACATATACCCGAATAATATCCAGAATATTTATCAAATGAAATTACAATGAAATTATAATGCTTTCCCTTACAGAATTCTAAACATATACCCATTATGAAATTATAAAATTATAAAACAATACTTCTATACTTCTAGGTCGCAACACCCTCCCCCACTAACAAAAAAAATGTCTCCAAACATTTTCTTTCCTATCTTCACATTATTAATCAACAATGTCTCTATAACAGAACACATAGTGGAAGATAAGTAAACAGTTAAGTATTTCTGCACGCATCATACATTACAGGCTGATCAACATATTATCTCTCAGTATTCTTTTTTTTTTTTTCAAGTCTCTCATGGCAGCAATACTAGACTAAGTATCCATAGTCCATTAGTATGAAAGGGTGAATAATCCATTGAAGTATTGGTGGGCCCCCCAATCTTCACAAAAGGGACAAGGAAAATACCATGTACACCCAGACTTATGTGTCTACATATTCAAAAGCCATGCATTTAGTAATCTATACCGTAAGTGTACACACAACTACTGTTCCTGTAACTACTGTTCGTATATTACACTACTGTCTTAATTCCAATATACTAGGATAATAACTCATTTCTGTACTTATTACTTAAATAACTATCCAGATTTCCTGTTCTGTATTACGTGTTAGCTATTACCATGAACTGTAACTTGTGATTGATAAACATTAACTATAAACTAACATACTAAGATTATCTCTGAGTGTTTTATATCTTTGCATGATAGAAAGGATACACAAATGATGATCTGGCAGAGGAGTCACAGGCAGTTCCTGCAGATGTCTTCACACCAACATGGTAAGTCTTCAGCTGTTGAAAGGTTGGCTGGCCTAGCTGGTCATAGGTGTAGATACGCCTGGGCTGCCTAGCTCTCCTTGGCCTGTTCCTCCACATCTCAGTATCACTTTGCTCATCCTCTGATTCAACAGCTGGCACATCAATCTCTCTCTCAGAGCTATTTCTCTCCTCAATAGGCTCTTTTTCAGGCTGTAACTCTGGTACAAGCACCCTCTCAGGCCTGTCTCTGAGTATCTCTGTTCCTGGACAGAACTCTTCTGCTTCAGCATTCAGAGGTGTCTTAGCATGTCTCTCTGCTGTCCAGAGACAATACTCCTCCTCACTGGAACTGTCGGTGTCTGTTCGGTAAGTATCATGTCTGGCTGTATGATCCTTTCTTGTTGTCTGTTTTGCTTTTCTTCTTTTGCTTTTCTCTCCAAGGTCGGGTTCATGACTTTCTGGCTCGTCAACCAGATAAGGGCATGGTAGAAGTAAGTTACGATGTAACACTCGTCTTCTCCCTGTTCCTTGGGATGGTTCAATCACGTATACTGGACTATCAGGGCCTTTTCTTCCCTTGACAACATGAATCATATCTTCCCAGTGGCTACGTAGCTTTCCAGTACCGCCTCTGGGTGTGAGATTTCTCACCAGAACATGATCACCTGGCTCCAGAACAGAACTCCATGTGCGCTGATTGTAATTTTTCTGTCCTCTCCTTGCACTTTTCTTCATGTTTTGCTTCGCAATAGCATAGGCTTCATGCATGACCTCTCTCCACTTCTCTGCATAGTCAGTCTGTGACTGGTTCCTTTCTCCTCCTTTCTTGGGGAACATTAGATCGACTGGTAAAGTTGGCTCACGACCAAAGAGAAGGAAGAATGGAGAGAATCCCGTCGCTTCATGAACAGTTGAGTTATAAGCATGGACCACTTTGTTTAGGTGTTCTTTCCACCTTGACTTCTGAGACTCTTCAAGCGTGCGCAACATACCCAGCAACGTTCTGTTGAAGCGCTCTGCAGGATTAGCTTGAGGGTGATATGGTGAAGTGCGTGAATGGCGGATACCAGAGTAGTCTTGTAGCTTACGAAAGAGAGTATTTTCAAACTCTTTTCCCTGATCATGATGTATCTTGGATGGGAAACCAAAACGCATAATAAAATCATCAAAGAGTTTTCTGGCTGCGGTCTTCCCAGACTTGTCCTTTGTTGCGTAGGCCTGTGCGTATTTGGTAAAATGATCCACAACTACAAGTATATACTCCTCACCCCCTTTACACTTGTCCAAGTGTACGTAGTCAATGGATATCATTTCAAACGGTGCAGAAGTCTCAATGCTTTGGATAGGTGTCCTGATTATTCTGTTTGGTTTTTTCCTTTTTATGCAGCGACACATCTGGGTAACATAGTGTTCCATTGCCTGTCTCATTTTTGGCCAGAAGAACCGTTCTCTTGCGAGTGCCATCATTCGATCAGCACCCAAGTGTCCCATTTCCACGTGGAGATGTTTGTACACAATAGGCTTCAGGGACTCAGGAACAACTAACTGCTTTCTTGCCGCAGTCTCTCTTTTGAGGATGCCATCTCCATCAATCCTTAGACGGGGCCACTCTCGGAGAAGTTGTCTCACTGCGTCACTTTCTGCCAGCTTGTCTTTATGTTTCAAGGATGCATGTGTTTTTTTCAAAGCCAGAACTCTGCTAATGGCTAAGTCTGCATTTTGAGCAACTCTGATGTCTTCCACTGCAAGGGGCTGGATTGGCTCTAAGATGTTACACCCATCTGGCAGTGCATCAATGTTACATGTGACAGCAGAGATCCAATCAACATCCTCGGTTTTATCTTTTTCTACAGCGTTTCCGATGCATTTGATAGCTTCCTGAGGGCATTCCTCTGTGCACTCTCGCATGATCTCTTCAATGGGCTTTTGTCTCCGTGACAGGAAATCTGCATCCCTGTTTGCTGTTCCGGGTCTGTACTTTAATGTGAATCTATAATCCGCCAGCTCTGCCACCCAGCGATGTCCTGCTGCGTTGAGTTTAGCTGACCTTGTGACATAAGTCAAGGGATTATTGTCACTATATACAACAAAGTCAGGTGCATGGAACAGATAGTCACGAAAACGTTCCGTGATGGCCCATTTTAGTGCCAAGAATTCTAATTTGCCAGAATGTAGCTTGTAATTCTTTTCTGCCGGTGACAGTGTCCGTGAGCCATAGGCAATGACCCTAAGAACACCCTCTTGACGCTGGTACAAAACTGCACCTAAGCCCTCTTCTGAGGCATCCACGTGAAGAACAAAGGGTTTCTCCAGGTCTGGATATGCCATCACTGGTGGATTTGTCAGCTGGTCCACCATTCTGTTCAGTATGTCTTGGTGAATTATTGTCCACTGGACAGGATAGGACGGTGGCAACTGAGCAGACTTACGGCTTACATTCCTTCTCTTTTGGCTTTGCGTCTGTTCAGACTTGGGCTTTGCTAACAGTTCGTAAAGAGGCTTGGCTATCCTGGAGAAGTCTGGTATATAGGATCTATAGTAACTGAGGAAACCCATCAGCTTTCTCACCTCTCGCACAGTGGTTGGTGTCTCATGTTTCAGTGCTTGAACTGCTTCCCCCTCTTTGGGATTCATCTTGTATCCCTCTGCAGAGATTACTCGACCCACATAACAGACCTCACTTTTGAAAAAGTCACATTTCTTTGGCCTCAGTTTTATACCACTCTCTCTTTGCCGCTGAAGTACCTGTCTCACGTTTTGGATGTGTTGTTCAAAGCTGGAGCTAAACACTAACACATCATCTAAATAAGGGACACACACCTCATCTCTCAGATCTCCCAGGCATCCCTCCATGTAGCGCTGAAAAGCTGCAGGCGCATTAGTGAGTCCAAACGGGATCCTCACCCATTCATACAGTCCCCATGGTGTTATGAATGCGGTGCAGGGTCTGCTTTTCTCACTCATGAAGCCCTGGTGGTAAGCCTTGCCCTGGTCCAACACTGTGAACCAGGAGTTGCCCCCCAGGTTTTCCAGGATCTCCTGTATTCTCGGGATTGGATGACGATCCGGCTGTGTTTTCCCATTCAGCAGTCTGTAGTCTATGCACAGGCGTAGACCTCCGTCTTTCTTCCTGACACATACCACTGGTGAAGAATATGACGAACAAGACTTCTGGATCCAGCCTCGACTGAGTAAGTCCTGTATGTGAGTTTTCACTTCTTGGTAGAGGTGTCTAGGAATTGCATTGTATGTTCTCTGCACAGGCACATTATCTTTTAATTGTATGTCCATTTGCAAATCTTTGATACACCCTGTGTCCCAATCATCCTTTGCAAAAACATCACATTCCTCTCTGAGCATTTGTTGTACCTGTTGCCGTCGGTCATCTGACAGATGGCTCAGGTCTACAGGTGGATCCCAGGGCTCAGCTTGTGGTATCTGGCTGGGTTGCTGTGCAAATGAGGTGACACTACTGCTATCTCGTGCCTCAGGTCTCTGATCAATCGTAGACATCGTCTGTGACGGGTAAATGGCACCAACACTGTGCAGCCATCCAAGTGTTGTGCGACTACTCAGTATAATGTCATTGTCTGTCAGGTTTTCAACAGTAACATCTATTTTACTGTTATCTTCTGAAGGGAGCTGGATTAACTGCTCTCTAATGACTAAACCTGTTGGCCATGGTGTCTCATGGTTCGGCTCCAACACTACATGTGACGAACTAAACACTCTCTTATTTAGCCGGCCACATGGCACTGCTACCACTTTGTTTTTGGGGATTTTCACTGGTTGTCGGCCTACTCTGGCTATGTGGGGTTGGTTCTCAAGCTTTTGTTTTTTTAAAACAGACAAGACAGCTCTCGCCGTTTTGCGCCCTACCTCCAGAGCTGAGCACAGCTTTTCCACCATGTGACCAGAAGGAGTACAGTCTCCACAGGTGTCGTTTGTCAATGCTAGTTCTTCAATCACATTAAAGCCAATGATGGGGCGTTCAATGTCACTGCTGGCAACCAGGATTGGGACTACAACAGGTTTGTCACTCATCCCGGCCACAGCATTCTTAGACAAGGTGAATTCAACTTCCATCCATCCATCATAAGGAATGTCCGTTCCGTTCGCAGCTGAAAGCTCCAATGCTCCCTCCTCAAGCAGCTCCTCCACTGGTCTCACCTTGACATCTGGTAGGTATTTTCTTTTCCAGTTAGTTCCCACTATTGATACTTGTGAACCAGTGTCCCACAGTATTGAAGTGTCAACTCCCCCTAGGGAGGCTCGAACCAGGCATCTTTTCCCTACTAGTTTGGCTGTTTGTCGTTGTTTGCCAGTGAGTGGTGCTCTTAAGCTGAACAGCTCCACGTTTTCAGCGTTTTCGGCAGGATGAGAGTGAATTTCAATTTTGCTTGTATTGGCTGAGGTATTTCTCATTCTACAACCTGATGCCCAGTGTTCTGCGCTGCCACACTTATAACAGTGATTACATCTTCCATCCGGATTTGACAATTGACACTGCTGGCACTGTTTCCTGTTTACAATCTTTGGTTGTGGTCGATATTTTCGGTTTGGTTGTTCACTCACTCTCATTGGTTGGGGCTTAGAGGCCTGGTGAAGACTAGCAATTTGAGTGGTGAGGTCCTGAATAGCTTCACATATAGCTTTATTACCTTGGTCAACCTTTTCCATCAGTGTATCACGTTTGTTTGTCTCACAGTGTTTATTCTTATTGTTTGGTTTGTGAATGTAGCTTTCCTTTCCACATTCCTCGCTTTCCTCACCAACCGCTGCTATTTTTATTGTCTTTGTTTTTGATGTAGTTGACAACTTATTCTTTCTTTCCATTTCCAGAGTGTATGCAGCTGTCATTTTCTCCAAAAGAACTTCATCTTTAACTTTTGAATCCTGTAAGTATGGCTTTATGTCTGCACGGATGGCATCATCATGGAGGCCAGTGAGTACTGTTTGGAGAAACTGATTTTGGATTAGCTCTGTACTGTACTTCAAACCAGATTTAGCTCTTTCTGAAGCAAAGACAATTTGTTGTCTCAGATCCATTGCTCGCACTAGAAACTGAATGGGTGTTTCTTTTGAATCTTGAACAGCACGCGTGAGAGAGTGGTACAAGTCTGTAGCATCCCTCTCAATGTAATGAGTCCGTAATATCTGTCTGAGCGCTTGCAATGACAGATCAACTCTACTTTCAAGATAACTTTTCAGTTTTGTTCCTGGAGCTATAGCTTGAATGACAGCTTCTACGACTTCTCCCTCATCATATCCTTTTTTTAGTGCTCTTTGGATTTGTCTTTCTAAACTAGTGTATGCTAATTTATCCTTTTGATTTGGTTCTCCAATTTGTCCAATTATTTTTAATTCTCTTCTGTACAGTGGATGGACAAAGGAAACATTTTGAGAAGCTGCTCCTGTTGCATTTGGGCCAGAAACATTTTCTCCTTGTTCATTTGGACTGTCGGGTGCAATAACATTTTCGACCACCGGGCGGCGCTCTTCCGCGATTTGTTGCGGCTGGAATACTGTATTAGCGTCACTTTTCCCTTTGATTTCCTCGATTTTGTCATTTACTTGCAGCAATAGAGACATTCCTTCATCCTCTTGTGAAATAACATCTTCGCCTTCCAAATACTGGAGGATATTTCTCCGTAGCTTACGAGGTAGGTCTTTTTCACTTGTTTCCACTGTTAGACTGAGTGCCCAGCATAAATCGTTCAAATTTGATGCTGTCAGTGTCAGTAACTTTTCTTCTATCTCAGCTACAAGCGTTTCCCACTCAGACGACATCTGTTGCACTTTTGACATGATAGAAAACTTTTACCTTCACTGTTTCGTCTGGAGCACTGCAGTTTTTGACGATGTTGAATCACTCGTGGCTCATCTTGCTTGCTTCGTGATTAACTCCGACCGGGCGGAAACACCAAATTCATGTTGCACCCTTAAAACAGACTCCGTCTTCTCTTTTGCAACTTTATTTTGCCAGTTCTGTTGGAATTATTTTTTTACACAAAGCAACACAAAATCTTCATGCATCAGTGATATTTTAGACGATCACTTCACTCGTCTCTGTTTCTCCCCCTTCTGCGCGTGCGCTGGCTGATGACATCATCGTAACTGAACTTTCACCTCTCAGTAACATATACCCGAATAATATCCAGAATATTTATCAAATGAAATTACAATGAAATTATAATGCTTTCCCTTACAGAATTCTAAACATATACCCATTATGAAATTATAAAATTATAAAACAATACTTCTATACTTCTAGGTCGCAACAGGTGCAAGATAGGGCCCTTAGTGTTAGTTGTTCCAGCCGCCGCGACGTCACAGAAAAATAGAAACCGTTTTTAAAATAGAATTGTTGCGTGTCGCCATCGCGGCTGGTTAGGACAAGAACTCTGATTAACATGGAAAAGATACCTTTTATCGCGCGTCACATCACGTGTAGTTACACGGTGTTATGTTCAATGATATGAAAATCAGAAGCCACTTTCATCTGCCACAATAACAAAATGACTGAATAATCTTCATTTTATGTGCAAATACTGCAATACAAATTTTATAAGTAAACTGGCATGTCCTGTAATTAATTTGATTTAACATTCAATTAAAAGCCTTAGAAAATAGCACTGTAGCTGTGAACTGATTCGGACAACAGATCCTGCTGTGTGCTTGTGTTTTTACTGTTTAGTGTATTACTGTTGGCTGGATAACCGCAGGTGGGCTGTTGTAAGCTGAGCTTTAGTGGATTGAACCATAATGAGAAATGTCTACTTTCCTCCTACTCACCTTCTCACTGATCCTCAGCTTAGAGTGTAGAGGTCAATGGACTCCATTGACTGCGTGATGATTTGAAATCGAGATGTTTTACCAGTGCCTATAGGTGAACCTGCAGACAAAGGCAAAGACCTGCAGCTCTTTACCATTGAACTACACACACTTGACAGTTTTAGATTTGACCCAGGCCTTTTACCTACAACAGGGTTGTCCAATCCTGCCTGGAAGTTTCTAGTAATCCCGAAGACCTTGATTCGCGTTTAATTAGGGCTGGAGCTAAACTTGGCTGGAAGGTGACCTTCAGGCTTGGAAACCCATGACCTATAGAAATATATCTGGTTAAATGCAATTTAAGCAACCAACAGCATCTGTTGCATGCTGTTTGTAAAAACGAATTAAAATGCATTTACAGTAATGGATGCCTATAGGGCACATGTATACACAGTGTATAAAAGCTCCCTCACATTGACGGGGATGTACATTTTCTGTCATGCTCTATTTTTATAAACCAGTAAAATAACTTCATATTATTATTGTGACATTACAGTTTTTCTCAATCGATTTGACACATTTTTCCAAATGAATGTAGTTGCTCTCAGAACAATTAACACAGCACACTAAACACACTCATTTATTGGCAAAACATTTCAGTATTCACTGCATAATGAAGCACTGCATTTTATTGTGGTGATGCATTTATCGAGAATGAATACTAACATCAAAACTTTAAATGTGTTCTCTGTTGATTTGATAACAAATTCAGCTATATATACACAAAAACATGAATGAAAATACATGTTTTTCATGCTCTTTAATCGTGCTCTTCAAAGTACTTTAATGACGAGTTTATGACTTAGAATGACTGTATAACAATGAGTTTTCGCCCAAAAAATAAATAAATGTACTGCAATAATTGAATCAATTAACTTTTTGGATCTTGCCTCTCATTTACATCTGGTCAAAGAATTTCATCAACATCACAGCATATATTTTCACGAGTCATGCATCGTGGGAAAAAAAGCTCTGAATGCTGGCTCCATCCTTGTGCCTCAACTTCTCCACAGGCCTCTTCCATCGCTTGGAGAAGACTTACTTGGTTGTAAGGGTTGCAAACATATACTTTCCATCTCCAGAATATGCTGGAAGGAACACCATCCTGAAATGTGGGTGATGCTCAAACCACTTTTGCACCAATGCTGAATGGTGAAGTTGGAAATTGTCCCAAACAACTACAGAATTTCTCTCAATTTGCTCCTGATCACCCTGTGGAAATTGGATTTCATCGATGGAATTAAAGAAACGTAGAAGCCTTTCTGTGTTGTGTGGCCCCAAGACAGCGTTGTGTGCCACAACACCAGTGGAATCCGCATCCTCCATCTCCTCTAACTATACCATCTATTCCTTTCCCCTCATCTCTTTCTACCTCTTCCATGTTCCTCTCCCTCTCAATATTACCCTTCCTCTATCCTCTCCAAAACCTTTTTCTTTTCCCTTTTTTAACCAATAAAAAGAGCTGCAATTGTTTTTTCCTGATACATTCAAGTTTTGGTCGGCTGTACGAACTATTGTGAAAACATTTGAGAATTTTGTGCACAGTGTTTTGAGAAAATGATGCATGTGATTTGTAATTTGCATGAAATTAAGGAAAATGTACAACCTGTTTAGGACAATTACAAAGTGTTCAGATCACTGTGTTAACTGTTTTGAGAACAGTGACCTGAGTTTGGAGGAATGTGTCAAATCGATTAAGAAAAACTGTAATATCACAAGAACATCTTTTTCAAGACCAGTTTTAGTTTTTAGGTCTATTTTCACATCAGATAATATAACTTCATATTATTTGTGTGATATTACTGTTTTATTCTATTTAAGACTTTAAAACTAAACTTTTTTTTCCACTTATAATCCCAATTAGCATTCTTTATTGTGTATGCTAATGCAATAGACCATATTTCTTATTTTTGCAAATTTGATAAATTTAACAGCCAGTAGAAATAGGTCAATTTAGATAACTTTATAGCTAAAATATCATTAAAAGCTAAAATAACATTTTCAGTGAGGAATTCAAATAAATGCTCTAACAAAAATCCAATCTTCAATCTGAGCTTTTGATCCATTTTATGAGCCATTCAACAGCATGCCACATGGTGCTGGTGCATTTAAACCGGCTTATACTGGCACAGCTAGCCTCTATAAAAGAGACATTCTCAAGATTAATGCTTCTCTAGGAAGTGTATTTAGATAGGATGTATAGGAGCGCATAAACACAGTTGATCTGACCTTAAACCGTAGCCTGCTTCTTTAAAGTCTGATCTGAGCTGTTTTAATAAAATCCATAAAGTACTCACTTAAAAAATACAAATGTTTTGGGAACACATTTACCAGCAGGTCGTGTTTGCTTTGTCTCACTCAGGGTCAAATACTGATTATCCCGTCAGATAACTTGATGGCCAGTTGAAAATGCTGAGTCAAGAAAAGCAGTCAATGACCACTGCCCCCATTACCAGGGTCAAATGGCTGAAGACGTCTAAAAGGAGCAGTTAGCGTTGGATGGTGGCCCCGCAGACATATGCCCGAGTGGGGCCAGAACCTCCAAGAGGACACAAGGTTGAGGGTGCAATCCCATAATAACCCTCGCAGGCCAGCCTTGGAGACGATGCCAGGAAAATGTCGCTGGTGGGAAGGTGATAGATGATGTCGAAAGGCTCTGGTTTTATTGAGGTTTTATTGAGGTTGTAGGAGAACGCTCTGCACGGCCGCCATGAATAAATGATTCTCTATTACCATCTGTCAGGGGACTAAACCCATTCATCATTATTACTTATTCACACAAGCTATAATGCAGGTTAACACACATGCGACCACATACACACACGCGCACCTGTAAGACAGCAAAATGTATGTATCGCTAAACAGGCAAATAAAATATCGACCCATAAGCAGCTACAGGCCCATTCACAAATCGTGCCGCCTTCTCAAACTCTCAGTTTTGGAATGCATACATCAGCTGTTATGAATTACGTCTACTTAACATCTGACATTTACAATTTTATGTTAAGTTGCATATTTAGATCTCTCTGCTTTATCAGGATGATGTAAGAATATTGTTTGTGTAGGGATGCTTTACTAACTGTAAAGGCAGAGAGGAACACACTGCACACATACCATAATCCCCCTTGTGAAAATGAAGTTTGCTTTAGCATGCTTTTAAAAGGATTGCTTATTAAAGAAATAATATACTGTGATATTTTCTGACATATAATTTCATGTTATTTTATAATATATTTTATTTTACAAGCCAATAGCTAAACAGACTTAAGTAGGACTTAGTACATCTTTATATGTAATTTCATAGTTACTTCTATTATTTTAAAATGTGGTTAAAGTGTACTGCTGAATGTACTGACAAGCATTTACCATTTCTATTGAAACTTGTATGTAATGCATTTAAATATATTTGTAATTACACATTTAAAATGATGAAGTTGCAATTTAAAACGTAATATCAAATAACACAATACAGTTAAAATTATAATCAAGTACTTAACATGTGCTATAGTATCTTATTCACCACATCAAAATAAGAGTACTTCAAAGCATGATTAAAGATCAAAACATTATGATGTAAAATATATTTTAAGGCAAAACTTTTAATTTCACATTATTACAGTGTACTTTTTAAAAGTGTACTAAGAAACAGTCATGTAAGTGTACTCTCTTTAAGTACACTTAAGTGATATGAAGCCTAGCGCAAGTTCTGCCAGGAAGACTCCATCGTTCACGTCACTTATTACCTTCTCATCTATCCAATCATATCCTAATAGCCCAGTATAAAAGGGTGGTACTTACTCATGTCTGAGTTCGCAGATGCTGTCGCTTCAACCACCTCCATCCTCCCCAACCACCACCAAGACGGGACCTTTCCTACATCCCCCCCAACACCACTATGTTGGGTCCTCCCCTCCATCCTCCCCAACACCTCCAGATGGGCTCTCCCCTCCATCCTGAAGACGCCAGGATGTCTTCTTCCTCCTTCCACCCCAGCACCACCAGATAGCCCCCTTCCTTACTTCGCAGGGGGTGGGCTGCGCCCCTGCCTTCGTCTTCAGGCAGGATATGCAGATTCCGTACCCTCAGAATGCGAGTTACGGACGGGGCCTACGCCGTAGAACTTGATTGTTTGCTGAGCTCTTAAATAAATGTTCATCGTCACAGTATTAATTCTCTCGAGTCTTTCTGGTAGAACTTTTATTTCATTAATATTATATTATCTACAAGTAGTTTTAAAAAAGAATTGGAAAAAAACGGAGGGAATGAATTAATAAGTTGTGGGAATTCCTAATTCATGGCCACAATTTAACTGATGATTTACTAAAATGAGAGAAGAAATATGACCATGTGACCACGAAATATATATATATTTTGTCTGCATGTCATGTGGGGGGCTCCGTACACATTCAATACAATCAAGCTTATTTATTTTGTTATTTTTTTACAAGGGCCTGCATAAGGAAATATAGTACTGAGTGAGTTCTTCAAGCATCACACGTGATACAGAAGGCTTGAAGGCTAGCATATATTGTTGTGCGGGAGCACGTGCCGTCTTCCTCCCCACCTCGTCTGGCCACTTTGATCTACTATGGCACTTGTTGTCACTTCCATATTTTGGTATACACATTCTGCTCACATGGTTCCTTGCTTTTCAAACCAAAGTCCCCTCCCCCCCCCCCTCCCCCTCTCTCTCCCCGCCCTCAAAACCATCACACACAAAGGTCTGAGGATTTCATGTCTCCATGTGATCACTGCACCAGCAAAAAGGGTTTAGCATGCAGCGCTAATAAAAGCATTCCAATACAGACTTTCCGAAATACTAACAGAAATGAAAGACTTTGCTTTTAGATTAACTTTATATTTTCCCTGACGCCATGCACCTTGCCACCTTCATCGTACGCCGTCTTCATCCAATACGTTGGAAATCGTCACATCAGTTTTTGTTTTGTTTTGTTTTTATCGCGAAATGAAACCCTTTACATTACTTTAATGATTGATAATTAAGTATAGTGGAAATTATACAGGTTAAGTTAATTAAACGCAATACAATAGTGTTTTGGTGGTAAAATAAATATATGTGTTACTTTAACAAAAAATATATTTGGGTAAAAAGAACAGTGCCACAAAACCATTTTTTTAGTGTGGTGCCAAGACTGCAAACATTCTCCTGGAGTGTGATGCTGTTCCGCATGGTTTAATAAGTTAACGTTTCCTGCTATGCCAAATTATGCCATTTCTTTTCATTCACTCACAAGCATGCAGGACTTGATTCGACCTACAGCTGCAAGTATACTTCGATGATGAAGCCCTCTGCTCTGAAAGTTTCTTTTCCTGGCCTAGATAAATAATTCCGACTTTTTCGGTCTCCTACAGCTAACCTGTTTATATTCATAACGCTATGCTAAGCATAGCAAGGTGCTTATTCCACGCTTGCATTATATAACCAACTGGTCATTACCAGCGGATGCTCTGGCCTTGGCTTCCTGTCGAGGGGTTTGAGGAGTGTTGGGGGAGTGGACTGCTGATTAAGGCTGATTGGCTGAGAGAGGTCATGCTGCTGTGGGTGATTGCTCAGGGTCGGGGGACGTTTTGCTGCTGCTCAGCATTACTTCGATTCAAAGGATTTGAATCAAAAGGCAAATAGAGAACATGGAAACGGGCTATTACCAATCAAGATAAAGCTTCACCTGGGGAATATGATTGTACATGTAAGCTCAGAAAAACAGTCATTCATTGTCTTACTTTCATATTTGAACACATGAGAAATATCGCTCTCGCTGCTGATATTATGTTTTCATCTCTAGAGCATTGGAAAATATAAATCCACACAGAATGACGTCAGTAATGCTATATGTTTAGAAGCGTTGTGCTCATTCAGACCTTTTGCTTTCATTGTTTTTTCTAAATACGGTGATCATCTAACCACTTGCATTTGATTAGATTTTTCTGGATGTCATAGAATACAAAATGAATAACAAAAGTAATAAAGCTGCAGGCTTACAATAAAAACCTTCACCTGGACTGTTCCCTGCTGGTGGAATGATCTGCCTAACTCGACCCGAGCTGCTGAGTCCGTTGCCATTTTCAAGAAACGGCTGAAGACGCATCTTTTTCGACAACACTTGATCCATTAATAATAACACTCTCTTTTCTTTTCTATTCTATCCATAAAAAAAAAAAAAATGTGTACTGCGTTAGACTTAAACTGGAAATGGTCACAGCACTTGCATATTGTTGCCCTATTGTTAGTTTAATTGCTACTATTGCTCTCCTCATTTATAAGTCGCTTGGGATAAAAGCTAAGTAAATGTAAAAAGTGAATGTTGATCACTGGCAGTTTGGCTCAGTTGGATGTTTAAAGGATTTGATGTAAGAAAGTAAAATTTGATGTTGAATGACAGAACTAGTATCATCTATATAACATCCACACAAGCTTTTCTAGCTTTTTTGATGTTAAAATATCATCACTGAGCAGACAGAGTTGACACTACTTTCATTCTCTGAACCCACTAAAATTGCACAAAAATGGGACAGTCTAGACCTATATTTGACAGTTGTGAGAACACAAACACACACACACACACACACACACATTCACAGAGAGGGAGAGAGAGGGGGCAGTCTGGATATGTGTTAGAGCGGTAAGCCTATATGTTTTATATAATATGTTTCCAATATTATTTGGTGTTAGTAGTCACCCTCATGTCTATCCAAACTTGTATGACTTTCTTTCTTCTGCGGAACATAAAATATATTATGAATTATCATTGACATCTATAATAGTAACAACAACAACAACAACAAAAAAAACTTAGACATTTCTTTCAAAATATCTTCATTTATTTTACACAGAAGGAGGACAGGTTTGGAACAACATGAGTGTGAGTAAATGATTATGAATGTTAAATTGAGACTTAAAGGGATAGTTCACTTTGAAATTAATTTTTGGTATGTTTTAGCTTACCTCAAGGGCCTAATTTGGACTCTGTGCATGCTCTTTGAGACAGTGACCATCGACCTGCATTATATGACTGACAGACAAGAACGGTTTGACCTAAAAATATCAAAATTGAAACTACTGCGGAAAAAAAGACACCTACATCTTGGATGCCCTTGAGGTAAGCTAAAACATACCAAAAATGTATTTCAAAGTGAACTATCCCTTTAAGCTAACCCTTTAAAGGTGATAGATATAAGGTGAAGTAGCTTTCCAAATGATAAGCTTTCCAGCAGACAAATATGACAATATTATATCAACGTTTTAGACACATTACAAAAATGTGCTACAACACTCGTTAAAGTTGAGATCTGAATCTTGGTCCCACTGCATGATTAACAAATAACTAGACTCATTCATCTAGCATTTACTAACTAACTAAATCAATCAATCAATCAATAAAACTTGCACAAAAAATTGCTGATCAAGTAACTAAATGTATTACTCTGTGGCTGTGATCAATATCTGATAATGAAAGCTCTCCCTGTGAGCCCAGAAAGTTCCCACAACAATTTGTGAAATATATTTCCTGAAAGAGATCACTCAGAAGCTTTCCTGAAAACTGTGTTCTGAGCTATGTTTAAATGTTTATACAAGACAAACACTAGATCTTCATAAATTGGATTATCAGATAATAATGAAATCAGACTATATAGACCGTGGGTTATTGCCTTGGATTCACTCTCCTCATTCTCTTGCTCGCTCGCTGATGATAGTACAGCATGCAGATGATCAGCATGCAAGACAAGAACTGAATTAATTTTATCAGAGTCCTACCCTTCTCAGCCTGTGTTTCCCTTGTTTGTGCATGCATGTGTGTGTGCAAGAGCTGATTATTACACCAGGCACATAGCCATAGGTATCGACGCATACATGACCTGTGTTAGTCATAGGCACCAGCACAGAAACAGCATTTGAATTCTGACATTTCTGCCATGTCAGTAAACTGTGTGTGGCTTTGTTTCAAGTGCTCCATACTACACAGTCTCTCTCAGTAGTGCCAGTGAGACGTTTCTTGAGGGGGGCCCGTTGGCTGCCTCTGTGCCTCAAGCTCCTTATGCTGTTTGCATGCTGGAGAAGAAGGGAGAAAAGCAAAGAGAAGAACTCCCTTGAGCCTGTGTGAACTAGGAACACTTGGCAAAATAGAGGCAAAAAAGGAAAAGAAAATTGAACAGTTCTATAAATGTATTCTGAGTGTCAATTATTGCATATCTGTAAAACAAGAAGTTCCAACGCTATCTGGAATATGTTCATCACCATGCAGTGGCAGTGACTGCTTAATAAAAACTCTTATGAGCTCAAAATCTGCCATTATACAGCTTCATTAAGGCAATCCTGCAGCACAAACGTGCCTTCATTACCACTCTCCCTGTCGAAACAGATGGCCACTGTCTGTCTGCCTTATTTATTTAAATGGTTATTTGTTGATTTAACTTAACAGGTTGTTTCTCAAATGTGTAATTAAAAGGTCTGTCTTCTTGCTTATCTTGATAGGCGGTTACTTTGTCTTTAATGGATGAAGAATTCGAATAACAGTATCACTTATGATCATAATTGTCTGGATATGGCTGCTTAAGTCTGGTTATGACAGACGCCATCCCCAACATAGCCCCGAGATATGACTGTCTAGATCTGGTAAATTCTACCGAAACGTGTCCTCCTCATTCATCTCTCACTCATGTCTATGTGTGGTTACTTCATATAGATATATGCTGTTGTGGTACTATAATTTAAATTTAATTTAATAAAAAAATCTGTTACAATTTGTATTTTCAGTGTAACAATTTGAGTGAATTGAATTTCAAGATTTTTTATTTTATATTTGCTAAAATGGCCAAGCCATAAATGCCAAATTATGTATTGGTCTTTTAATGGTCTTAACCATTTAAACCACTGGAAAATAGCAAGAATTGGACAAATACTGTAAATAAAATAACTTGGCATGGAATAGCCTTCTCCTTTTCTTTCAAGAAGAGTCTGTGTTGATCCACTCAATTGATTAAAACAGTTCACAGTTAGTTTGAGTTTAATGTGAGACCAAAAATTCACTATAGGATTCAATCTGGACACTGACCAAGGCCAAAACATGAGCCCGATGCACTTATTGGTTGTCTTTGCAATTTGTGCAGGAGCATTGTCTTGTTGATAAATGAACAAACATCTGATCATTACTCTTTAGATGATAACTTTTCATTTGTGAGGAGCAAGCCATTCTGCAATATTTTCCTGTACTCCAAAGCATTAAATGACTTTTCACAGTGAAGTAGCTCACCAATACCAGCAGCTAAAAGGCTCTTCACACAATGACACTTCTTCCTCAATGCTTCACTGTGGTAGAGATGTATTTATTGTTATATTTCTCACCTGAGTTTTGAAGAAACCGCTTTGGAGCATCATCATGCAACTCGCGTTTCATTGTGATTCATTACTCCACATACAACTTCCAATATTCTGCCAAACTCTTTGAGGTTGTTTGGAGACAGCAATGTTTTTTAACTGCATTGGCTTAAATTTAGCTAATTTCCTGACCAATAATTTGTGGTTAAGACAATTGAAAGCTTAGTGTTTAGCCGTTTTTTTGTGTGGCTTTTTTGGCTTTAGTCTTCTTTTTGCCCATGCGTGTATATATTTTTTATAGATTATTTAAATATGAATATTATTTATGTAGCACTTGAGCTGTATTAACTCCACAGGTTTCGGTAAAACCTGATTTCGCCTGATCCATCGGCAGCATGATTTGAGAATGATCTAAAGAGGATCTTATGCTTCATTAGAAGGAAGAAGCATCTGTACAAAGAGTCATATCGTTAGCCTCATAGCATAATTGCCTAAGTCATTTAGTGTTTTTTCTTGTTTTTTCTTGTTTTCCAAAGACATTGAAATATGACTTAGGCAATTATGCTATGAGGCTAACGATATGTCACAAAATTACTTAATTGCTATCATAAATAAAGTGAAGATTATTAAATATTTCTGTTCTTTAAAATGTTTAAATCTTAACCTTTTATGTTTTTTTCCTGGTTTAAATGAGAGAAAAAAAATCTAAACATTCAAATTTGAACCATGGTACTGATTGACTACCATTGCATTTAAATGATGCTATAAGGTACTAACACATCAGGCCACCATGTCCAAAACATGGTAATACCATAGTACTTTTTGTAAGGGATTAGATGCTCCTGACAGGACTCTGTTTGCTCTTTGTGAAAGGTCCCATTGCATGGATTATTTTATTATTTTTGAATGTTTCCTGGGGTGCCCTTATAATGTTAGTATGTTTTTTAGATCAAAAGTTGTCATAATTTGTAAATAAAAGGCATATTTCCTAGCCTGATTTTAGCCTCTGATTTGAACGCTCTGTTTGAAGGGGCGTGTCTGCTGTGAGACTTCAGTGTAAACGCCCACTGCTGTGATTGGCTGACATGCTTGCATATTAAATATTTAGCATTACATGTGGAACTCTCTCAAAAACTTTTACTATTACAGCTATTATACGTTTTTACTATTACAGCTATCGGGATTAATGAATCGTAAGAAGTTTTTTAAGTATTTAGATCTATTCCCATCACATAAAAGGTTGCAGTGATGAGCATTGAGCAGATTACAGCCTGTTGATCGCGTGAATGAAGATCTTATCATTGCAACACAGTTTCTGCACTCTCATTAATGCTTTCACCAATGCAAACATGAGGTAAGTACAGTAAGAGCTTCGTTGTGCAGTGTAACAGCGTCATTGATTTCATAACGAGTTTTGGCAAGTGTCCAGATAATCTCGCGCTGTGTGATTGACAACTTGGTCGATGCTTCGCTCGTTTGCAAGCCATGATGTCTCTTGAGGAAAAAACAATTTCGTGCTCGTGCAGCTCATTTTCTCATGGGCGGGACAAATTCTTTTTGCGGGCAAAGAAGAGAAAGGGGAGGTAACCTTTCCCCTTATGACGACATAAGGGGAAGATTTCTAGATTCGCCTGTCTGAGCTTTAATTTTCTCAATACCCAGGGCTTGGTTTACACCCATCATAACGTCTAGCCACTGGGGGACCATAGGCAGACTAAGGAAACTCATATTAAGGTTAAAAAACCTCATAAAGTGAAATTTTCATGCAATGGGACCTTTAACAGTTTTGAGTGCATCAGTGCGGTGTGCAGCAGACAGAAGGTAAATTATTTTAGCCCACACCCAGAAATCTGCAAAGGGAACGAATAAACAACCAACATCCCACCATCTCTTTCTAGCTTTTCATCAAGTCATGTTGCAAATGAAACATCCCTTTTCACTGATTACGTTTAAAGCGGAGTTTCCCACACCTCGCTCTCTGTCTTCATTCAAAGGTACAAAATGTAATTTTATTTTATTGAGCCTCTTAAAGCCGTTGTGAGCCTGCTTTGATCTCCTCCCTTAATATGAGTGTTTTATTGCATCTGTCAGCATCATCAAAGTGGAGCACAATAAAGCCGTTGGCTTCATTCTTCCCATCTCTCTCCGTTTATTTACCATTTGTTCTTTTTATCTTCTTTTTATTATTCCTTGTGGCAACTATTTAAGCGCGTCAAGGGTTTGATCCCCTGACAACAAACCGAGTTTGACACAAACAAGGTCGGGCTTCCTCTCATCACGGTGCTATAAGACAATGGTTACTATACAGTAATTGTGGTGTGGGGTTAAATTGATCCAGTTTTCACTTGATTCATTGACTGTGAATGTAATTGGATGCCGTTGTGAGACATTCGTTTAGAATTCATCAAACTCAATAGTGCTTAATGAAGACTAGGGCATTGGACTTTAGGGAGTTTAATTAAAGCGGAGATGGATTTATTGGGGTACCAGAGTAATTTCATATATGCATCTGAGAAATAGAGGTGAAAAGAGTCGAGATTGGCAGGAAGAAGACGGGACGAGTGAGATACCATTAAACAGCTGTTAAATGGATTGCACACCAAAGCCTTCAATAATTTCGTACACACACGTTTTCAGCCAAGCATGGAAGGGCAGAGACAGACACAAACACAATAATTAAGCAGTTCCTGGTTGAGTACTGGCTGGGTGACAGAAGGGCTTTTTAATTCCACCTCTACAACACGCTGAGTTCGTTCAGGTAGACATTCCCCGGAGACATGGGTTTAAACACACACTCACACATCCTACTTATGCAATTAAACTCAAATTGAATTGCAAAGTAATGGGTTATTCCATCTGTGTGGTGTAATACTGTTTGTCCTTGGTAAAGGTAGACAACCAATAACGGCTAGTTAAAGGGTTAATTCATCCAAAAATGGTTTCTCCCTCATGTCGTTCCAAACCCGTATAGAACTTTGTATAAAAGTCTTAAGGGTAAAAGAAATCCATGTGACTCCAGTGGTTTAACCTCAATTTTATGAAGTGATGCAAGTGCTTTGTTTGCACACAAAAAAAAGTACCATTTTATTAACAAAATATTTATCTGCAACACGCGTTGATGAGAGTATCACGATGCATGTGTGTTGTGTTGACGCGAGAGCAGATGTTGTTGCATGAATGCGTGCGCTGGAGATTATTTAATTTTTTTAAGTGCAATTTTTTGCACATTTTTGCAAAACGCAATCTCACAGCAATTCGTATGTATTTTACGAGGTGGCTGATTCATATGAATGCGTATGATTCAAATGATACAAATTCATACGAATTAGCCACCTCGTAAAATTCTTGCATATTACCGTGAGATTGGGTTAATTATTGTGCAAACAAAGCACTCACGTCGCTTCATAAAATTGAGGTTAAACTGGAGTTACATGGATTACTTTCATGATGTCTCTACTACCTTTCTGGGTCTTGAAAGTGGTAGTTGCGTAGGCTGTCAATGGAGGGACAGAAAGCTCTCAGATTTCATTAAAAAGATTGTCATTTGTGTTTCGATGAAGAGCGAATGTTTTACGGGTTTAGAACGACATGAGGGTGAGTAAATAATGACAACATTTTTATTTTTGGGTGAACTAAGCCTTTAAACAAGGACAGTCATTATTTGTATTTGCATAAAGGATGAACTGTCATTATTTGTATTTGCATAAAGGATGAACTATGTAAAAACAAACAAACATGCCATGTAGGACAGTATTTAAAGTATATAAACTGAGAATGTGGCTAATGATTTCAACTAGCTGTCAGAGGAGAAGACATGGATAGATGGGATATAGATGGTGGACTGAGCTTCGGACATTCCATCAGGCTAACAGTTATTAATGCTTCATATATCAAATTCTGTCCGATGTCCCTTTTTTGTGCCTCATTCGGTTTCTTCCTAGCCTGTGAAATCTGTCTTGCTATGTTCATGGGATTGATTTTCAAATCTGTCCCTTTAACCTTGTATATAACCTTGTCTTTAAAGGCATCATACTAACTTTATTTATTTTATTTCTTTACTTGAGGTTAATTAAAGTTTTACAGACACAATTTCATTCTAAATGACCATTTTCCACTTGCTCTTCTACAGTACTTTTACTGTACCTTAAAGCATATTACATTAAGAACTACTTTGAATTTGTCATAGGCTAAGTAACAGGCTGAGGTAAGTTTGCCGGCTCTGCACGATTCTCCATCAATAAAACCCTCTTTTGAGAGATGTATTACATGACAGGTTCATAAAAAAAATCAGTGCTGAAAAGTGCAATACAAACTGTTATGGTCAGACTGAAATAATCACAGACTTGTCAAAAACAAACATTACCTGCTTTTTCTATATGAAGAGTTCAGATGCAAAAGCCTCTAAGTGCCATCTGAAATTTTCTCCTAGAATGATCATTTTTATCAAGCTTGTATATTTAAATTCAGTAATTTCACTTAAATGACAATTAATAGGTCATTTTTATTGCATTTTAAGTGGAATTACTGAACTTAAATATACGAGCTTGATGAAAATGATCATTCTAGAAGAAAATTTCAAATGGCACTTAGAGGCTTTTGCATCTGAACTCTTCATATGTAGAAATCCTTCAAAAGGATACTCTTATCATTATCACCAGGTGTTTGAAAATTATAGTTATAGTTATATCCTACTATATATACTTTATACCCTCTTTCTTCTGTGGAACACATTTTTAAGAAAGTTGGTAACCAGTCAGACATGACCATTTTGATGACCATTGACTTATGGACAAATAGAATTAGACATTTATAAAAAAATTAAATAAAAAAAAATTATGTTCCACAGAAGAAAGTAAGTCATATAAGTTTGGAACGAAATGAGGGTGAGTAAATGATTTAAAAAGAGTTCTTATTACCGTGTGAGCTGAATTTAATGTTCTCTGGGACAGTTAATTGCATGTTAATTGCAAAATAGTTTTAATTTAAATTAAATGTAGTATAAAAGTGAGTTTTTCTATCCACTTAAGTTGGAGTTGTGTGGAAACTTGTATGTCAAGTATTTAAATAATTACACATCTGTTATGATGAAGTTGCAATTTAGAAAATAATGTGTAATGTTTCAAAATATAAAGTGAAAATTAATTTTACATTATTACAAAGTGCACTAAGTATTACATAGTCATAAAAAGTGTACTCTCACAGTACACAGTACGTTTAAGGTCTTTTATTTAATCAATATTTTTTAAATATACTTTTAAGATTTGAAGTACACTACAAGTGTGCTTCTTTTACACAAGTATCCCTTTAATGCTTCACCTCTATGGACCAAGTTTCTAACGTATAAATCTGGATGGTCATACGTTAATCTATTCATCTGTTTGACGTCAAAATATTGTAGAAGCCTTTTTGCAGCTATACGATTCAATAAATGGTCTTTATGAACAGGGGAGAACATGTTTTCATGACACATCAGATCTTATATTTTAAAAAATTTGCTTTTCATCTGTATGCTCCTTGAACAGTATGTTTGGTAGTCCATGCTGTGAATTATCAGCGAGCAATTTCATTGTGCAATGTTTTTGTCGTGATGTTTTAGTCATTACACATTCATTCACCAGGACTATGGGGCTCTGTGAAAATAATCAACTTCAAGGTAATTATCTCATCCACGATGTTGTGGTCCATAAATGCAGAAGGCTTAATTAACAATCTCAAAAACACTAGCACACATATTTGCTTGTTATCAAAGCTGAAGGTAAAAAGAGCAGCGAAGTCTTTTGGCATAGACTCCCAGCTATGCTGAGAGAAAATTACTTTCTATTTGATACTTAACTTTGTGTTTGAAAAAAATCAACCTTCAAATGGTCGATTTCACTTACCTCCTACACAATCTCTTCCTTATTCTCTTTGATGAGGCTCTTGAGCAATCAGAGTTCTTGCTCTGTGTCGGCACATGTAGCACTGTACTGAAGTGACCCGAACGTTTTCCACTGCGCTTATGAAATCACTCCAGTTTACTTCTCTTTCTGTCTTCATCTGCATGCTTCATACTTCCTGCGAGATAAGAGCCACATGAAGATCTATCTGAAAACATTTCCCTTTTTCATCTCTCCTCCCTCGTTCCACACTTTCTTCTTCATTCACCCTCCTTTTTCCGAAGACTATCTAAGCTTAAAGCAAAAAACATCACACTTTGACTGAAAGGCATCACAATGACTGTACAGTAAGTATCTCAAGCTCTGTAGATTTATTCAAGAAACCACCCTGGAGAGTCTGTATGTATTTTTGATAAAGCGTTCTTGTTGGAGACATCATCTGCTTGTTTGTTTGAGCAGACTCCAGAGGCGAAGGAATTTCCTTCGTCAGTTTGAACGCTCTCTCACATTCATACTCCCTATCCCGCACCCTAAGGTGCTCAGAAAATTATGATAACTGTCGCTGTTTATTTAATGCTCCAAATGACTAAGATGTCTTTCTCAGAGCATCTGCTGTTTCAACAAGCACAACAGACCTCTGAGGCTGGATGAAGCTTTAAAGAGAACACAAAGCCTGCAGATTTATACTTGATTCATTATTTATAGTCGATGCCTTGCAGACTATAACAGAAGTATAACATTGCTGGTCAATCTTTTCCCCCTTTTAGTGGATTCTGAGTGAATGAAATTAAACTTCCCCAGTGAAACACAAGGAACTTTTGAAGAATCGGTTACACTGCTCTTTTCCACACATTGGACAAAAATTATCTAAAACATTTTTTATTTTCCTCATACAAAGCAATCATTTGGCTTCAGAGAACGCATGGCCAATGAAGAAACAGTACTCAGAATGAGGATTATATGTAGATTTAAGAATAAAATGGTCAGAATTTAATTATATATTTACCAGAATTATACCATTAAAAAAATTGGTATTGTAAGATTTTTAAAAATTTTTTTGAAAGAAATCTCTCACCAAGGCTGCATTTATTTGATCAAAAATACAGCAAAAAGAATAATATTTTAGTAGTGAAATATACAAATCTTAAGGCATGATGAATTGTTTTTTATTATTATTATTATTGTATTTGTCCTTTTTGGAGCTCCTGCTGAACTGTTTTTGCATTGCAATAGCTATGAATACAAAATGAGGATAAAATAAGAGTAAAAATGACAGAAATTTCACTTATGGATTAACTATACCTTTAAAGCTATGATCATATTTGAAGCAATTGTGTGCTGGAAGGTTAGAAGGAATTTTAAAATACAGTAACTCATGGCCCGAGTAGCCTTCGAGTGCGCTGACAGCCGAAATAAAGATGGAGCTACTTCAGCTCATTTCTGCTGCAAGAGGCAAATTTGATTCAGCTCGTGGTCACATTTCACTTCCTCCCTGACACCCATTCTGACGTGCTCCCCTCACACTCTCGTCTCAGCGCCGAGCGGCACTGTGGACCATCGGGCAACTGCAGACACCCACTATCATATGAGGTCAGCTCTGTGCACAGTTCATTTTAAAGATTAAAGTATTATTAAAGTTTAAATGTAATGCAGAGCCAGACCCATCAGTCTCGCACTGTGTGCTGCGAGTTCATGGACGGGAAAAGCTTTTGAAAGAGAGGCTTTTCCAACTTTGATCCGCAAGGGATATGAATGTAGAAGCTCTTCTATCTCCAAGAGGTCTAAGAGAGGGACAAGAGTGCGGGTAGTTAGTGTGTGTGAGTGTGTGTGAGAGTTACTGAATATATGTCTATCTGAGCCTATAATTTCCCTTGAGAAACGAAAAAACGAAGTGGGCGGTCTGTCCTACTTTATGGTTTCACGCAGTCCAACATCACATCCTAAAGCTTGCACAAATTCTTATTTTGACTAGGTGACTAGTCAGTGAGTCCTTAAATGAAACACCGTGTGCCGCACCAGTGGTCTTTGCTATTTCTGGCATGCAGTTAAACACTGCATTCTCACATTTATATTTTTTGTAACTTTATAAATACACAGCAATGTGTTTCTATAGCAAATTAAAAAAAAAAAATATATATATTAGACTGATTATCTAACAGCACAAGAGTGAAGTGATATTTTTCATGAATAATCTAATTCTAATGCATTCATTTATAGAAAATAAAAATATATTTTTTCCTATTTATACAAGGCATATCTGCTATATGGAAAATATTTAATATCCAATCTATCTGAATGCATCAGTGGTTCTAAACCAGGGGGCCGGTTGAGAACTCCCAGGGGCCACAAGATGATTTAAAATTATATGAGACAAATTAGCATTAAAATAAGCTAAAACAAGATGCCAACTGGCTTTTTTCTACTTATGTCAAGCTCTAAAATATTTAATCGGGTAGAAATTACTAACTGTGAGTTTAAAATATTTTTTTAAACCCTGGAATGACAAATGAGTTTAAAAAGTAATCCACAAATGGACCAAAAATAATATACCTTCCAAAGGATCCCAATGCTAGGAAAGTGGTTATTTATTTTCAACTAAGTGAATGTCTCAATGGAGCATTATTTGTTTGTTCGGTACATTTCACTGTGGATTCTTTGGTAAATCAGTCGCAATTTTGGCGCAGTCTTTGCAAACAGACTTTTACTTAAGATATGGACTTGATAGTAAAGCCACAACATGTAAGTAAATGTTTTACTTCTAATGCCTAACCTATGATCAGTGATTTCTGATATGTAATGATTCATGTACAGTCAGACATTTATTGTTGTTTATGCGTCAGCAAAGTGAAACGTTCAACTTCACATTGTTTCTCTAGCATGAAAATAATCAGTTATTTTAATTGTGATTCAATTATTTAAAGAATGCAATCAAAGAACGCTCCCTTTATAAATGCTGGAGCTGTCAATCATACCGTGCAAGTTTAACAGTGGCTGAGTTCTGGACTCTCGCCAAAACTCCTGTTATATAATCAATGATGCTATATGCACTGCACAATGAATCTCTTATTTATTGTGTTTGCACTGTTAGTCATGATGAAAGCATTTGTGGGAGTGCAGAAATCGAGTTGCAATCACTACATTCATGCGCTCAACAGACATGTCTGTGATCAGCTATAAAGCTCATCGCTGCAACCTTTAATGCGACGGGAGTGCATCTAAATATAATGCTGTAATCAACACTTTTCACGATTAGTTAATCTTGGCAGCTGTAGTAGTAAAAACATAGCAAAAATGTTCAAGAGTTCCACATGTAATACTGATTTGATTTGCAAATATGTTAGCCAATCACAGCAGTGGCCGTTTTTACTGAAGTCTCACAGCAGACGCATTCAAACAGAGCGTTCAAATCAGAGGGCTAAAATCAGGGTGCCTTTTTGATGTAAAATACTAACATTATAAGTGCACCTCAGGGAAAACAAAATACAGTTTATTGTTCATTTTGTACAGTTTATTGTACAGTTTGTTCACTTTTAATTATTTGCAGAGCACTGAAGATAGCAATGTGCTAAAACGTTTGCTTGCTGGTGACTATTTGTTTTTTACTCACATGCACTTTGCACTTTTTGCACGATGCAATTTATAAAATAAAATCAAAAATTTGTAGACTTTTTCCAGTCGAGTGGATCAGTGTGCGGTTAGCCACCCTTTATTGTTCATTCTCTTTTAATTATTTAAAATATTTTTTTGTGTAATTACTATATTGAATTATTTTAATATATTGCCACTATAGTTTCCATAAATAAAGTTAGTTTCCATCTTTTGTCTTAAGGTGATGATACACAGGGCAACTTTTTGAGCAATGTTGCTGGGCAATGTTACCGTCAACGGGCAACCAGATGAGACACAGGGCCCATGACCGATCTAAATGATCCAGATAGAAATTGATTGCCCATTTTCAATGGGGAAAGTGCCCAAGCAACAATCAGTCGGCAAGATTGCCCAGCAACATTGCTCAAAAAGTTGCCCTGTGTATCATCACCTTTCCACCATTACTGCAGAAGTACCAGAAATATCTTGAGGGGCCTTTTAATATTGTCCTTTTTGGCAATGTGGGGTTTAAAACCTTTACAGAAACACTCTTTTGTTATTTTGTCAAATAAAAAACAGCTCTTTTTGTTCAGAGTTTGAAATATTACCTCTGTATCGATGTGGTTTTGGGATTTGCCTCCACACCCTGTCACACTAAGTCATGGTTGGTAATGATAGGTACACAACTCTGTCGTAGTCCTGGTGTTCCTACCTGAAGAAGATTTGTGGGACACACAGCCCTGTCACCCCTCGTCCATGCTGAGGTAATGACTGTCTTGATAAGAACACTTGTTGCACTCGAGCCGATGCATTCCAGGTAATGGCACTTGAGCAAGGCCACTCTGTCTCTGTGTCCACCTCGGCCAGACCCACTGATGAGATCATATATATCAGAGATGCTGAATGAGCCTCCCATCAGTCAGACTGTACTGTCTCAGCACCTGAAAAACCTGTCCCACAGCAGTGATCCTTTTTAACTAAGCAATAAATCAGGCTATAAAAACAGTAAACCTGCTTTTTTGGAAGATAAGGATAATGAATCTACACGTCACAGTCAGTTAGGGATCTCTTGGGCCCTATAAATAGGCGATAAATTGAGAGTGTATCTATTTACTGTCAGACATGTAGAGCAGAGGCAGATCTTCATGGAGTACAAGTAAAAGAATACCTTATTTTATTCCCACAGAAGAAATAAAAACATTTATCAATATACATATTTTTATGCACACAGACTAAAAGAAGTCAAACAGGTTTGAAACATTGAAAGTTGAACAGTAAAAGTACCAGGTATGAATCTAAAGTGGGGAATTCACTAGGAATGAATTGCAGCTGCTGAAATCGGCATTTATTTGCATGTGCTGCCAGTGTTCTTTTAGTGCCCAATTCACTAAAGGAATTATGCAAATCAGGTAACACCGCAAATCTGTGCTCAACACAATTTGCATGACCAAATTCCCCATCTTGCAGGCTGGTTCTGAGTTCTCGGTTTTGGAAAGATGCAGCGGACTATATCGATCTGGTCATACTTTCCTGGGACAACTACTGTGATCTGAATCAGATTTTTAAAATGGCTTGAGCTGTAGTGTGCTTGTTTACACTGTGCATCTGTATGTATCCAGTGCTATTTTAAGGCATTTTACAGCCAGGTTAAACTGGATTGCGAGTGGTTGGTGATAAGATTCAGGTTTTTGAGCTGGAATACTGAGTGAGAATGTGCTACAACTTGGTGAATTCACCCCTAAATCTGTATATGGCTTTGAGTTTACATCACAAGAAAACACAAGTGAGGAATTTAAAAAAACATTTTCAATCACTTAGTTCTAACACCACAGAGAACGAAGCAACTAGGAGTCAGGCAAACTACAGTAGGAATGTGATAGGGTAGGTTAAGTCCTGTCTAGTTGTAAATAAAACAGAGATTATTGAAATAGCCTACATGTTGCAATAAAATAGTATTTTAATCTTCAAAATGTCACATTTAATTAAATCTGTTACTTGTAACCACTATTTTTGCTAAATGAACAACTTGTGTGTTTTGCACTGGTGCCCACACAGTTATGTGGCCAGTGGGCTGGAGAGGTTTCCTACAATCATTATTAAATGCATATTCAAAGCACTCATTAACACCATAATCAAACCATATAAAATATAGTTCACTAGCTTAAGAACTGAAAGATTAGACAAAGTAAAGAAAACAGAAGTGCGATAAAATCCAGAAGATTATGGTATAGTGCATGGTAAATTGATTTTATTAGAACTCCACGGATTCCCTCACCATTAACTGTGTAATGAGGCAAAATATGATGAAAACAAAATGTCTAAACTGCATAGTTTTAACAGTTATAATGAATAATGCATCATGGGAAATTCTGGATTGTATGTTAATTAGTCAGTGGAGTAAACACCTTGCTCTCAGGTGAACCAGGGGTTCTAAAGCAGCTGCTCGCTTAGTTCTGGCTTTAATGAATTTGGCAGAAAAGGTGATAAGAGCTGTAGTTCCCATAGTCTATAATTAAGATTCCAAAGCAACCCTCGTACTAACTGACCGCATGTTAATGAAGAACATTTCATTTTCACATACAGTGAGATAAAACCTGGCGTTATAAATTAATGGTAAAGAATGCCCAGTGCTAATGGTTTAAAAGGTTTAGTCACGCAACCCATGAACTAAAGGGTTACTTTCCAGCAAGCAATAGCCTTCATTTCACCCTCTAGGTTAACGATAGACCCTATATAGTCTGGCTATGAGTAACCCACTTCTAGCCAAAATAACCTTGAATTTGGTTTCATGTCGTTTTTGCCAAAATAACTTGCAAGATGTATGATATTCCATCATGCAAGCAAAGTCAACAGTGATTACAAAGTGTTTGGTTTCATTTCTTTGACATGTTCATATTTTAGATGACTAGTCTATTCTTGGGTTATGGTTAGACATCTATTACATTTTCACTGACAGCCCAAATTTTGCCTTGATTTAGCCTAGACGTCTGAGCTGTGTATGGACAGCTATTAGACGTCTTTTAAATGCAAAATTTCTTGTTGGATTATAAAACATTATGGCTCTGTCATCATTTACTGTTCCAAACCCATATAGTTTTGGTTTCTTTAATGCAACTTGCAAGGAAACATTTTGTGGGATGTTGTGAAAGTAAATGATGACCAGAGGCTACCATGCAAAATAAAAGTTTTCATATACAAAATTTGCTAAATTCCAAGTCTCTCGAAGCCATATGATAGCTTATTATTCTTGCACAATAGCTCTCAAATCTCATCCACTCTTGGACATTTTAAACTTTGCACACTGCAATCACTTGTGAGACATGCAAGATCTATGGCACTTGACATCAGTGACATCAGTGACATCACACCACACCGTTCAGAACATCCTACATTAGTTTGAAGATGGCTTGACTCATGAAAACACATAGAAACTTTGAGGTGCATCATGACTGATGTCAAGCTGTGCAGGTCCAGGTTTTGCTAAAAAAAAACAACAATGTCAAATGCATTCAAAATCACGACTAAAAGAAAAATTGTATGCAACCTACTTTAAATTGAAATATTGAATATGGGTTCACTTGCAATAATGATAAACAAGATTTGTGTTGACCACAGTGTATTTTGTACAGCAAATTGGCTTTGTAAATATAATAATAATACATTTCAACATTAGCGTTTGTGCACATTTTGTTCACGTTTTGTACAATAAGCAATTTTGGTACTGTGTTGAGTCATCAGTTAATGTCCAATGAAATATATGGGTACTGAATCAAAATCAATGTAAACAACTGCATTAGAGTTGCATAAAGGAGATGCATTGAATATCAATCAAACAGAAAACACATGAGTCACAATCGAGTACAGAACTAACCATCCCTTAAAAATGCTGCCCAGAAATGTGAAGAAATGTGCAGAAATGCACAGCACAAACAAGAGTTCTATCTGCAAAGTATAAATCCAAAACAGGTTAAAAGGTAAATCTCAAGAAAACATCCCCAACCACCCAAAATGAAAGTCTTTGTAGTCTAAGCAAAAAAAAAAAAAAAAAAAAAACATATTTCACTGCAATTCCCAATTTCCCATAGTAGGTTATCTCATGTGTTATCAGACAGAATTCACAATGTAAGGGTATCGCAATTGATAAAGTAAGACTTCCCTTGAGTTGAAGAAAAAAAAAAAAACAGAAAAAAAAAAAAAAAACACTTGAAATGCTTATAATACGAGAAGAACATCCCCCAAGCTGTGACTTACAGTACATTGTTTTATATTATAACAACTGACTTTGACATTTAAATGTTTCCATTTATTCTGTAAATGTTCAAAAAATAACCTTCTCTAAAAAACTAAAAAAACAAACAAAAAAATGTTTACATGTTTATTGTTGTAGACTAATCTATTCCAACATTGTAATTGTTTGCTGTAATGTGTGTGTGTGTGTGTGTGTGTGTGTGTGTGTGTGTGTGTGTGTGTGTGTGTGTGTGTGTGTGTGTGTGTGTGTGTGTGTGTGTGTGTGTGTGTGTGTGTGTGTGTGTGTGTGTGTGTGTGTGTTTTCATGAAGAGTTCAGGAGTATGTCACTTTACCCAGAATGATGCTTTGATATTTAAATTCTCTCACTGGATGGAGAATCTGACATGCGTCTGCTAGACAGATGCTGAAAAACATGGAAGGGCCCTGACAGACATACAGACAGAGAGATGGACAGATGAGGGTTCTGAAAGACAAGAGGATGGATAGACAAGAAAACAGAGTCTTACCAAGAAGCTTTCCCTGTTTAGCAAGCGTAGAGACAACTCATCATAAAGACAATTCACAGCTCTGCCTACTTATACCATGAGTGCATTCACTGTGTGTGTGTTGGAACACTATCACCTTATTTCACTCCAGATGGAATATTCATGCCTTCTGGTTCTCACTTCCTTTGCAGACACACCTGCACACACAGACACGCACGTACGAACAGATTTATCTTTATATATATATCACCACTATTTCTGCTTGTGCTTAAAGCCGAGGCAGGTACCGCAGAATGTGCAAAATTATTTCTTGATAAGAGAGTCTTTATCAGGAAATTTACCAGTAATAAATGTCCTATTTTGCAGCTCAGCTACAGCCACAGCTGGAAAAAACATGTGACTTCAGATAGGCTACTACAGGGTTTCCCGACTGGGAATTTATGGGGGAACTATATGGGAACTTGTTTATAAAGATATAAACTCACAATTACAAGAAAAAAGTCAGAACTGTGAGATAAAAAAGTGGCAACCTTTTTTATTTATTTATTTATTCTATGGCAGAATTTTGCATTTTTCAGAATGCAAAAAAGAAAAGAAAAAATTATTTGAGATGTAAACTCTGAATTCCCAGAAAAAAGTCTGAACTGTGAGATAAACAATTATTAGTTTATGACTTGTTTATGAGTCACTTTTCATTCCCTGGCAGAAACATGCTTCCATAAGGGATCTGCAGTGGGTTTGTGAGTTTATGAAAAGCTAATAGTTAACTGAAAGTAACATTAAAATAAATTAATAAAACTGAAATGGCAATATATCTTATCAAAAGCAGATGATCAAATCAAAGGCTGCAAATTAATTAAAGAAGCATATAGTCTGTTGTGCTGTGTTTCATAAATATATATATTTATATATATAAACAAATAAAAATAATAACACATACTAAGAAGGGATTTACTTGCATTAACTGTGAAAGAGTGAATATGTAAATGCGTTGGTAAATTAATGAAATAATAACTTAAAATCTTAAGAGTATTTAATGTAAATATTTATGTCTAAAGGGTTTGGCTGACAAAAGAAAAAAAGAAAAGATTGGGAATCCCTGCTGTTGAAGAAGAAACAGCTTTTCATGATTAAGGTGCTGAAATTGATTTCTTTAGATCTGTATGTATCGAATGTACCTTCTACCTAACAGATATCACTGGAATTAAGGAATAATACCTGTCTCAACAACAGCCCTAAGTTATATAAACAGGAATTAGAGTCAGGGGAATGGCCAATTCAATGTTTCCTGCAGTGCTAAACTTAACTCCATGCAGCATCATGGCAAAAAACAGACAAACAAACAAAATCTGTTTGCAGTCAGCATAAATGTGACGAAAAAAATTGCCTACTGAAACATCGTGAAATAATAGGCTACACAGGCAACATGTCTTTTATACAGCTTGATCGTTGTTGTCCCAATCACAAACAAATGACTCTTATGAAAGGATTATTTTTTTAAGTTGCTCCAAAAGATTCAAAGACTGACAAGTTGTCGGTTTGAATCAGAAAACACTCTCTGCCTTTTATATGTTGGGGTTTAATGACATTGGGTTTGCTGATGTCTTTGGAGTGTGTGGTTTGAGAGAAGAGAGGGGGAGTGGTCTAATTCAGTGGTTAAGTTTATCAGGAGTTTGCAAAATTGCCGAAATGGCTTGCTTACCCCCAAAACACACTCATCCTCTCCTTGTATTGTTCATATACTCCATGAACAATCCTTTCTAAAAAACGATTCTTCTCACTGACAGAGAGAGGCATAGATCTGCAAAGAGGGAAGGGAACACTGTGTAATGAGACTGTGTAACGTGCGAGGGCATGCTGCCTTTTCTGCCTCTCAACTGCAAATTCTTACAGAAGTAAGTTTCAAACAAGCAGCTTTTCGTTGGTCAACCCGGCGAATCCGTAAAAAGATCCGTTACAAAATCCACTCAGGTGAATCTTTCGCCCTCATGTGAAATTCACATGGATTTCAATTGAAATGACTGGATTTCTCCTGAAATTCACTATAAATGTGTCCGCGCTTTAAGAATCTGGTCATCCAGTTTTTATGAAATGTGATTTTTGTTTGGCTATAGTAGCTTATAAAAAATGTTCACTGCCAGTAAACAATTGTGTTTTTGACTTCACTCTCTGACCTTCTTAACATCGTTCACTCTCTGCATGGTTAGCCATGCCTCACAGACACTTTCCAAATCAGAATCAGCTTCTCAAGGTGGTCCACACATTCCCACACACACTTTCAGATACACAACAAGTGTGATCCATCTTGGTTTTAACACCCTTACCTGACCTGGATTCGTTGCCATGGTGCAAAGCCAGTTACAGGAGACTTGCATACTGGATACTTGCACATCTCATCTGCTAATGAATCTAAAGATGTGTCACAAGTACGTTAACATAGCTGTAAGCCAATCGCATGCGAATTCATGCTTCTAATGAGTTAAGAGCAATGAATGAATTTTGCATCCTTGTTTTTTCTCTTTTAACAAATGCTAAGCAAAAATATGCTACTGATGCTAAAAAGAGGTCAGAGCAGATCCAGAGGCTTGCCAGTTGTATGAAACTGTAATGGACCATGGGTAAACACACACACAGAGCAGTAATCCATAACATCATGACTCCTGTGTCAGCATCTCACGCAGGGGTCCTGTCAGACAACATCATCATTACACGACTGTCACATGACATCGTCACAAGGAGACTGTCGCCTCCGCTCCTTTCCATTGTCACTCTAAACCCTCTGCTGGCTTTTGTCCCATGTTGTCACAGCCGTGCCGTGTGCGTGTTAGATAGCGGTATCACAAAGCGTTTGAAGGACACTCCTAGGTTGTGACTAAATGGGCCAGAGTTTCTCGGTAGCTGCTAATTGATGGAGATTTAATTTATTCATTTTTTCAGCACTGCTTAAAATGCTTGCCGCGTTTTAGGTAACAAAAAATATGTTCTGCTAACGTTCCCAATTAAGTTGTAAAAACATTATTTCTAAATGTTCTCCGACTGTTCAAAACGTCCAGTTTTTTTATGTTTTAAAGATGTTTTTTCTTGGTTATGTGAACGTTACAGGAACATTCCATTTGATCATTTTACAAACATTATGAGAATGTTTCTTTTGAATTTGCTCTAAACATTCAGAAACAAGGAGTAACATTTAAAAAATGACATATGTCCAACTAAACCGTTCCATGAACGATGTATAAATAATGTTTTGTGCAAATGTTTTGAGAACATTATTAAAGACCAGAATCTGAGTGGATGTTCAGGTGACGTTAATGGATGAACGTTTGATCATAACTTTGAGAGAACCTTGCCAACAGGTTCTGAGAACGTTCCCTGTTAGCGGGATGAGTCGTACAGCGTAAAGGCCATGTGACTAATGCTGTGACATCAAAAAGAGCTGACAGGGACAAATATCTCCAAATAATAATAAAAAAATAAACAAAACAAAAAAAAAGACCTACAAAAAAGGTCATTTCACACTAAATTGACAGAATTCCTGCATTGACCCATGTTGCGGATTAAATGCATATTTGCTTTTGAAAACAGACTCTTCTCCTCTGCAACACTGACCACTGAACCATAATGATGCAGACGTCAAGCTTTCATAACTGATATAACTGAACCATAATTGATAGCAGAACCTGATTTTGTTATCGATCATGATTTTTGTGGATCCTGGAACAACATTCCAATCGAACAATTAGATTTGAGGGAGAAGTTTACAGTGACAAGTTTTGGCTTACAAGGTGTTTCTACATTCATCTATCATTTCCCTCTGATTCTAGGGATAGGTTATGACTAGTGTTAGGTTTAGGGATATGGTTATGATTACATTTTAGGACAGGAATGTTGTTCCAGGATCAACAAATTATGAGTAACAGTTAAAATTGTGGACACAAATCCACATAAAAAATACATTCATCAAAAAATTTAAATAAAATGCAATTTGGGCAACATAGTGACCAAAAAAGCAAAAAAATAATACTATTAAATAAAATAATTCTTAAAATAATAAAAGAAATACAAAGAAATAAATGAAACTGAATAAAATGTACAACATACATATAAGGAAATTCATAGTTTTATTAATCAAGGATGCATGGTGAGCATAAGAAACTTCTTGGAAAACATTAAAACCTCTTACAGACTATATAAAAATTCCTACTTGGACAAAATTTATATTTAGTTATGTGCATGTGCTGAAAGAGCATCCTCTCTCTGTGTGTGTGTGTGTGTGTGTATATGTGTGTGTGTGTGTGTGTGTGTGTGTGTGTGTGTGTGTGTGTGTGTGTGTGTGTGTGTGTGTGTGTGTGTGTGTGTGTGTGTGTGTGTGTGTGTGTGTGTGTGAGATGGCAGATGGCAGTAGATAAGCCAAATAAACTATTTGTGGCTATGGCCTGAGATAGACAAAGTGAAATACCACTGAGAAAAATAAATGCACAGCATGCCTTTTGAGAAGCTGTGCTGTGTCTAAATAACGCTAGTTATTTAGAGTTATTTAGAGTTTATAGTTGCCAGCTGCACACATATTACTTGCACAGATGTCTTTTTCCATTTGCACCCTCAGAGTTATAAAGCACTACCAATAAAGAAAATTCTGGGGCCGCCACTAGAAGAAGGGTTGGATTGATTGGTAGTTTAGAAAGCCACAACTAATTGATATGTAAAAAGCAGAATTGACTACCCTGTTGGATCATTAACATTTAAATGGAAATCATTACATTAAAAAATCACTCAAAGCTATGTCTAAACACCCACTTGCCCAGACACAAATACATCTAATTAGTTTGTCACTATTGATCTGTTTGGTATTTAACCATTCCCCTTAGGAAACGTGTAGGTGGACCACCCAGTCTCTTAGACACACAAACACATAGCCCAAACATATTTATATTTGTCTTATTTTTGAATTCCAACATCTTCATTACAATAATGCACATACAGAGAAAAATAGGGCTATATTTTACTATCAGGTATATGGACAAGTGAGAGGAAGGTGGAGAACCAGCTTTGTCGAAGAAATCGTCTTATTTTCCTGAGGCTTTCAGAAAATCTTTTGGTCCCTTTGAAACAAATTACACCATGATCCTCCCCCGAAGTTTCATGAATGCCGTGTATGTTTGTGTATAGATCTGCTGGTCCGCCTAGTTGATCAAACTCCTATTGCTTTGGGAGAGATGAGATAACACGATACCCCCCTGCAAACCTACCCACAAGGCACCACTGCCTGAACATGGTGTGTTTTTACAATATTTGTGCAATGCATGCGAGAGCCAATAAACCATAAAATCCCAGTGGGTCCAGGAAATGTAGTCATTTTTCAAGTGTCACCAACAGGAAGTCAGTCGATAAATGTGTGCATCTGTTATGCCATCCCATGAGAGTTACATGCATGAAGTTTAGTTCCACAGGAGAAGACAAAGATGCTGTGGGGTCCACAAACATTATTTCAGCAAACATAGACAGAAACTGACAAAAAATACACTGAAAACAATATGTTCTTAAGTCAGTATTCTTGTTTTCCATAAAAAAGATCTGAATACCCTTAAGAACCAAAATTATGAGATATTCGTACTATTTTAAGCATTAATCAACCACAATTTAGAGAGGCTTATACTCATTAAAAAATACAAATAATAATAATAATAATAATAATAATAGAGAAGCAATATAGTAGTGTAAGACATTAAGGGCCCTATCTTGCACCCAGCGCAAGTGACTTTGTACACCGACGCATGTATCATTCCTATTTTGCACCCGCGCAAAGCGGACTTTTCCCTCCACAGAAGCACGTCGGTAAGTTAGGAAATACACTTGCGCTCCCGGGGGCGGTTCAGCGCAAAGAGGAGGCGTGTTCCGGCGCAAACGTTCATTCATGCTATTTTGCAGGTTTAGAAAACAATTGCGCCACTAACCAGGAAAAAATAGTTTAAAGTCAGTGGCGCGTTGCGCATGTTATTCATATGCTATTTTAAGGGCGCATGCTTGGCCATAATCAATGTAGCGTGTGCACAACGCACATAGCCTACACTTTGATTCTCTCATCTACACAGAAGCAGCAGTTTTCATTTTTGAATACATTATTACGATAGATAGATAGATAGATAGATAGATAGATAGATAGATAGATAGATAGATAGATAGATAGATAGATAGATAGATAGATAGATAGACTATTTATTATAAAAGCATACATCTAGCTTACACATTTACCCAAATTATCATACGCCTGTTTAACCGAAGTTAATTTGGGTGGGTTTCTCCATTTCAATGTAACTTCTCTCTTTTACGGCCGTGACGAGAGCGTTGCTCTCCTTGGCTGTGAACCGCTCCTGGCGCGCGCCTGGCAAATCCGCCGTTTCAATCAATAGAATCTGTCTGCATCCTGCAAGACTTCAAGTTACGCCCCTTCAAATTACGTCATTTCAAGTTACGCCCACTTCAAGTTACGCCCCTTCAAGTTACGTCATTTCAAGTTACGTCCACTTCAAGTTGCTCACTGTTTTTTTTCGACTTAAAGCTGCGCGGCACAGACCGGTCGGTGTATGATATCAAAGTACCGCGAGAGCGATAAGAGCAAACAGACAGTTCTGAATAGGCTTGTTTGAGATGCGCCTTGCCTCGCCTGAAATGTATGCGAGAGTAGGCGGCTGCAGTGAGGTGAGGAGTGAAAAAAGCGCAGGCAAGCCGGACAGATCTCTCTTCTCGTAGTGGATCTGACCATTGCGAGGTCAAAGATGGATATCGCGGGATTCACGCTCGTGCAGTGTTGCTAATAAACTGGATGTAATTCAAGTTCTGTTGCTTTTATATGAAAATAAATAAAATGAACAAGACACCCAAAGTACTTGTTATTTAATTCCATTCCAAATACATGTTTATCAATATTTCTTTTCTTTAATACAGACATATGTGTTTTTATTTATTTTCTTTTTTTATAAAAATGAAATTGCATAACCCAAAGAGATCGCACTGTCAGATAGTTTGGGAATATTCACACATAACATATACACATAAAACCTGATATTAGAGTTTTAAAATCAAACATTTTAAAAGAGAACAATACATCACAGTTGTTTAAACCAATGAGCATTAAGCTGTGTCGTCAGCAAGTCGTTTCCCATCGTGCTTTTGATCAGCGCAGTCGGTGGAGAGCAGCTGCGCTCGACTGCAAAATCAGACACGTGCGCCTTGCGCTCGCGAGAGATTTTTGACATACGTCAGCATGACATCAGAGCCAGGCGGACCGCACTCGGACACATTTCTAACCGGCATGCATCTCGCGCTGATCACCGGTGATCGGTTCTGCGCAGATTTTGCTCATCTCAAACAAGCCTAATGCTTTTGAATCGCTCTCGCACGAGTTTAACATAAACAGAACAAACAGTGTTTCCCACACATAGACTAATTCGTGGCGGTGCGCCACAGAATCAACACCGGCCGCAACATATTGCGTTTCGTTATAAAAATAAATAAATAAAAAGTACGCTCGCTATTTAAAACACGTAGCATATTCATTCAGCTGCATTTCCTTTCCCTGCTCTCCCTCCGTCTCTCTGTCACTCACGCGTCTCTCTCACAAGCGATTTTTTGTCTCGCCAAAGCCTTATTTGATCGGTAAATGATGTAGATGACTGCTGCGCTTGCGATAGGAACGAGCAGAGAGAGAGAGAGAGCCCCGGTCGCGCGCGCGCGCGTGCGTCTTCAAACTGTCTGGCTCTCTCTCGCTCCCTCGCGCATATTAATCAAAATCAATTGAGAATTGACACGATGGTAAAAGATCGGAAGACCGAAGTTTCACGTGGAGCATTCGGATATGTTTTTTCCTGAATTACCGCTGGGTGTGAATTGTGCTATAAAAAAAACCTTAAGGATTATATTATTATTATTATTGAAGAATAATGATCTTTGGTCTTATGTATGTCATTGGTAATTCATTGTGTGTCACTGGTGTTACTGTCTTTTTTTTCTGTCACATTAAATAAAATATCACATGTGACATGACCATTTTTCATCCATTTAATTCTGCATACACTCAAAAGTTATGATTTAAACTAAGGATTGCATCATTAGGCTACTTGATTTTAACTGGTTTTCAAATATTTTCATCATTATAGCAAATACATGGTTGCACAAATGAACTAACATCATTCAACATACTTTTAACAAACATGATTAAAATAAATAAAACAATTTCCTTATTTGCTGAATTATTATTATTTTTCTGTACCTCTGACTACATGTGCTGAATTTTTTTTTTTGAAATAATATTGAATAAAAACCTTTAATATATTGCCAAGCTGTCATTTATGTGTATTCATAAAGTCAAAGGGTAATCTAATAATGTGATTTAAATGTTAAACTTACGACATTACTAAATGTCTCTATACGAGCTGGCATCTTGCCGACATCTCCTCATTTTGAGTTTGACATATCGTGTGGTTCTGTGTGATTTGGACAACTTCAAGTTACGCCCACTTCAAGTTACGCCCACTTCCTGTTACTCCCCTCTCTTGCAGTCCGCAGACAGACCCATCTCGTTTCAATAGCAATCCGCTATGGAAAAAGCGCGTTTGCTCTTAAAGGGAATGTGAGATGACGCTCTGATTGGTTTATTTCACGTTACGCCCAAACCACACCTATGAATAATGAAGCTACTTCAGACCAACCCATTTTAGATTTGCGCCTGGCGCAATAGTCATTTATCCCGCCGGGAAAATAGCAACAGCGCCGAGACCCGCCCACAAAGTTACTTGCGCTTTGCGCTTTGAAACTTGCGTTTCAGATCGTTAAAATAGGGCCCTAAGTCTTTTTTTGTTTCTTTTTGTTTTCAGAGAATTTAAGTTTTTTTTCTTTAAACAAACTATAAACAAACTATAGGTAGATTTGTGCTAAATAAGAAGAAAACTATGAAGACACGTGATAAGACAAGTAATAATATCAAGACAAGCAGTCATGTTTTAAAGATATTTTTGCTGACAAAAACGATTTTTTTTTGCAACGCACTTTAAGAAGTACATTTACAGTCATAATTTTCTTACTCAAGTGATATTGCAGATATCATAGATCTTTATGTGTTTGCACATGAACCCATATTTATCTTTCTACCTTTATCTTTCCTATTCTCTGATACGTTCTTACTTCCTCTTTATTTTTCCCTACCTCATTCTATATCTCTCTGAGAAGAATCGATTGGCAAGACACTCTAAAGGAAATGAGATCTGACCCTGTGCGTTTGGCCTGCTCGGCTCACACACTCAGAATCATAATGACTCCACCTGCAGGGCAGGATTTCAGTGTGTGAATATGTTTGCATGCATGTGCCGGTGGGTATATATGTGTGCATTTGTGTCTGCGTATATAACACTCTTACCTGGTTGTGTTTATATGTTCCGGTATGTGACTCTCACTTTCTTTCTTTCTGGCATTTCACCGCCAGACAGATGCGGCCAAGCAATGAGCTCAGACTGGAGATAAAGTCAACAGCCTGCACACACTTAGCTAAAGCGTTTTAAGTATTATCCCCGTTTAATTTCCTTCCTTTTCTGCTGGTTTAACTCTATGAGCAAAGGCATCATTCAGTTTCTGGGCACTGAACGTGTGTTGAATGGCTTTATGGGAAACTAAGTACTCCCCTCTCAACATGGCTCTGTTTGACTGTCTAGGTTGATGTTTAACGTTGTGTTTGTTGGTGTGACATGGTTCAGTGTATGAAAGACTCATCCTACCATCGCTTTGACTGCATATCTGCCAGTTCCAGGAAAGTCTTTATTACTGCATATTAAATTCCATATTACTGCTTGACAGTTATTATTATCCATTTCCACCTCTCTCAACATTTCAAGTGACGTATAGTTCTGCTATAGCCTACAGTAAGACTATAAGCTCTGTTCAAAAATATCACCCACTGCCTTCCTGTCTTCTAACTACACACCTATAGGCAGTATCCCTGTGAATTCACCATGGGAGGTGTTTACCCACTCTTGTCTAAAATAATGACAGGAGTAACTGCAGTTCTAAAACATGCAGTTTATTTCAGAGAAATGAGGGAAAAGGTCTTGCAGTGTTGTTATCATAGTGTCATTTCATAATGTCATATCCTGCGCTCAGCATTTTTTTTCCTCGTGAAAGTTTTACCCCTAAAGAAATACTAGTACTTTTGAAATATATTTAACATGTTGAACACTCACATGCGATAAAGAATCCATATCAGTGAAAAAGCTGTTCCATTCTACATGTTTGGTCACAGAGTGCTGCAAGAATGAGTCCTACATTTTTTTTTTTACTTTGTGGCAGGAGGTAGTCTGGCTATCACCAGACCAAGCTCAATCTTTTAAGACTGAACATTAGTCTGGGGAGTCTGTTCTGTATTTTCTACTGCACAAGAGGCCTGATAAACGGCCATAGTTCAAAAGACTCTGTACGCAATTGGATAGTCCTTGAACCAATCAGACCAATGAACCGGGTGACGTACTTTGCAGAGCGACGCAAAAACGCAGGAAACGTGTTGGTTTGTAGCACTGATCAGCAGTTTGCAGAAGCAGCAATGGCATCAAGCGAATTTTGCAGGTTGTGCAAAAAAAAAAAAAACTTGAAAGTGAGTGGTATTTACACCCATTCGAGCGATTTGTTTGCTAAACTAAAGAGTCATTCAGCATCATCGAGAGGTTAAAAGGAACTGGATTGATGGTCGTGCGAGAGCCAATAGCGCACCAGGTGGATAAGCTAGTTTGTGATTGGTCCCCGCAGATTTGTAACGGAAACAGGATAGAAAAATGTACAGGTTTCCAGCCTGAGCAGCAAGGCGAAATCAAATCACCGGCAGATCGGGCTGGGTTTACCCAGTCTAGGCGGGAGGAGCAAATGGCAGACACATTGGGAGTGGTGTCCGGTACCAGAGAGGGATTTATTAAAGTGAATAAACATAAAATGTCCAAAAATGGGGGAAATACATTGTTAAAACAAAAGGGGATCTGGTGTCCTGCTCATGCCAGGTAATCGTGAAGGATGGGTAGTGAAGAGATGTCTCCAGGTAAGGGGGCGGTGTCCGGCGGTGTCTCTCTCTGGTCTGAGGCGCAAGGGGCGGCGGCTTCAGCATCGCAGCTTGTCCTCTTTATCCATGACAACTTGAGGAGAATAGCGGCCCGGCATCCTAGCCTGTCAGCGGCATCACGCATGATTCTCTGTTCGGACCGCTGGTCCGGCATCTCACAACTCCGTTGGCGCGGGAATCCCTCCACGCTCCCTTCCTGGACCCACGAGGACACCAGTGTGCATGCACAGGGAAGAGACCAGTCTCTCGAGGAGTGGCGCGCTCAGCATTTAACAGTGGCGGTGATGAGGCTTCATATTCTTCAGGTGTGCCTCATCACACGCCGCCAATTCTCCTCTTCAGTGCCCCTCCTCTCCAATCACCCTTACCCCAGTTGGGAACCTGGCAAAGGGCGGTGAATTAAGGGAGGCACCCGTTCCGTCACAACTTACTTTCAACTTATTGTCCCAAAGTTAGTTCTGTCAGGACCACTACCGTCAAATACGATTGACAATAAGCATACAGTTTGGATTGGCGGTATGGTTCCGTTCTGGGCGAGAACTCCCTGCGCATCCATGCAGCCTAGCATGGATAAGAGCAGGGAGAGCAGCAATAACCCCCCTTGAGGTAATCAGAACAGAACCAACATGAAAGTTTGCAAATATATTTAATTCAAGATTTGAAAGTACAACATAATCGAGAATTACTCTGATTCAAGGGGAATCAGAATGCCAAATCCTGACTGGGCGAGAGGAGGAGCTGGGGATGGAGGAGGGTAATTAGCTCCTGAGAAACGCGATAGCTGCTGATAATACTGAAGGAGCTTATATATGTATATGGTGATAGGCGTCGTATTCCTATAGGTAGATGTGGATCAGCTGAGGGTCAGCTGATGCGAGCTTGACTAACGTGACCTGCCAGAACTAACGATATGCTTGATTTTTTTTTTTTAAGAAATTTAAATAAAGATTGAAAGAGTTGTCTGAAGCTTAGTGGTGGTAATGTTGAAGTTGTGCAGTTGTGTTGTGTAGTTCTTTATTGCTTAACTTTAGATTTTTACTTCTGGTGATTGCATTTAGGCTTCAAAATTCATAAAAGTTGTGTTCAGTTGTGATTGTCATGATGAACAAAATGTGTAAGAATCATAAACTTTTGTTGGTCACTGAGTTTATTATCCAAAAGTCATGAGTTTTTGTTGAGGGATCCATGGTGATGCTAACTTCCAGGTTAGGCTACAAAAATGTGTCTGGACACTATTTCTCCAGCTTAGCTAGCTATTTCTCAGCTTATCTTGAGAATCTTGCAGTGAGAGTATCAACAAAAAGTGTAGGCCCTATGTGTTGTTAAGTGCTTGACAAACTGATTTGCCATTTTTTTTTAAATGAAAGTATAGCAACAACAGCAAATAAACAGTTTTTCTTTGTTTGCAAACAATACCGGAGACGCTAACTGGAAGGACATTGAGGATATCTGTATCAGCATAATTGTTGGAATCAGGACAGGCTATTTACATTTTTGTGAACTGTCAGGACACCATGACAAACCTTGTGAAAACAGGACATCTGGTCACCCTATGTCTGCAACACACACAGGCAGTATGCTGACTGAAATAGAACTTCATAAGTGACTTATTTGGAATGTTCAACATACTGCTCATCACGAAAAAAAGACTGATTCTGCCTGAGGTTGGTGAGTAGAGGTCTTCACGGGTCCAAAAATTCGTGCCCGAACCCGAAAGAGACCCGTAATGTGCTACAACGAACCGACCCGGACCCATCTATTATTTCAAAAGCTGGACCCGGACCCGTGCAGATCCGAGAAATGCCTAACCGGACCCGACCTGGACCTGTCTATTATTTGAAAGCTGGACCCGAAACCGCCGGGAAGACACAGACCCGACTGGACCCGATTGTCACATATTCCACCTTAAAACTGCTTACAAGTCAATAAACCTGTTGCGAAAAATAAAACTTTTTGTCTTACCTAATTTAAGGAGCCGTAGTAGCGTAGTAGTCTCCTCTCCCTTCCTTGTAACGTTAACGTTACCTGACTGGCTGTGATCATGCATTACAATCCTCCGACATGAAAGTTATCCATGTTATTCCCCTCGTTATTCCAAGTCCAAGCTTAATCCACTCATTATTTCAGCTTCAAAAGTCCACTTGTTGTCACTGTGACGGATGACAAATGCAACTTTGCACATGTAACTTACATTCTGACTCGAGTTAACTCGCATAATAACTTGGACTGTTTGCCCTTTTGAACTATAATAACGATTGCTCGTTCAGTGCCATGGCCGCCGCTGACGTTATTTATTTGCTATCATCTCCGTGCTCTCTGCTCTGCATCGAGTCTGAATCTGACCACTAAAACTTTAAGATTAAACAAGACGGTTAATTTATATTGTAAAATCTAAAGCGCGGTTTGGCGGTCCCTCACTGAAGCTCTGGTAACTGGTTTCCATAGAAACATGACACGCGCTTGAGACTGCACATGCGCGCTAGCTGGATCAACCTAAAATATGCTTTTTAACACATTTATTTTGAGTGTCCTAATTTTACAAGTTGAAAGTTACAAAAAAAAAACACAAGCAGTGTCTAATCACAGCCGGGTTTTCTCCGAGTCTGATCTGATGACTCCGATCACACGGGTATTACACACAATGTTAAACAGACCCGGGACCCGAAGTAATAGATTCGGACCCGACCCGGACCCGGCTGATCATTTAAAATATAGACCCGAACCCGTACGGGTCCCGGGTCGACGGGTCTCGGGTTCACTGTGAAGACCTCTATTGGTGAGTTGTTGTATTTTGTTAATTGGGTTAATAGAATAGGTTAACATAAAAAAAACACATTATTTTTCACATGTCGTACAGTATTGCAGCTCCTCTTTTCCCAGTCTGTCTGAAACGGGCTGATTTCTTCAAAGCCCCTCCTTCCAAAAATGATTGGCCAGCAGACCCAGTGCGTTGTGATTGGCTAAACACCTCAAGTTTGTGTCGGGAATGTAAAACCCCTTACCATAATACTGAGTGTAACAGAGGCCAGCTAGTAAGAGCTGTGCAGGTAAACCTCACTCCCTTGGCCTCAAGAGGCGCACTGGTGACTGACAATAGAGACTGCTGTTTTTAACGTCCTTGTTAGCGTGCCCGCCTCCCATGCTGGAGGCGCCGGTTCAAATCCCGCTGGGATTAGGTCAAGTAGGACCGGTTACATGAGCTTTAGTGTCCAAGGCTTTAAGCGATTGTTGTCAGTTTTACCGTATCAGTTCGAGCCCGATTTGGATTCTGAAAATGCGGATGATCATACCGATCAAATGGAACCAAATTTACAAGCACGACTTGAGCAGAATGTTTCTAGTCTTTGTATATAGCCGATGTTGTACTCTCCCAGGTTCAGGAAGCTGTCCTCTGTCAAATGTGCTGTGCACAAGCAAACTTTTGGGTTGTACTGCTCAGCAACAGCTTTATAAAAAATCTTAACCTCTGATTCCTAATTTCATTCATTTTCAGAAGGCTAAAAAAAGCAGTTTTGCTTTCGCATCCAAACACACAGTGTTGCCACTACATACTACAACACTACAATTCACTGAAAGCTCGCCTTTTTTCTTTGCGTATGCCTTTGGATGAGCATTATGCTAATATTTCACATTGTGACATAGACGTTTGATTAAGTAATATCTGGACTTATATATTTCAATGCTTTTGCGTTCACCTGAAAGCAAAGTTTCTCAGGAGAACGCAAACATTTTGTGAACGATCGCAAAATTTCTCGGGGGAACGCAAACATTTTGCAAACGATCACAGTTTCTCGTGAGAACACAAACATTTTGCAAACGATCACAGTTTCTCGTGAGAACGCAAACATTTTGCAAACGATCACAAAGTTTCTCAGGAGAACGCCTCGGTTACGACTGTAACCTCGGTTCCCTGAAGAGGGAACGAGCGTTGCGTCGAAAAGCTGACGCTATGGGAACGCTTTGCGTGATGACGTCTTGAAGCACATGTAAAATCAGTCCAATGGTGTGGCGGAACGTCAGAGGCGGGTGACGTCACGTACCAGGAAGCTATAAAAGCCGGCCCGAAACAGAAAACGAAAGCTTCGTAAAGTCTGAAGTCGCGCTGACAGGCATGAAGGAGATATGGCAGGGCGACGCAACGCTCGTTCCCTCTTCAGGGAACCGAGGTTACAGTCGTAACCGAGGCGTTCCCTTTCAAGGGAACTCCCGTTGCGTCGAAAAGCTGACGCTATGGGAACGTCTATACCAACGCCTCCATAGCTACAAATGTCTGTCCTGTGTGTAATCATGTGAGCAGCACTAAGAAGACAAAACATGAGACCCTAGAGTAGAGTCTAAATCCAGAGAGTAGAACCTGACGAAGGTGTGCGGTGAGGACCAGCCTGCCGCATCACAGACGTCCTGTAACGATACTCCTGATATAAGGGCCTTAGAGGCCGCCATACTCCTAGTAGAGAGCGACCGGACAGCCAAAGGAGAAGGCTGTCCAGCCGCCTCATAAGCCAGTGAGATAGTCTCAACCACCCACTTGCTCATCCTTTGCTTAGACACTGGACCTCCCTTGTTAGGGGAGCAAAAGTCACTTTTACGCCACAGGGCAGCTCGGTGGACATACGCGTCTAACGCCCGAACAGGGCAAAGCAAATTATTCGCCTCCTGGTCCGATTTCGAAAGGGAGGAGGACCTCCAAGTGCCACGAAGGAAACGAGATACCAAGGGGTCTTTCCCCACAGACATTCCACCCAAACGACTGTGGTAAGCACCTATGGCCGCCACATAGACCTTTAAAGTGGACGGGGTCAGACCTGCAGTGAACCGTTCCTGCAGGAACTCCAGCACTGTACCAATTGGGCAGTGGACTGGGTCCAACAGACGGTCACTACACCAAGAAGTGAATACTCTCCACTTCAGGGCATAAAGTTTCCTCGTGGAGGGAGCTCTGGACTGTAGAATGGTCTCAACAACCTCGGTTGAGAGACCTGACTCTATGAGCTGGGCCCCCTCAGAGGCCAAGCCCACAGGTTCCACAGTTCTGGCCGAGGGTGAAATATCGAGCCCTCTGCCTGGGACAGAAGGTCCCTCCTGACGGGTAACTCCAGAGGATGCCCGTCGAGGAGGGACACAATATCGGGAAACCATACTCTGCCCGGCCAGCGCGGGGCTATAAAAAGCAGGCAAACCCGGTCCCTGCGAACTCTTTCCAGAACTCCCGGGAGCAGAGCAACTGGGGGAAAGGCGTACAGACGTAGCCTCGGCCACGTCTGTACCATAGCATCCAGTCCCAGAGGAGCTGGATGCGTGAAGGAGAACCAAAGTGGACAGTGAGACGTCTCTCGAGACGCAAACAGATCCACTTATAATTTCCATATCAGCTCCACCACCTCGGGGGTGGAGCCACCATTCCCCGGGCCTCGGCCCCTGTCTCGACAGAGTGTCTGCTCCTATATTCTGGACTCCGGGGATGTAGGCTGCCTTGAGTGACAGCAACTTCCCCTGGGACCACAAGAGGATATGGCATGCCAGCGCAAACCCCCTTGATATAGGCGACTACCGACGTGTTGTCCGTATGTAGTACACATGGTGTCCCCTGAGACCTGTGATAAAGCTCCTCAGAGCCCGGAAGACAGCTAACATCTCTAGGCTATAGAATGCCAGGAACGATGATGGTCTTCCCACAGACCTTGAGATGAGCGACCCTCAGGATCGCTCCCCAACCCGTGAGGGAAGCATCCGTCGTTAGCAGTTTGCGACGACAAGGAGCTCCCAGCACTGGGCCCTGGGACAGGAACCAAGGTTTCTTCCACATAACCAAGGCACGTAGGCATCACCGCGTGACCTTGATTGTGCGAAATGGGTTGCCCCTCGGGGAAAAACCCTCTGGTCCTGAGCCACCACTGCGGGGGCCTCATGTGCAGCAGTCCAAAAGGTATCCCGTTGGAAGCTGCTGCCATGAGACCCAACAGTCTCTGGAACTGTTTGACAGTGAGTAGCTGGCCTAGCTTTACACTTCTCACAGCTGCCAGGATGGAATCGAAGCGTGGCGATGACAGGCGCGCCTGCATCGACACTGAATCCCAAACCACGCCTAAAAAAGTGGTCCTCTAAAATGGAGAAAGCACACTCTTCTTGGCGTTCAGCCGTAACCCCAACTCTTTCATATGGGCGAGAACAACATCTCGATGTTGAACCGCCATCTAATGCGACTGAGCTAAAATCAACCAATCGTCGATGTAGTTCGTGATGCGAATACCCCGGAGGCGCAGAGGCGCCAGAGCTGCATCCACGCATTTGGTGAAAGTGCGGGGTGATAAAACCAGGCCGAATGGAAGAACTCGATATTGGTATGCTTTGCCCCCGAAAGCAAACCTCAGGAACTTCCAATGACACGGACGGATGGAAATATGCGTCCTTGAGGTCTATCGTGACAAACCAGTCCTCGGACCTGATCTGTGGCACGATTTGTCTCAAGGTTAACATTTTGAACTTGAGCTACATGTACTCGTACAGAACTCGAAGATCTAAAATGGGACGCAATCCCCCGTCCTTTTTTGGAACTATGAAGTACCGGTTGTAAAACCCGGTTTCCCTGTTGGAGGGGGGTACATATTCTATGGCCCCTTTCTCTAACAGAGTGTTTACTTCCTGTTCCATAACCAGAACCTGCTCGGGGCCCACCACTGTGGGCAGGACCCCCATAAACCGCGGTGGGCGTTAATAGAATTGTATCTAATACCCTTTTTCCACGGTCTGCAGGACCCAACGAGAAACATTTGACAGTAGCTTCCACGCTGTCAAAGATTCTACTAGAGGTACCAGTCTCTCGAGACTGGTTTCTGGATTTTGTTGCTGTTGAGTAGTCGGTTCGTCGCCCTGTAACGGCGCACCGGCAGGGAACGACCAAACAGACTGCTCCAGCACCCTCCTCAGAGGGGGCGGGCATCCCGAGGCCACTACGTTTCCGGGTGGACCTTGAGATATGTGCTCGCCGGAGACCGCTGCGCCCTGTAACACCGGAGGCGGCAGGGTTGGCAGAACGGTCCCCTGAGGGCACCGAAGAGAGACGGCACCGTATTTTTCTCCTGCTGTTGAGTAGTCGGTTCGTCGCCCTGTAACGGCGCACCGGCAGGGAACGACCAAACAGACTGCTCTAGCACCCTCCTCAGAGGGGGCGGGCATCCCGAGGCCACTACGTTTCCGGGTGGACCTTGAGATATGTGCTCGCCGGAGACCGCTGCGCCCTGTAACACCAGAGGTGGCAGGGTTGGCAGAACGGTCCCCTGAGGGCACCGAAGAGAGACGGGCACCGTGAAAAGAGGTGTTAACCGCTCTGCTTCGGGGGGACTACCCTCATTTGTCCTGAGCCCTCAGACATCAGGACTTTTTCCCAGCAGCCTTCTTGGCGGTAATAACGGTCCGCAGATCCGTTTTACCCCTCGAAGACTGCTGGGTTTGAGAGCGCCCTCCGTGTCCCCGAGATTTTTGTGGGGGAGCACGAGAGGACACACTCTGTTTTTGAGTGGCACGATGTTCAGCGCTCTTTTTAGAGGAGTGAGGCTGCTCCCGCTCAGCAGCCTCAATGAAAGAACGGCGGGGGAGAAGTTTTTGTAATGCAGCTGCCTGTTTAGCAGCTTCCTGAGATTTAGCTACCGCACTGTTTACTGCATCACCAAATAAACCAACAGTGGAAACCGGAGCATCTAAGAGAACGTGCTTTTCTTTCTCTTTTATATCGCTCAAATTGAGCCACAGATGCCTCTCAGTGGCCACCAGGGCTGCGTACGAGATGGCAGGAAGCGTTCGTCGAGCTTACTTTTCGAACGAACGTCCTGCCTATCCTCTGGCCACTCAATAGATAGTCTGTCAACTGCTCTAGTAATAACATCGAGCAGTTCCTCAAACGCATGAGACTGAGGTGGCGAATCCTCAGACTCAGCTTCAATACTCACAACATCCAACTCCTCAGAGCTGGACAGTTGCAGTATTGGTGCCTCTATCGGGGGGGAAGAAACCGCAATGCGTGCTTCCACACCCTGATGAGAGGCACTGGATCTGTCAGATTGACGCTGAGATAAGGCAGAGCCCGTCTCAACATCCACTGACAGATCCATTTGCGAACCCCAGGTCTGAGATCGCCGCCGAGCCTCAGCCGCGGCGGGACCCGAGCCCTGGGGAACGCGATCGGGATTGAACCGAGCCAAGCGGGATCGGAGCGTGCGCAATGGAAGCGCGTCGCAATGCACACAGTCACCACCCTCGAGTGCTGACTGGGCATGCTCCTCACCCAAACAAACAACACAAAGAGTGTGAGTATCACCTCCCGTTAAATAACGCGGGCAGGGATGGACACACACTCTAAACTGCTGCTTGCTCGCCATACTGAATATATATATATATAATATAGACAGACAACACCAAATAACAAGGACAGATTCAACACAGAGCGCAACTGAAGACTCAGAAAGCTTTCGTTTTCTGTTTCGGGCCGGCTTTTATAGCTTCCTGGTACGTGACGTCACCCGCCTCTGACGTTCCGCCACACCATTGGACTGATTTTACATGTGCTTCAAGACGTCATCACGCAAAGCTTTTCGACGCAACGGGAGTTCCCTTGAAAGGGAACACAAACATTTTGCAAACGATCACAGTTTCTCGTGAGAACGCAAACATTTTGCGAGCGATCACAAAGTTTCTCTGAGGAACGCAAACATTTTGTGAGCAAACGCAAAGTTTCTCGGGGGAATGCAAAACATTGACAACTTTTCTTCCCATCTCATATTTTTTTCCTTCACCATGTCCCTTCAGGGGCTCCTTATTAAGCTAGGCTCAGATTCAGAAAAAAATACAAGTATGAAGTATGAAAACTGCAGTAGCTAACTAAAACATTCATGCTAAACCAAACTTTGAAGCCATTATTCTCAGTTTCAGTGTTGTTGTACGAAAGCTATTGCGTTTTGCCTTTGTATGACCGTATTGTTGCCATTACACCTAAATTTAATAAATGTGATTTATTTAGTTAATTTCACTACTTTATTAGCTTTCACTTACAACAGTAAACAACCGCATTTGCTGATGTGGGATTCAGAGTGTTTTCACTTGCTAGTATAGCCGGATCTTATTGTTCACCCTTACGAAAAAAAAGTATACTTCAAGTTCATTTTATGAAGTATACTTGAGTAATGTTCAAGTATATTTTTAAGTATACTTTATGTAGTAAGTATACTAATGTCAATATGTACTAGTGGTAAACTTGTAAGTGTACTATTTTAATACCGCTTGGGACTAAATTGGCCCACTTGAAGTATATAAAAGTATATTTTTAAGTGTACTATAAGTGTAACAGTAGTAAACTTTAAGTGCACAACTAGTTCATAATTATGTTTCTCATTTGTACTGCAAGTGAACTTAAGTGTATACTAGTAGTTTACTATTTTAATACTTGTAGCAACTTTGAAGTATACTCTCAGTAAACTACTAGTTTAGTAGTTTTATACTACAAGTTTTCTTTAAGTGAACTTAACATTATACTTATAGTTTACCATTTATATATTATTTTTACTCTTTTAGTGTACTCTCAGTAAACTACTAGTTTAGTAGTTTTATTCTACAAGTTTTCTTTTAATGTACTCTCAGTAAACTACTAGTTTAGTAGTTTTATTCTACAAGTTTTATTTAAGTGAACTTAACATTATACTTATAGTTTACTATTTATTAGCTTCATGCATCCTTTTTTATCAACACTTGAATGTCAGTAAGTTTCATAAAGGCAACATTTTAAACAAAATAGTTGAGGAACACATTTTTGTCAAAGACTACGCCTTGATCAGATCCAGAACGATGATCAAAACACAGGTGGAGTAGATCGAGTCCAACACCCCCAAAGCTTCACAGTAGTTTTCTCTTCATGGGTTAGGCCTACGCTTCATTTCATTTGGAAACATTAAGCAGTTTTGATTTACAAGCTGTTTAATGTTTGATATTACATTATTTTACATTTGAGTGAGAAATCTTTTATCACTTGTTTCAGCTTCTTCTTCTCCTGTGTTTTGATCCAGAGATTCTGTACTAGAAGATGTGTCATGGACTCATAGCGCCCCCTACCGTATACCACTGAAAACCTGGATAGCTGGAAAATTCAGTCAATGGTGGGGAAAAGTTAAATTAAAGTAAATATGTACACTACCAGTGGACTAGCCTACACAAAAATTCAGATACGCAGAATTAGAAACATATCTGTTTTATATCAATATTTTAATCAATATTTTCAAACAAAGGTATATGAAAAACTATGTAAAAAAAAGTATATTTAATAGGCTACTCGATCAAAAGAGTTAACACAACTACAAGCCAAGTATACTTTGAATAATTCAAATTTTAAGTATTTCTCGATCAAAAGATTGAGTACAAGTATAGGCCAAATATACTTGGACTTTTCTCTCAGTATAAGTCAAGTACACTTAAGTGTAATTAAGTATATTTTTGAGAAGTATATAAAATGTAGACTGAAAGTATGCTTTCTTCTTTTTAGTTGAAAAGAAGTATACTAATAGAACACTTAAATAAACTTATTTTCTTTTATTTACTTTTTTACTTATCTTATTTTATTTACTCTATAAGCTATTCCACCCAAAAGTTTGTTACTATATAAAGCTGAACATGTTAGTTTATAAGACGTGTGTAATATTATGTTTTTAAAAAAGTATTTAATAAGCTACTCAATCAAAATAGTAAACACAAGTACAAGCCAAGAATACTTAGAATACTTAATTATACTTTTAAGTATATCTCGATCAACAAGTATAGGCCAAATATACTTAGACTTTTCTGTCAGTATAAGTCAAGTAGGCCTATACTTAAGTGCAATTTGAAGTATATTTCTGAGAAGTACATAAAGTATATTTCTGAGAAGTATATAAAAAGTAGACTGAAAGTATACTTTCTTATTTTTAGTTTAAAAGAAGTATACTAATAGAACACTTGAATAAACTTCTTTTTCGTAAGGGCATTGTCACAGCAACCACTGCAATCTTGTCTGTATGGAGAAGTGAGATGTGGCAAGACTGCAGGAAAAGCTTGTCACTTACCGTGTACCATGTAAAAAGTCCTTAATTTTGCTGCCTTCTTTCTGGAATGCCGAGAGCAGGGTTATGCCTTAAAAAGCTGTCTAGACAGTCAGCACACTATGTTTCTGAACAGCGCTTATATGTACAGATATCCCCTGTAGCCGTAATACTGCTGCACCGCTGGAACTGTCAATAGTGACAAATAAACTGCAAACCTAGTAGCACTTATAGAGAGAGCAGATTGACAGAGGGGCTTTATGTGTGTGTGTGGACGCGGTGGGCTAGAGGGATATGGATGTCATGTTGTGACACTTGAAGCTTTATAAACAGCATTAGGAGGAAGAGCTGTCAGACACCTTTAGCTCAGCGATCTCTCACAGCCCTGATGAAGTATAATCCAGCCTTGTGAACCTTGTTCCTAGCAGCAATTCCTCAGACAGGAGTATGATTATATACACACACACACACCGATACATGCCGTTTCTGCAAATGCAGCACTTTTTGGCATGTGTGTCATGAGCAATGAGACACAGTGGTGCACAAACAACATGGGTAACAGCTTATTGTTGAACCTCCTGAAGTGGTTAAAACCATAATCATGCAGTTTATACAGTGTGTACATTAGAGAGCAGAGTGAGACAGAGATTGGAGGGGATTTGAAAAAAGAAAGAATGTAAATGCAAACTTATACATGTATGACTGACAGACTATGCGTGACTATGTATGACTATACATGACATTAAGTTTATTATTTTGTGAAACTGTGTAATCCAAATGGAAGGAAATGTTATATGCAAAATGAAATACATCTTAAATTTAGGCCATCTTATTTTAGTTTATGTGTAGTTTATGTGTAATATCCCAATGAATTATAGATGGGAGAATTCGTAGCTCTGCAGAAATAAGTACAAATTTCAAAGAGTTCTAAAATGTTTCATGCCATTGGGAATCTACTTCAGCATGGTATTTGAGATGAGAAGAGGCGCAAAAACGAGAGGAGATAAGAAAGAGGGATAGAGGCAAATTGAACTACTGGCCTTGGGGCGGGAAACAAAAAAGAATGATGCATTTGTTTTTGGATTATGGGATTAGACTGTAATTCTCACTTTCTGAAAATTGAAAAGTATGTTTAATTCTCCTGTAGGGAAAAGAGGGAGAAAGAAGGACAGACAAACAGAAAGACAGTAGCATGAGACACACACACTCACATAGCATATAAACGTCATACCATGAGCATTAGTACATCAGGAGTGATTTTGCTATATTTGAGTCTGTCACAAACACTCTGTCCAAACAGATAAAGGCTGAAATGGTTCAAGGAAAGTGCAAGAACATCACAGAGAAATGCAGGTTCTTCAGCTGTCTGTTTGTTCTGTTGCTGAGAAAATGGATTCCTGGAATTTGAAATCTACTCCTCTTCCCCCACCTTATTCTTTTTCTCTCTGCCTCATTTTTTTCTCTTAATGTCTATCACTCTCTCTCTCTCTCTCTTTTGCATATTCTGCAAGCTGCCTTTTGATTGCATTTTCATACAGTTAATTAGAGAAGAGATCTTATTGTGAGTCATAAATGGAGATAGAAACCTTATAGTCTTCATTTAGCATTTTGGCTAAACTACATCTCAGTAAATCAGCACCAGCATATAATTTATACACTTTTAGACTGCAATAGGCACTGCTTGAGTGCATGTGTGTGTGTGTCTGTGTGTGTGTTATAGACTGGAGGGGGTGTTCATATCAGTAATGTTTGTAAAACTCAAGTACAAATTGCTTACAGATTTTGAAATGGAAAATTGATCACAGAGAAAACTGAGATAGCGTTGTATAAACAAAATTATATAAAAATGAATGGAAAATGAACGTTCATAAATTTCCCTTCAAGTCCCAGTGCTCTGTGGGGACCTCCGCTCCTTCATTAGGGCTTAGACGATTCACAAAATGAAAATGAGACTGCAGTCCAGATGGAGTTGCTTCTTTCAAGCTCACAACAACAACTTGATTCAGTCATCATCATTACTAAACCTGCACAGACCCAGCAACATGGCAAGCAGTTAGAGGCCGTTCACACAGACCATGTTTTTGCATGGCACTGTGCTGCATTTCCATTGCTTTTCAATGCAAATATGAACTAGAGTAGACCAACATGGACACAGGCAGGAAAAACAGCACGATTGCGAGTATGATGTTGCTTTTATACAAGTGATTTAGTTCCACAAATATGAAGTTAATATTGAGTTAATATTAAGTTATTACAATTTAGGGTATTTCCAGATGTGTTGCCTGTTTTGCTCTGTCAACGTGAATAGATCTGAACAAAACCACTGCAGAACTGTTGCGTGTCTCCGAGCAACACATAGCAGTGGTATTTCTTCCTAAAAGAATCATTGTTTGAATGAATGATTCAGAACTCATTCACAAAGCCATTATCTTGTTTAGTTTCTGAATAAAACTTTTGAACAAATCAGTTGAATGAGTGATTCATTGACACGCTCATATAGACAGTGGGTGCGTCTCAATAAGCTCCCTAACTTCCAGAAAAGCAGAAATATGACATCATTTTTTTGTTTGTTTTTATTTAAAGTACATTATGATAAATTCTTTATTGTTACATATATGTGCAACATTTCAGCCATAAATAAATTATAAATGTTAACTAGATTATGTTCATTACCTGTGAATAGCTATAGCTAGCTATGCATGTTTATGTTGTTAGATTATAATTAAATATTGGTTTGTATTTTAAAAAAAAACATCTATCGAGTGTCATTATGTATATTGAGCTGGCTCACATGATTTATGTTTCGCACTTCAGAACTTCTGTTTAAATGAACATGGTGAGCATTGATGCTCCCTGGTTTTCATTGTGCATTGTGGGACTTTTTAGGGTGCAAATGTTTAGTGCACCGGAAGAATTTTGCGATTGAGACAGCACTTAAAATGGCCAACTGATCATCAACCAAATGACCCTGATCAACGCCCTGACTAGTGAACTAGGGAGCTGATTCCGACGCAACCAGTGTTTAGGTCCACAATGAATCAACGTTTTGAACAAATCGATTCAATTAATCATTCAATGATTCACTCAAAGACAGTGTCTTGTAACCACCTAAATGGCATAACAGTGTCTCACTGAAAAAAAAGTTTTGGAGACTTTTTTTCAGAGACTCTTTCATGAGTTTTCTAGAGCTTCTGTCAACAGAGCTCCTCTGAATCCCTACGTATTATCAGATAGACTGTCAGCACCAGTGGCCACAAAGGGGCTATTTGTGAGCACCCATTTGAGTCATAAAATGACAAATAGAACGCCCTACGGTCACACAGACTTCACATACATGGGCAGACAAAAGCAATGAGTGACCGTACATCCACATACAGTAATGCTTAGGACAGGGCTATGGAAGGTAAAGAATTATTTTAGTCTTAACTGCAAATTACAGTGCATTTATGTGTAGATGTTCTCTGTGAAGATCAAATCCTGGTGTATGTAAAGAGTGTATATTCACAGAATATTCTAGCTGACACTAGGCATAAACAAATAGCCTTATCATAATTGTCTTTTCATTTTGCACCAGATCAGCAAAGCTGAAATGTATCCACTCATTGATCACACCGAGAACGATAACTATAACAATAACTAACTATAGCATCCACACCAGAGGACAATCATTTTCTGTCTATAAAAAGCATGCTGCAGTTTTTTCGTCGACTGCTTTAAATGTTTGAGCTCATTAAGATTCTGATTGGCTGTCAATGTTTTGTGTAGTTTTTCAACTGGATTTTTCTTTTTTTTTCTTTTGAAAAAGCAAAAAGCAAACTAAAGATATTCTTCTGTGTTGTTATTGTTATAGAAGTGATGGGAGAAACCAAGCTTTTTCGAAAATTTGGCCAAACTAATTGCTTCGCAATGTTATACACCGTTTCGAAGAGCTCAAATTTTTGCACACGCTGGTGGTGACGTGGACTTCCCTACTCTCATAGAATCAGAACGATTGTTAATACTTATACATTTATCATCCATACAGTAAATACAGTTATCATCCTTGGTGTGAACGGGCCTTAACTGTAAGAGTGTGTTTGTGTTTGGATACGCTGCAGGAGCATTTCCACTACTAACCATGATGTCCATGAAAAGTGACATCTGTTGATGGAGTATGTCAGGAACACTCAACAACTTTACCTCTCCACCATCTCTCTCTCCGCCTGTCCACATCCAGGCCTGAAAAATTGGTCCTAGCATGGCAGTCCTGCACCCTGTGACCATCATTAACAGCTCATGCTGTGACAGACAGCACCTCCATGGCTCGATCACCACTCACAGTGTAAACTTTTGCCCTCTCATTGCCAACCAGCAAAAGAAATCCCACATCAGAGGAACCGAGGAGAACTAGCTGTGTTAAGACCGCACTGTGCATATCAAACATGATGAGCTGCCGCTCGTAGCTTCAGTTGATCTTAGCACTTTGAAAAGTTGTTTTTTGTGTTGTCAGGCTTCCACATTACGTGGGTTACGCTCAGTCAAGCGCGGCTCACTGGAATCAGATCATTGTCATTAATACAGCTGGAACGAGATGCCACCTAGATGCACAGATACACAAATTAGCATGCCGACATGCAGTCAAATCTGATTTGCTGTTGTCTTAACAACAAAAGCCTCCCCAGAACTGGCTAACATCTTAGTTTTCAAACCCCCTTAAAGACATTTTTGATGAACTATTAAGGCCTTGTTGAATATCTTAGATAAAAGAGTAAGAGGAGAAAGGAGGGGCAGGTGTGGTCTAATCAGGTCTCTCATGCAGGGTAATTGGCAGCGCCGTCTGCCTAATAGAATTAGTGCAGCTTGCTTTGTTCCTCACACTTCGCTTGCTAATTATGCTGGTTAGGTTGAAAGGTATGTGACCTACACCCTGAACCATCCCACACCTGTGGTGTTGTACAAGAAATACGTCTGTCACATCAATTTTAGGAGTAGTAAATAAAAAACCTAGAGGAGCATGTACACAGAAAAAACACAATAATGCACTTAAATTAGCACTACTGGTCACAGCTCATTTTAAATGTAATAAAATAAGGTTTTATGTTTCTGATATTTTATTAGAAGTGTCAAAATGAAAGATTCTTTCTTCTGTGGAACACACTAGTCCACTTTAGACATTAACTAAATTTGCAACTACAGTACGTCAAATAAAAAATTGCGAGTATCTCAGAATTGCGTGATATAAAGTTGCAATTGCGAGTTAAAAAGTCAGAATTGCGTGATATAAAGTCGAAATCGTGTGTTAAAAAGTCAGAATTGTGAGATATAAACTCGCAATTGTGAGAAATAAACCGAAATTCTGACTTTTTTTCTCAGAATTACATGTTTATTTCTTGCAATTCTGACTTTATATCACACAATTCTGACTTTATACCTCACATTTCTGAGAAATAAAGTTGTGAAATAAAGAACGCAATTGTGAGATAAAAAGTCGCAATTATCTTTTAAAAATGTTTTATTCTGTGGCGGAAACAAGCTTCCATTGTCTACATATACTCTAATGAGAGTAATGCTGAGCTCACACTGCACGATTTTAGGCCCGATTTTCACTCGCCAACAGGTTTTGTGAAATCGCCGACAAATGCCCGAAATCATGACAGTCACGCAGTGTGAATTATCAAAGATGCGATCTGAGAGAATCAAAGATGAGTCGCCAATGCCCGTGAGATATTTGGCATGCTAAGTAAATTTCCTTACCATTTCTCACATGTGTTTGGTTGTGAAGCGGACCCGACAGAGTTGTCTGCGATTCTTCCTCTTTAAAAGTCATGCAATGTGAAACCCCCTGTCGCCGATCCATTGTGCAGTGTGCACACAGCAGCAACTGAATGTTACCCCAGAGAGTCGTGCAGTGTGAAAAGAACTGTGATCTGACTACTTTGAAAATCGTGCAGTGTGAACTCGGCATAAAGGCAAGCCCACACTACAGAACTATGAGACTACATGAATCGCCATGGTGCTCACACTACACAAGTTTTCTTGTCGTCTGTCATCTTCTTGTTTTACCGGTGCTCATACTACACAACACATCGCTGATAACATGGACCAACTACAAGATCTTTGGCAAAGCAGCAACCCTAGACCAACAACGAAATAACATGTTCTCACATGAATTCACACAAGACTTTAGAGAACCGCTCATGCTCGCTGCCAAAGTCATATGTGCAAAAAAAAAAAAAAAAACGTAGAAATCTGTGTGCGACAGCAGAATCCAGCCAAAAGTCATGTAGTCTGAGCCTGCCTTTAGCTTACATGTTGCAAATGAATGAGTGTAACTTGATATGTAGTTGCAAAGTTACTTAATAGAGTTAGTAGTTAGTAGAGTTTAATGTGGACTATCGAAATAACAGTTTTGGTGCCCAGTGACTTTATTTGTATGGGAAAAAAAACTGAGACATTTCACACAATAACTTCATTGATGTTCCACAGAAGAATAAGAGTCATAAAGGTTTGGAATGACATGAGTAAATGATGAGAGAATTAAAAAAATGTTGGGTGGTCGACTTAAACTGTTTGAATGTGTGAGGCTTCTGATTCATATAGCCGCTCTAGGTAAATAACTTGGACAACAATAAAATGCAGTAAATAGTTAAACTATTTGTGCTACAAACCAGTGTCTTTATGATAAATGAAATAAATGGAGGGAAAAAAATATGATATCAAATACCAATCTGCAACTTCAAGCAATATTCAAGTCTTGCACGTTCAAGTTACAAATGGCCGCGCCCACTCTTACGTTAAAAATAAGGTGCACAGGAACGCATTGGGAGAGAGATGGGATCGGGACATTCAAACCTGCATCTTCATGAACAGCTGTTTTTATGTGTCATAAAATAATTACCCACTGGGCCACAGCTCTGGCACAAACAAACAGCTCTGTGTGGTTATTTAAAACCCTGCAATTTCAGTTTTAACACACTTGTATCCGTTAAAACACCCGCTGTGACTCATTCTGTGGATTTGGTTAAGCGGTATTTTCTTAACAAAAAACACCACATTTGCAGAAATGTGGCAGATAAGTAGGACATATTAGTTAAATAAATAGCCATTTTACTCTAAAAGCAGGACAACATTACAACAAGGACGACACTGTCTGTACACGCATCGGTTTGTGTGTTTTTCTCTCAAACACACACAGAAACCTGCTTCCACATCATTGCCAGAGAGTGGAATCCGCTTCTGTCTCTGTGGGTGTCCTCAGAGCAGCAGAGAGATTGCCAACATCCATATTTGACGGATAGAGACAGAGAGCGGGAGATACTGAAAGAGTGCGAAAATCAGACTGACAGAGTTTGCCTAAATTCAATATTTCTGTTATGCATTTTCATTTTATAATCCAGAGGGTAGCATATGGAGCTAAAGAGACTGAATCACACAGTGAGCAAAATGAAGTGGGAAGGAAAAGAAATTACAAACTGAGTGAAATATGAAATATGAATACCATGCCCTGCCATATAAAGGAAGACACCTGCCAGAACCGATGTGAGATGGCGGAGAGCAAGTACACGGCTCAGAGCTGCTGAGAGAGACGTAGAGGAGATATTCCTGTCTGGGAGATTATAAAAATTAATGTGATGAAGCTCAGACTTACTACTCACAAATTAATTTTAATGTTGTCCACCCTGCTGACCCACATTAGTTCAATCTGGTGTGATACTTAAACCACACTGGTGAATATTGAGAAACCTCTATAAATGAGGTTGAGAAACAAGTTGAGAAACCTCGATAAATGGTTTTCTTTTTTCTTTTTTCTTTTTTTTGCCCCATCAGTAAGGCTCAAGTTCCCACTTCATCAACACCAAACCTGATATTTTACACTTCATATAATCTACATTAATATTATTGAAATAGCCAGTATTATGCAATGATTCACAAACCGTTAATACTGTGGGTGAAAAGACTCACCATGTAGCTTCCATTCGAACTATGCACTATATTCATCAAATTTGACAGTGGCAACTCTCAGACAGGTAGCTTTCAGTGGCAAAGTGGATTGATGTAATTGTCAGATGTAGTGCACTACAAATTCAAACAAGAGAACCAATCAAAAGCATCAGAATAGCATCGCTTTCCTAAACAGCCTTTAAATGGCAGTAAACATTGTGCACATCAATAACAGGCAAAGCAACAAATTCATAATATTCAACATCCTAGCTTTTTACAGAAATGTTTCAGATGTAACCCCTTTTGTAATCATTAACATTTTCATAAGTAACTGTAATTTAAGTACACATTTTTTCTCACTTACTGTAACAGATTACAGTTGTATTTACTTTGTTATTAAATTGCGTAACGCCATTACATATAACTAGTTATTCCCCAACACTGCTAATAAGCAAGAATGACTTTGATAAACATCAAATTTGTGTTTTGCTGAAGTAAGAGTTGAACTTTCTTATAACACTTATAACACTGTCTATAATGTTGCAAAATATTTCTATTTCAAGAAATGTCTCTTGAGCACCAAATCAGCTGATTTCTGAAGGACCATGTGATACTGAAGACTGAATTGCTGCTGAATATTCAGCTTTGCCAGGAATAAATTACATTGTAAAATATACAGAAAACAGTTGTTGTTTTTTAAATGGTAACATTTAGTGTGTTTCATTTCATTCTCACAAACGTATGCATATTTTAGTTTAGTTTTTTTCTTCATATAAAAGTAACTGAATGTAATTTTAAGGGATCAATATGATGATTTCTGTTTCATATATAAAATCGAAATATTTTGACGTACCCCCTGTGCGCCCCTCCCATGGGAATCTCTGGTTTAGAGTCATTAACTGTAACAATTGCTTTTGATCATGATCATAATATATTTGTTGTAATAAATAATTCTAAAGACTATAAAAGTATTGATTAGATAAGACTGGAACATGCTATCAAAGCAACAATGATTGCGGCCTATGTTCTCTGAGTAGCCCACATTATGTATTATTACTTCCTCATTGAGATACTATCAGTTCTCTTGCTATTTGCTGTGAACTGCACATTTAGTGCATAAAAGCTTTCTGTTGCAAGAAATACCCAGTAATAAGGTGATTTTCTTTGATTTTGTCATATCTTAGGACATTTCGTTCGTAACGGACCCTTGAATCAAATATTATAAATCAAGAAAAAAATATGGCATAAAAATGTGTGTGAGCTTGAGTAATTACACAAACATCTCATATTAAACAGCTATTCTGATCAGGTTAAGCGAGACCTGATGTAATCTAATCTGCCCCACAGCACCGTTAACACAACACATTTCTTCACAGTCTGAGCACATTGATTTATATTCAGCTCTCACACAATGAGCCTTGTTTATGTGTGTGTGTGTGTGTGTGTGTGTGTGTGTGTGTGTGTGTGTGTGTGTGTGTGTGTGTGTGTGTGTGTGTGTGTGTGTGTGTGTGTGTGTGTGTGTGTGTGTGTGTGTGTGTGTGTGTGTGTGTGTGTGTGTGTGTGTGTGTGTGTGTGTGTGTGTGTGTGTGTGTGTGTGTGCATTTGAAGACGTGAAGGAGGCTTCTTAACAAGCAAGCTGAGTTAAACCCTTTTCACACTGTGAATGAAGCATCTCAGCCATGTCCGTTGTGGCACCGAGCTGTGGCACTGATAAAACCTTTAATATGCCATTTTATTTACACACACACACTCACCTTCTTAGTGTGTGTAGAGCCTGATCTTTCCTTTCTTAAAAGCGGTGAAGCAGAGGAACGGTTTGCATTTCAATCCAGATCCGTGCGTGTCCTCTGCTCCTCACCGCCCCTTGAGGATTTTGCCTTCTGCTTTCAAATGTCTGTTTTGGAGGCATGATAGAAAATTTGATTGCAATTTGCAGCACATGCCATTTGAATATAACTGTCTTCTCTTCCGCTTTCTGACAGGCCTCGGTTCTTCAGACTGAAAAATAATCACTCTGAGTCTGAACACACACGGGAACCCAAACATACACGCCTACAAACAAGCATGTTACCTTGAAAAGATCTATGGAGGCTGTTCGCAGCCTGTGTTTAAGAGTCCCAGCAGTGCCCATCAGACGGCTCTAATTGCTGCTTTTCCCAGTGTTTGGGATGCTGCATTTCCTGTCTGAATATGATGCAGAGGAGGGGGAATGATGGGAGCTTTATGACAGATTCGTCCGTACTTCGTATTTCTGGGTAAATAGAGCTTGCGAGCGAATGTGTCTGAGTTTGTGACAGGCAGTGTAATTCTTCCTAAAACTGAAAAACATTGCCTCCTGAGATCTGGACTTACATTCTCATAAACACACACAACACAAACAGAGACGTGAAAGCATGCCCACATACATGTACGCACAAAGACACCTATACTCACTGCAAGGATGTGACAGCAATCAAGGTAAAGAAAAAGAAACTGAATTTCTTATTTGTAAAGGAAGCTGGGCTGGAAGGTAGTATCCAAATTTTGAAGCGTAGACATTAGGAGGACATCTGACCTACATTGTCGACCTATTTAACAGCTCAGTTGCTGGGTGGCCACAGGAGATTGGTATCTCTATCCCTGTATGAATTCTCAGCTAGACACATATGTATATATTTGCTTTATATGGGGTCCGATAGAATTACACTGCAAATATAATCTCTTAACCAGTATTTTTAGACTGTTTTCCAGCAAAGAAATCTAAGCAAAGTTGCATCTAATCATTTTCAGAGAATATATCTTGAATCTACCAAACTTACAGAGATATAGTGAGGGTTATGCTTAAAATAAGAGAAAATGCCAATGTCGGATGAAAAATAAACTTAAAGATATATTATTTGCATCTCGTTTTAAGGATATGAAATGAAGAATCTGGAATGAAAATCAAAAATGTTATTTGATGACATATACTGTATATGCAATTCATGCAATGCCTTGAATACACCTGTTCTGTGATGAGCATATTTCTGAAATAAAATGTCTTTTGATATTTTTTGGGGTGGTGTAAAGTCAAACATGTCATGATTATACAGATGTCCTGATATCATTATGAAAGGAACAGTCACAATAAAACACTGAAAAATGTGTTGGTTTAACCATGTATATAATTTCCACATGTAAGTTACACAAACATAATTTCAACATTATGGAATTAAGTTATTTTTAAATGACTCGATTAAGTAGTCTCAACATGATTTTATATGGTTCCCTGACAGGAATAATTTATTTGATTTCATATGTCTATGATCTATAAATTATAACATTTACATTGTACATGTACTCGTTCAGCAGATGCTTTTATCCAACGCAAATTACAAATGAGGAATACAAGCAATTCATCTTAAAGAAGCAATAAACGCGAGAAGTGCTAGTAATAATAGTTTCAGGTACAAAGGCAGGGATAAAGGAATAGTGAGACCATAGAAGAATTTTCATGGATTTTTTTTTTACAATATGCAGTTAGCTAGCTCATGAGAAAGCAATAGCACATACAGTATTAGCATATGCTAAGTATATGCCCTTTAAGTAAAGCAGCATAAATAAAAATGTTATGTATCCTCATTCCTCAACCTAAGAAAAAGCTCCACTCTTCACCTCTATGGTAACCCAGTCTACTTTAATCCTCTCTCCATTAAGTTGAATGCAAATGCATTCTGGGGACTAAATTTTCAGTAATGTCAACAGCAAAAATCATTTTCGAGTACTTGATTAGTTCACATTCGCCCAATCAGTGGATTGCACATTTTATACAATTGCATTCTTTGAAAGATCAAACAATAATATCAGACAATATGTTTTTCCAGTATTTTCGGTGAAAAGGGAAATTCTTAAACAGAAAACCTTAAACAGTTTGGCATAATATTTTATTATTATTTCTTTGAAAAAAAAACAGTAAAGCAATTTTTTTTAACTTTTCAGGCCATCCATCCAGGGTGTTTCCCTGCCACTGACTCAAAACTCCTGGAATAGGCTCCCGCTTACTCGCCACCTTCCATAGGACAAGCGGTTTGGCAAATGGATGGATTTGTCAGTCAAATCAAAGTCAACCAACATGCAAAATCAATATACAAATTCTGCATTTCTAAGAATGTGGCACATGTGTTTTAAACTAGATTTTCAAGTATTTTCCCTTTTATTTTGGACACTTTTATATGTCATTGCCCCACAAGCATGTGAAATGTTGCTATATTCTTCTGTGTCAGTTCATGTCAGGTTTCACATAATGCACGATTTGTGAAGACTGACCTTCAATGAGTGCTCTCCCGTATAAAGAACAGCACTGTCAGTCTGTCCGTCAATTCTCCTCCCAATCAACTGTCAGGTCATCCTGAAGATCTGATCAGCAGTCATGGATGGATTAAGACATTCCTGGCCTCTAGGCATAAAAGCATTCAGTACACTGCCTTTCAACCTTCAGGATTCGAAAGGAGAAAAAAAGTTTACAGGACGAACAACACATTCTTATTATGGGGAAAGTACATAAGCCTCTTGACACTATCTGCCTATTCTTCAAACGACTCTGGAGTAAATCGTTCGTTAATGAGCGAAACTCTCCACCTAGAACACTGACCCTGACTGAGACTCGATAATGAGCTCTCCTGTTAAGAAATGGAGCTGCCGCTCTTTTAAACAGAATCTCTCAATATTGGCATTATCTGCAACACTGGTTCAGTAACTCTTCTATGTCTCAATAACAGTAAAGTCACTGGAGACTGATCTCTCGTGCTGGACTTTACCAGTCTTTGGCATCAGTGCTGCAATGTTGGCCTCAGCCTGCTCCTCATTATTAGCTACAATGGTCATTCTGGGTCTTTCTTTAGAGGTTCAATAGAGTCCTTGCGCAGTCCGGGTTGCTTACCTGGCATCTTTTAAACTCGAATTTAATTTGGTTGATTATTGGATTTTGTTAATTAAAACAACATACTTGACAATTATCTGCACTTCCTATCTTTACAAACCTGAATACACTTGGTTATTTCAAATACACACAAACCATAATACAGACTACAAATCAGTCAGAAATCAGTCAGCTTATTGAACCTTTAGACAAAATGGTGTACGTTTCTTTTTTTCTTTTTTTCTTTTTGAGCCAATTGATAAATCAGCCTTTTATGGCTCATATAGCATGATATAGGAGAATATGAAGCTTATACTCGAGGAAGAAAACAAATACCTCAGTTTTATTCAGAGGCCCAAACTGAGCAAAAAACATGCAATTTCATGATCAAAGCTCTGTAGTTTTTATTGCGAGAAAAAACATATAATGTAAATGTAAAACAATGATGTCTGAGTTATGAACAAACAAATGTTCCTCAAAAGCATGTTGTATTTGATACTCACATTTTAACGTGATTTTTCAAAGAAAAATTATGTAAAGGTGCTTCAGTCCAGTAAATGTCCATCTGGAAATATTACTAACAATATAAATGTTATTCTTACATTTATTTTATAAAAATCAGTAAAGATTTCAGAGCAAAAAGACCTGTGTATCATAAGTTGCTGCCTTGTATTTTTAAGTACAATAAACTTAGATGTTTAAGTCATTTCAACTTAAATTGCATTAAACTGACTTAAAAAATTTGTTCTAACTTATAAAAAAAAAGTTATTCACTTATTTTGACAAGTTAAAGCAATGTAAAAACACGTTATAACTTATTGATCATACAATTTTTTACATTGTAGACATTTTCAAATTTGTACATGCTAAAAAGGTATGAACTATCAATCAATGTACAGTAGACGATTGTGTACAACAGGTTTTTCAGGAAAGTTTTAATTATGTTAATAATTTAGAGGCCTTCAAAATTTGCATATAAGATACAGTAGGCTTTATAGGGTTAATTGCCCCATTGTGTGACTGTTAAAACTAATTGATTAAATACAACTTTAGTTTGGATAAGGTCAGCATGCAAACCTGCTTGTTCCACTTGTTAGTTCACAGATGTGGATGAATTATTTGCAATCAAATGATAATTTATTCATTATAACAACAAAAATCTGTTAGCAAAGGTGTTTCTAAGCTTCACAGTAGAAACACGGTCATGACTCATGTTTCATTAAAAAACAATCAATCAATATATTTATTTATATCTCTATCGCTCTCTCTCTCTGTATATATATAAAGTGTGTGTGTGTGTGTGTGTGTGTGTGTGTGTGTGTGTGTGTGTGTGTGTGTGGGGGGGGGGGGGGGGTCTGTAGTTCCAATTATTAGTTTAAGGCTGCGATGACAAGAACACGCAGCCTGTGTGCGACTGACGCAACTCAGTCACAATGAGAGATATCAAACTGGACTGTAGAGAGAGCCGTAGTGCACGTTCCTGGATTTACACAGGCAAGTGTATGCAATAGGGAGTCACTCTGATTTAAGGGCCAGACTCTTGATTGATCCATCTGAGGTCTGCTGCGAGATGTGATCTGACAGCAGTTTCTTTGGGCTCCTCAGAGCACAGCAGAGAATCATCAGCATTCCTCTGCTCCGCTCTCTCCATCATTATAAGCTCCTCCACGTTTCATTTGATTCCTTTATCCAATCAATAACCTGCCAAACAAAATACCCCTTGTTTAGCATAAAAACACCATTGATAATCAAGAAGAGACAGGGGAAGGAATAGAGACAGAGATGACGATTTTAGTCTTAGCCTTTTATCAAACTATCAGGTGATAGTGTTTATATCTTGGGACGACACATATGATATAAAAGATTGATTAATAAGATAAAAAAGGTCACTGGTTCAAAATCGACAATTCCATTTTTTAAATAAACCTATTAAAATAGCAGCTGGTCATCAGTAAATATACAGGGGCACATTAACTATCTAAAAGTGTTGTTGCAGATTGTAAACCTTGTCAACCTGGCTCATGAATATTAATTATATTACAAAAAATGTGAATTCCTCACTCAGTATTTTTCTCTTGTTTTACAGAACAAATATGCAAGCATTTTTAATTCAAGATTTACTTGAGAAGTAAAATGACATTAGATAAGAGGTCTTGTTTGTTTTATTAAGTTTAAGTTTATGCTTAAAACAGGAAAAATCTACTTAAAAAAAAAAAACTTAATTCAAATATAAGAGGTTGCAGGTTCAACATTTACAATTATTTTTTAAGTAAATCCATTAAAATCGCAACTGATCATCATTGACATCAATGAATAATGGGTCACTGGAACAAACTGGAAAAAAAAGTGTACAGAAGGCCACATTATAAACCATTTCAGCCTGGCTCATGAATATGAATTAAGTGATGTAACATTTGCCCAATAGTTGTTATAGATTTGGTAACACTTTAGAATAATGGTCCGTCATTAATAAGTAATGCAGGACTAATGAGTAGTACTACATTAACACTTCAGCTATTAACTAATATGGAAACAAGCTTAACTAATCAGTAAGTAATATCGCAATTAGGACTTATTAGGTAATAAATAATTACTTAATGAGATTGGCATCATTAAGAATAGGTAATTATGACAAATTATAAAGAATTACTAATTCATTACTAATCACAACATTAACGTGTCTGAGACGTTACCAATTGTCTTTTTGTGTTACCAATTTGTCATAAAATGCATCTAATTACTCAAGTGTTACCAGTCACTATGCAGGAACTACTAGTGATCTGGACCACTATTATAAAGTGAAAAAGATGTTTTCACTTTGAAATAATGGTCCAGATCACTAGTAGTTCCTGCATAGGTAACACTTGAAAAATGATCTATTTTATTACTATATTCAGAGTAAAAATTATGACTGATTACATCTCAGATACATGATAATGTTCTTTATAATTTGTCAGTTAATTAGTTCATTTGTTATTAATGAGGCTAATCTCATTAAGTAATTATTGATTACCTAATAAGGAATTATGTCCTAAATTTGATACTACTTTCTGATTAGTTAAGCTTGTTTCTATATTTGTTAATAGTAGTAGCTTAAGTGTTAATGTAGTGCTACTTATTAGTCCTGCAATACTTCCTACATAGTTACTTATTAATGACGGACCATTATCATAAAACTGTTACCAAAGATTTTCTGAAAGTGGGTATAGCTAAAAAAAAATTTCTTTATATACTGAGGCCAATCAAAGTGAGCAACATTCTTTAAAAAAAAAAAAACAGTTATTATTGTCAAAAAATACAGAGAAAAGGGCAATAATAATATACAATGGACAAAGGTATAATTTCTAAAAATAGGTGAGTCAGTTATAATGGTTTCTATGCCAACGCTAATGAGTTTATGCCAGGACACATTTGGTCACATGGTTCTAGGTACTGCTACTGACTAGATAAATGTATAATGAACTTTCTGGTGAGAGGAGGATTTAGAGCCCAATACCCTAAAATAGCTTACTGCAACCGCTGCTTTGAGCAAGCGGAAGAGAAATCCCACAATGACAGATTTTTAAGGGGACTAGATTAAAAACAGTGTGGCTGAAGCCCTTCTAAATAAGGTCCAGAATTGCCTACCTATGGACATTGAGGACATACACTAAAGGGTGACACACAATAGGACTTGAGAGACTGTGTGGCAGAGGTAAGCACACTATCAGTGTATTAGGATAAGGGGAGTACGCTGCCTATAAATGCTGAGTGACACAGAGGGTCACTGTAATGGCATCTCTGAGGATTGTAGATCCTTATCTCTCTGGGGGACATCGCTCGCTTTCTTTCTTTCTCTCTCTCTCTCTCTCTCTCTCTCTCTCTCTCTCTCTCTCTCTCTCTCTCTCGCTCGCTCGCATGCGCCATTAGCACATCTCTGTGCCGATAAGGTCTCTATGCAGGTCTAATTGTGAGGAAGTGTGCGAGAGCTTTGTGAGTTTCTTACCCAAGGGTGCAAGATCTGAGAGCGCTGGTCGTCCTATATCAACCTCTAGCAGAGTGACTTCCTCACGCACACACAAGTATAGACCCTTTATTGTTGTAGTTAATCAACTTAATTACCAGATGATAATGCCTTCGCTCAATCTCTATGGCAGCATTTGTGTCTTTCATCGATGTGTGTCCATGTAGGTATTCTACTGTTGAAGTGTGTGTGGGTGTTTAATTTTAGCACACTGATGGGAGGTGTAAAGTATTGGAACCAATGTGAGTGACAAACTAGATGATTTCCCATAATTGCTTTGGGCACCGCTGCTTTGATGTAGCAGCTGTACTGCGGCAAGGTTCTCAGAATGGCTGCTTGTCAGTCTTCCACCATTCCCATACATTATTTCATGAAGAAATAATCTGATTATGGCATAATCCATTGAGCAGGTTCATCTTGCACACTGGATTAGTCTCTTTTTAGGCACAATGAGATTAGTTTTTGTGGCGACACACTCACTTCATTTAGGAATTTATCTTAGATGATGTGCAAGGTTCCCGCGCAGATCGCCTATCTCGTCTTTTCTCCTCTCGTCTCTTCACTTCTCTTCTATCGTCTTTTCTTGTCTCGTCTCATCTCATCTACTCTCGTCTCCTCTCATCATGTCGCGTCTCTTCTCTTGTCTCTTGGTGACAGAAACAGAAAAACTACAAAAATAACGCAAGTAGGTATAAATAAGAATACAGGATATGACAGAAGGAAAAAAAGACTAACTTTGTCTTTGTGAAAAAGAGGAGTGCTTAATTGTATTGAATATGCACTTTCTTAAAAGTATATTTTGAACAAACAAAAAAACCTGTAGCAGATAATATACAATTAAGGAAATAAAAGATCACTTTAATAACAATGCTTCTTAACACACTTAAGTACACTTTTAAAAAATGCACTTTGTGACAATGTCAGATTAAAAATTACTTGAAATTACACATTGTTTTTGAAATTATATTTTGCCATGCTTTAAAGAAGTCCAATTTTTGTGTTGAATAGTTATATGTGTGTTATTCTATATTACATTTAGAGTTAATTATATTTTAAGTCTACTAAAGTGTACTAAAAGTGTGATTACAAATATATTTAAATACATGACATACAAGTTTTGATAGAAATGAAATTAAAGTATTTTTTTTAATGCTTTTCACAACATTCAGTAGTACACTTTAACTATATTTCAATGGAAGTAATTATGAAATGGCATATAAAGAAGTACTTAAGTGGGTCAAAAAGCACTCTAAAATTCAGCTAATTGAATTTAATAGAAACTTAAACTAGGAGTGTTTGATTGGAGTTGGAGCTGAACCCTCCAGAAGCAATGTTGGCTACCCATGATTTGTTATAATGAACTGTAATACATTTTAATTTCATTGCAATTAACATGCAATTTATGTGTCAGAAAACATTGAAGTAGAGAACAATGGTGATTTCAAACTGCGTTTTTGAGACTGTCTTTGGAACACTGCCGTTTTAAGGAGAAAATACTCAGCAATGGTGTTGACTTATGAATTTGCACATGGTTTTTCTTATAAAAACACCACATAGACGTATAAACAACAATAAAAACTTGATTTTCACCACAGGGAGTCTTTAAATGTTCATGAGGAAGATGGCCTGAGGGGGAAAACTTGTGCCTGGATGTTCTAGTGCTCAACGCTCTGAAGTGAGTGTTCAAAGAGGCAGTGGCCTGAGTGTGTGTGATTTCTTCGCTGTGGAGATGTACAGCTCTTGGAGGGTGGGCAGTGGAGCACCAATAATCTTCTCAGCAGTCCTGACAGTCCATTGCACTTTCCTTCTGTCCGATTTGGTAGCTGAACCAAACCAGATAGTTACAGAGGCACACTCAAAGACGGCTGAGAACTGTATCAGCAGCTCCAGGGGCAGGTTCAATCATTGACTGGCGTGGAAAAAACTCAAACCTAAACTTTTCAGATATGCTTGCCAGTTTTGTGTGCTATATCAATCGGATGGTCTGGACAGACATGGTGGGCACTCCTGTGAGTGGGCCGTCTGAGGCTTAAACTACTCTCAATAAGACCATTATTGCATTCAGCTTCTTTAAACAGTGCAGATGTCATGATATTTAAGATCTCATGATGTAAGCAATAAAAGTTATTTACTGCATCACACACTAAACAAGCTAAACAAAGACTATAAGGTAAAGTACACGCATTGTATTGGGAAACTTATAGACAGCTGTTGAAAATCATTTTTTCTTGCTGAAGTTATTGACATGGGTTTCAGCTAAACAGATGTGTGAGATGCAATTTTTGCCCTTGAGATAAAACAGTATTGCATGCTGGGAAATCAGACTTTCAGAATATTTCTCTGCCATTAACTTCTGGTGAGAATGTCGGCTCTTTTCATATTTTTACAATCAAAGAAGGGCACAGTTTTGTTTTGCTTTGTCGCATATGATTATACAGGTAATTTTCAGGAAGGATGAAATTGTCCTTTGATGAACAACTCTGGTACTCAAGTGCTTTGTCATTCAGTCCTCCACACTTTTCTGCTCGCTGACCCTCGGAAAACAAGTGGCGTAACTGTGAAAAGGCAGGAAAAAGTGGATGAGGTTGACATGGGATAAACATTTAAATTATTCCCTTAGTCGCCCACGTTGGTTCTAATATTGCTATTTGTTTACAGCAATAAATGTTGTATATTATACCATGGTTTATGAATGACAAATCAGTAACTTTTTTACAAAATGTTCCATTTGAACAGTGTTATATAGGTAACATGAACTAAAAATTATGAAAGCATTTTTTAAATCCTAGTAAATGTTAAATTCAACATTTAGTAATACACCATTAAAATCAAACGTTGCATCTGGTAATATTATTTAATGGACTTGAGCTAACATGAACTAACAATGAACAATTGTATTCTTATTATCTAACATAAACAACTCTGAAATTCTTTATTCTGATTGGTCAATCACATCATTTAAGGTCAGTTATTCCACGATAATGGCAATTGGCAATAGCAACACTTAGCCTACATAATGAAGTCTCATCCAAATTTGAGGCCGGTTCTTCTTTCATGTCTCTCGCTCTCTCTCGTTTCATTCAAGCTGGTGCATTGAGTGTAGCCTATTTATATAGTGAAACCGGAGGACTAGTAGGCCTATCTATATTATAGCCTATACTATTGTTGTTGAAGTGTTCATCTTGTTGCTAGAACTTTTGCTTTGTACACTGTAATGAATTATAAGATAATAAACAGGTAAGATTTCTTCTAAAATCAATAGCCTATGTCCCTGTCACTAGGCCTATTTATTTGGAGAACTGTAGGCTATAACTTAAATGTAGGCTATGTCTTGTTTGAACTTGTCTGTTCGTCTAAGCTGCTTGCTAGGAGCTGTTATTCTTCAAGGATACGTTTAATGAGCTAATACAATATTTCAACTCAAACCATGTTGTGTCTAATTATTTAGTCTACTTATGTGGTAAGTAACCTTGTACACCCAATTGGGGTTTCATTTGTGATAACAACCGGCTGGGTGTACTGTACATTATCAATTAGGCCTACTTAAGAATTACTGTAAAAATGCTCATTGTTAGTTATAAGTTAATGAATGAACTAATGGGACCTTATTGTAAAGTGTTATGGACAGTAAATGATCTGTGTGCAGGGGTTCCGCGGCTGGTGTTCGGGGGCCGGTGGGACTGTCTGACTGCGGGAGATTCGTGCTCTAGTGACGAGGCGTGCAGCCCGCGCTTGAGAACGCTGCGGCAGTGCGTCGCGGGCGGCGGGAGCGTGAAGCTCGGTCCGGGAGCGCGCAACCACTGCGAGAACGCGGTGACGGCCCTCCTGTCCAGCCCCCTGCACCTGTGCCAGTGCAAACGGGGAATGAAGAGAGAGAAAAACTGTCTTAGCATCTACTGGAGCCTCAAGCAGTCCGTACTGCACGGTGAGCGAATCCATATTCATAATATTACTTTGTCGCATACTAAGCACCCGCTCGCACAATGATGCAATTACAAGTTCTAATGCCCACACACCCACGCGGTCCCCGGAAACCACTTCAATGGATGCTAATTAGACGCTGCGTTTTAATATGCTAACCAGTTTAGCATTATAGAAGCATTACTTCAAACTGAACTTTTACCTGTGACACTCTCATTAATTCACAGACACAAAATACTCTGTTACCATAGCCACAAAAACCCTGTTTGTTTTTGCGTTTACAGGGCTGAGCTTGGTGGAGAATTACCCCTATGAGCCTGTTGAGCGGGGCTTTGATTATGTTCGCCTGGCCTCCATCGCTGCAGGTCAGTGATTTTCACAGACACACTATGCCGATTATGTACTATGATGTTGGATCTGATATTTGGATCTGATCACGATGTGTTTTGTCACTTCTATGCCAAGCATTAGCAATGAAGAGTTATTAATAGGGCAGAGCTTAATAGCCTACAACAGCAAAACATGAGCACTTTGTTTAATGTACTTGGATATAACATAGCTGGAGTTCATCGACACTGTTGATGATAAACTGCGTTTCCTACTAAACGAGGCATGCATTAGGGACCTGTCAAGAACAGAATAAACATTTCGTTGTGGGCCGAAGACTCTCAGATCAGACCTAACAAAGACTAAACGGTCGAGTGATTTATTTCAGAATTCTGTTCTCTAATAAGGCTTTTTGCTCATCACTCTCTCATCTCTCTCTCCCATCTCATTATGTTCCCTCAAAATAGCAGCACACCAAGTTTAGAAACTTATTTTTGGAGGAGCCACATGACTAAAACTGTCAGTTTGTCAGCCTCAGTTTATGGGGTGCTTCAGGCATGAGCTGAATTTTATGGACCCCGAGGGCAGCACATAATGATCCATTTACTCATCATCTCTCGTGTGTGCACACACTCATAGACACACTTGAGTCCAAGCAGACACACATAAAATAACATTTAAACTCTTGGGGATAGGACAGAGAACGATTTCCTCAAAGTAATGGAAGTAATGTCGGTCATTCATGCGTGACTTTTAATGATGGCTGCTCTCAACTCTCAAACACAGAGAGCGTTTAACAAGCTGGCTTGAGACAACAAAGATCAAACAAAAGTGTGGAAATTAGAAAGAGGAGGGGAGATAGACACATAGAAATAATAATAAAAGAGACAAAGAAACTGTTAAAAATTTAAGAAATATATATTCTCAACATTATAATTATCTTGTAACTGGCTGTTCGGCCAGTAAAAGGCCAACTTATCCAAATAGGTACTTTATCTCTTTCTCTCTATGTGTTTAATTTTTATTTTTTTGTCTTTATTATCTCTATTACATATTATCTCACTCATGTGGCATGAGGCTTTCAATGTACTGTACTTTACTGAATATATTTTGTTAGCCTTGAAAGATACATCTTTAATTGTAGATATATTAATGAGTGTAAGTGTATGTGTGTGAAGTGTAAGGCCTGTAATAATACTCTGATTGGTCCTAACAAACTCTGATGTAATTACATCTAAAATCTGTGTATACAGCAATGTACCAGAGTCCAGAATATTGGCTCAGTATTGATCACAAGCTCGCAAAATCCATTATGATGGATGAGAAAGTAATCTCGCTAAAACAGATTGAGCAGAATCTCTTTAATATGAAAGAAAGAAAGGAAGGAAAAATGTATTAAAAAAATAAAGAGAAGGAGGGACAGAAGGATGGAAATAAAGAAGGTGAAAAGAAAGTAGGGAAAGAAGAAAGGAAGCAAGAAAAATAAAGAGAGGAAGAAAGGAAGGATGCAAGCAAAGAAAGGAAGGAAGCAAGGGAAGTGAATGATGAAAGGAAGGAAGCCAGCAAAGACAGGAAGTAAAGGGAGAAAAAAGAAGAAAGCAAAGGATGAAAGAAAGGAAGGATGCAAGCAAAGAAAGGAAGGAAGCCAGCAACAAAGGAAGGAAGGAAGAAAGGAAACAAAGGAAGTAAGCAAGGAAACAAATTAAAGAATGAAGCAATGGAAGAAAGGAAGCGAATGGTGATAGAAAGGAATGAAGGATGGAAAGAAGCAACGGAAGGAATGGAATGAAGGTAGGAAGGAAGGTGGGAGGGATGGAAATAAAGGAGAAAAGAAAGTAGTAAAATAGAAAGGAAGGAAGAGAGAAAAATTAAGGAAGGAAAGAAGGAAGGAAGCAAAGACAGAAAAGAAGGAAGCAAGAAAAAAGGAAGGAAACAATGAAAGGAAAGAAGGAAGCAAAGGAAACGGAAATAAGCAAAGAAATCATGCAAAGAAGAAAGGAAGGAAGGAAAAAAGAAAGAAAGCACAAAATTATGGATTAAGGAAGAAAGGAATGAAGAAAAGGGGTGGAAGCAAAGGAAAGAAGCAAAGAAAGAAAGGAAGCAAATTAAGTGAATAAAGAAAGGAAGGAAGCAAAGTAAGGATGGAAGGAAGCAAAGAAAAAGAAATGACTGAAGTAAGGAAACAAAGGAAACAAAGAAAGGAAGCAAAGAAAAAAGGGAAGGACAGGAATCTGAAGGAAGGAAGCAAAGAAAAAACCACGGGATGGTTGAATGGATGGCTAAAAAATAGAGCATGATAAAAGATATAGTGGAGGTGAAGATGAAGAAAAGATGACAATGAAGAGGGCAGTGGCTAAAAAAGTTAATGGCTCATGGGAGAGAGAGAGAAACATAGAGAGAGAGAGATAAGAAAGCTCTGTGGCAGTGTAATGCTGGCAGGCTCTCTGCGGTCTGATATGAAAAATGAAGCAGCAGGAGCAGCCAGTCTCAGCTGGGACCTGCTCCGTGATAGAGACCAGACTCATTCAACTTTCATTCACACTCATGCTCTATTCATTAGCAGCACACACGGGCCACACACTCACATCCAACTCAAACCTTCGTTAGTACATGAGAGAAAGAGAACCTTAACCCTCATTTGAACAATGAGCAAGAGCGCACCTCGAAAACTCCATCCGCTCTGACAGCTGGACAAGGCCGTCCGGAACAAGATGTGCATCTATCCCTGGACCATTGATTAGTCGATACACTTGATGACATTAGTTATAAAATTGGAAGGCTTTTGTAAGTGCATTGAACACACGGTCATGCCGATTCATAACTGTTTTATGTTTTGACAAATTTGTGGCTAATGCATACAAATTTGTATCGCATTTGTATGTTTTTAACATATTTTGAGCACAATCTCTTGAATATAAAAAAGAACATCGGGCCCTATCATACACCCGGCGCAATGCGGCACGACGCAAGTGTTTTTTGCTAGTTTCAGCCTGACGCAGTTATAATTTTCACGTCCTGCACCACGTTGTTCAAATAGCAAATGCATTTGCACCCATTTGTTCGCCCATGTTCTGGTCTGAAAAAGAGGTGTGTTAAGGCGCATTGTTGGCGTGTTGCTATTTTGAGGCAACAGAAATAGATTGCACCATTGACCAACAAAAACCTGGTCTAAAGTCAATGGTGCAGTATTTTTTTTGTTATTTAAAGGGCGCATTAGTAATTTACGCCTATAGGCGGGCGCACAACGTGCGTACACTCTGCTTATTACACACACAGGGCACACAAACATGCCAAATATTAAAAATAAAAGGATTACAATGTAAAAGATTATTATCGTGTACGTAAAGATATGGTGGAATCCGGCTTGTCCCGTAGATGGTCTGCTTGCGCGCTTTAACCTCGCGCACGAGCTGATCCATTTGCACTCTTGAAATGCGTTCAGTATTTCAGTGAATCCGCCATGGTGCGAACGCTACTGGCTTTTAAAGGGAATGAGAAATTACACTCTGATTGGTTTATTGCACGTTACGCCCAAAATAAACCCATTACTCATTATGAGAATAGGATCAACCCTTTTAGACCATTTGCCAGGCACGCCGACCATTTACTAGTCGTTAAAGTTGCAAAAGTGGATTCAGACATGCCCTAAGTGCACTTGCGCCGTGCGCTTTAGACCATGTGCTTAGATCGTTAAAATAGGGCCCATCATTTGAATTCATATAAAATCACCACCTTGCAAAATAGTTGAGATTGAGTTGGTGTACAACGCATGTTATGTGAGTTTGTAGGGAATGCCACATTTTGCAGTTGTGGTTTGGTATTCTGTGATATCTTGTGTATAGGCTTCAGTTTCAGCACTGGACAGCGACTGTATGGCTGCAGCTACTCCAAGTATCTCTTTGTTTGTACTCCAACGGAGGCAAGTGTTACTAACACGTTAATCTCTTTATACCCTAAAATCCCAAGCTTCTCTCTTTCCTTTCAGAGTCTGAGGTGGGCATGACAACTGTGAACCGTTGTTTGGACGCCGCCAAGGCCTGTAATGTTGACGAGACGTGTCAGAAGCTACGAACGGAGTACGTGTCGGCGTGCATCGCCCCGTCAGCGCTAGCCGGGCCCTGTAACCGTGGGCGATGCAGCAAAGCACTGAGAAAGTTCTTCGACCGCGTGCCGCCCGACTACACGCATGAGCTACTCTTCTGTCCGTGCACCGACACTGCATGCGCAGAGCGTCGACGCCAGACCATTGTGCCTGCGTGCTCGTATGAAGAAAGGGAAAAACCCAATTGCCTGGTCCAGCTTCGAGTTTGTGAGGCCGACTATGTGTGCAAGTGAGTATTGTGTGTGAAAACAACCGCTATAAATACAATCAAGCTCTTTTGAGGACACTGAAGATTGCATCACTCTGCATTGGAGGATGCAATATATAAAGGTTCACAAGGTCAAGGTCTAAACAAATTATATTAGTAAGATGTGTTTAAAATTTAAAATGATAAAATCAGATGAGATAAACACTTCAGTCATATCAGTAGCACCTGAAATGTTATTTTATTGCACAACAAGGGTTGTACACTTATGGTTGAGATCACATGACCAGCTGTGTTTAGCAATTAAACCTTCACAAACTTCTAAAGACATTTTAAGGGAAAGTTATTATTTTGACCACCAGTAACTTTAACAAAACACTTTCTACAAACAGCTGATGAATACAGTTCTGTTTAAAAGTTTGTTCAATAACTTTTTAATGTTTGTGAAAGAACTCACCAAAGCTGCATTTTAGTTTGATCAAAAATACAGTAAAAAACAACCTTAATATTTTTTACAAATTACAATTTTTTATTTTTTATTTTTTTTGAATATTTATTTTAAAATGTTATTTATTCCTGTGATGGCAAAGCTGAATTTTCAGCATCATTACTACAGTCCACAGTGTCACATGGTCCTTCAGAAATTATTTTCATATGTTTATTTGCTGCTCAAGAAACACTTTTTTTTTATTATTATCATTAAAGTTGAAAACAGTTGTGCTGTCACAGGAAACTGCAATACATTTTTTTTCACAGTTCTTTGATTAGAAAGTTCAAAAGAACAGCATTTATTTAAAATATTTAATGTTGCTGAATAAAACTATATATATAAAAAAAATCTTACTGACTCTAAACTTTTGAATGCTAGTGTATATGAGAAAACAGGCCATAGAAAATATGTATGCTATAGCACCCCTTGTGGCAGTGCTGATTTTAAAACGCAATAACACACAAAATCAAGATTATGCAGCTAGAAGACTGTACATCATAAACACTGTAATAAAAGTATAGAAAGTTTTGATTCTCCTTGTTACTTTATATGTTCACTATGGAGAAATAGAGAGAGATGTAGATTCAACAAACACATTTGAGTCACTATACGTCTGACAGCTGCAGTCACTCTACAAGGCTCTCAATAGAGCTGAGTTAGGTCATATTTGAGCCTCCTCTTTTTACATCACAAACACAAAGGCCTTCATCTGTCTCTGCCATCGATCAACCATCGGCTTGAACCAAGCAAGCACTCTGCTGACACAACACATTACACAAAAGGAGATCACTTACAGCCACAACAGCCAGTTAGCATAAGAAATCAGCAGGGAATGTGGGTGATTCCTCTGAGACTGACCTGGTTAAATGATTGATTGGTGACCAGAGGACTGGCAGAATGTGACCTGCATGTAAATGGTCCCGGCCGTTTGCTGCCACTCTTTCAGTCGGCTGAATATCTGGCAGTTCTCCAGAACTCTGAATTGCAGTCATGTCTCTGATTAAAATGAGAGCAAAACAAATGGATCAGGATTGTGAATATTTAGGGGGGAATTAGAAAAAGACTGAGGATGGAGCAGAGTATGTTGGTGTAAAGCTTTTTAAACAGAACAGAAGAGTACAAAACATAACAGAGCGTGTAGCCCCACCTACACGTATAGCGTAAGGGAGCATAGAGGAAAGTGTTTGTGGGAATGTGTGTTTCTGAGGATTTGCTGACTGGCTGAATGATGGATGTGTTGTTGTGGTTCCCACAGGTCTCGCTGGGCTCAGTTCCAGCACGACTGCCAACCCTCCGAGCTTACTGCCAGCGGCTGCCAGCAAGAAAATTACGGAGCCTGCCTTATTGCATACACCGGTCTGATAGGTGAGAAATCTGGGCAACATAGTCCAACCTGGCTTATCACATACACCAGTCACATAGATTAGAATTATGGGCATTACAATCTTATCAAGCTTCGCTTATGCACCAACAGGTGCAATTATGGGAAGGGAAGACCAGTGGGATAGGGATACACATTTTCTCTTGGGGGTTTACGAAACCTTATCAACAATGCATGTGATGCAGACACTTGCAAAATGTGGCCATCATTTACTCACTCTCATTACAAACCTGTGACATTTTTTCTTCTGTGGAATACAAAAGAAGATATTTTGAAGAATGTTTCAAATGTTTTTGGCCATAACATTGGGTGAACTAAGCTTTTAAGCCTTCAGAGTGCAGCCCACGTCATTTTTCTTGCATCTCATGCAATAAATCCACAGACAAATGCTGTGAAAAGTATTGTTCTAAAGTTTTAGTAGAAGCTGGTGCCTTCTCGCTCTGAATAGTTACTTAATAATGGTAATCAGTTGCTGCTAGTAGTCATGGTTGTAGGGTACTCACATTGATGACACATATAATGCAGATCAGACCCCAAACACTCAGGTTTACACCAGCAGGTGGGTTTGAGTGCACCTGCACGGTAAGGCGAAGACTTTTGGTCAATGGCCTGGTGTCAAGAAGGGCAGCAAAGAAGCCACTTATTTCCAAGAATAAGATCAAAGACAGGCTGAAATTCTGCAGGAAGTACCTGGATTAGACAGCAAAAGACTGGTGCAAAGTTATTTTCTCTGATAAAGCCCCTTTGACTGTTTGGGACACCTGGAAAATCGATTATCAGGAGAAGAAAAGGTGAAAGCTTTTCTGAGTCCTGTGTCATGCCAACAGTGAAGCATCACAAGACCATATGTGGGGTTGCTTTTCATCCAAGGGAGTGGGCTCTCTCACAATTCAGCCCAAAAACACTGCCAGAGAACCCATACAGAACCTGTGTTCAGTCCTTAAAACGCGAGTGGACAAGCAGAAGTCCACAAATTTTGATCAACTCTGAGGACTAATAAGGTCTATTAGGGCCAAATATAATAATTTCAGTTTTTTCCTTATTTAACTGGAGAAAGTTATTATTCATCCATCATTTTACATCTTTTAGACACTCAAAAAGTGAAATAACGGATTTATCATCTCCAGACTTTATGGGCAGATACATCTGGGTGTCATCAGAATAAAAATTATACGAAATGCTATATTTCTTAAAAATAGAACCAAGAGGAAGCATATTCAATGAAAATAGCACTGGTCCCAGAATGGAACCTTGAGGGACCCCACATGTGATCGAAGCTATTGATGAGAAAAGGTTTCCAATTTTAACAGAAAAGGTTGTATTTTGAAGATAAGAGGCAAACCAGCTTAGAGCAGTTCCTTGGATTCCCACATTTTGTCTTAAACGTTCAACCAAGATTAAATTATCAATTGTATCAAATGCTGAGCTAAGATCTAGCAAAACCAAGGCAACATTCAGTGTCATTGACGTGAGGACCACTATGACAACTAGCAGAAGCCCATTACCACAATAAACAAGTAATGATTCAGAATGAGATGATTTCAGCTTCCACTAAAAATTTAGAACAGAACTTTTCACAGCATTTGTCTGTGGATGTATTGCAAGAAAAACAATGTGGGTTGCTCTACGAAAGTAATTTATTTGGAGACAAGCAGCTATGAGACACATTTCACTATAATAAATGTGACCAGGAGCATGCAATTATGCAAATTATGTCATAAATACTGTTGCTATTGCAGTTTTGTGCCTAAAATGTCGTTACTTGAAATAAAGTGATGCCTCATTCATCAATCATTCATTCAACGTTTCTCATTTTCATGTAGGTTAACTTGATGTACCAAGATAACTAAAACTGAAATAAAAAAACTATAAAGACATGAAAATGACATAGTACACAACAAAATTACTAAAACTTTACTAAAATAATAATAACTATAATAATACTACTAATTATAGTATTGTTAATTACTATAATTAGTAATTATTATAACTATTAACTATTCATTTACAAAAATAATACAGCTAATATCAGAAACAAACATTAAACACACACATAAATATTTTCCCCTGCACCGTAGCTTTCAAACAGTTTTCACATACATTATAGTCAAATAAGCCATGATGTATGGATTGACGTCAAGGATGCCATATGATATTTGCTAATAAAGAGAACTACAGAAGAGTTTGTGACATTAACAAATCTAGAAGTCAGAAATGGCAAGAAAAAGATAGCGGAGAGAAAAAAGAGAACAAGCACTCTGTCCTGGCTATTAGTCATTACGGCAGTATTTTCCAAGCGCGGTTGTGAAGATGTTGCACTTTTGTGTTCTTGGACAAAAGAAATCAATGTGTTTAAACGGGTCCCTATCAGACCATAGTGTTCTAGAGTGCAGCACCTCCACTTTTCCCGCTTTCAGCTGACAGCTTCTACACTCACTCACTCACACGCTGAAAAAGCAGTCATTTTCCCTCCCTACTGAACAAAGACAGTTCTAAGAGCTACAGAAATATATCCTCTGCAATCAATGTTGTAGCGCACTTATATAACCCACACACAAAATAAAGATTGACAGCTTTTCATATTTGTCTTAGCTGAGGGCCTATAGAATAAAACTGAGTGATTGCATTCAAATGTAACATATTGAATCATCGGTAATGTGAAAGTGTCTCTGTGCTGATGTGCGTCAGTCAGCTGGAGGAGTGTTGACCACATGCATAATACAAGGACAACACTAAATAAATCAACAATAGCATTGGTGTATTGAAACAACAAGAAATAAAAATATATGTTTTCAAATTTGTTTTAAAAATCCGTGTTTGATGGACAACCAACAGACCATGCTGAGAAGAGCGAAGACTAGCCATAGAAGTTTGAACAATTAATTGAAACAATAATTAATGCAATAAAAAACAAATATATTATAAACTTTTCTGCACTTGAAAGAGATAGCATGAGGATAGCATTTTGCAATATTTCTAAGAAGAGGTCTTTACAAATTTAATATGTGAGTGTCAAATGTCAATGAAGAATCAAAGATCAATCCTAGATTCCTTAATTTCTTCTGAAACTCAAGTACAGAACCATCAATGAGTTCTTTGGCCAGCCTTATGGAGCTGATGAAGAAAATAAGCATGAACCTCAGTTTTATCACCATTTAAACAAAAATGGCACATTTCATAAATGGTTAAAAAAATTCATAAAAATGCTGCGTGACCACTTAATTTGCACAAAAGTTTCTTCAAAGCTACCCTGTTATTTGAAACCGTGTTATCAATTTTATTTATTTAAGAGAACACACAAATCAGGGTTCTATAGTATATGTAGGCAGAAAGAAAGAAAACAATTCAAGATCTTTTTAGACCCTATTTTGTGTAAAATACCAAATAAAGTTTGAATCTCTGCACATCTGACAAAGAAGATATTTTCCCATAATACTAGACTTATGACAGATGAATACATTTATGGGATACCGCTATACTGGTCCCGCATTTGGCTTTCTGTTTTGCAACTGATGTTCTGTTCTGTGTTATTTCTCTCTGCAGCACCTCCATTTTTCCCGCTTTCAGCTGACACTCACTCACTTTTTTCTACACTCACTCACTCACACGCTGAAAAAGCGGTCATTTTCCCTCCCTACTGAACAAAGACACAAGTTCTAAGAGCTACAGAAATATATCCTCTGCAATCAATGTTGTAGCACACTTATATAACCCACACACAAGATAAAGATTGACAGCTTTTCATACTGTATCTGTCTTAGCTGATATTTTCCCATTATACGAGACTTATGACAGATGAATACATTTATGGGATACTGCTATACTGGTACCGCATTTGGCTTTCTGTTTTGCAACTGATGTTCTGTTCTGTGTTATTTCCCTCTCTCTCTCCCTGTAGGTAGCATTATCACTCCAAACTACCTAGATAACTCAACATCCAATGTGGGACCGTGGTGCTCCTGTGCGGCTAGTGGGAATTTCCGAGATCAGTGCAACCACTTCCTCAGCCATTTTCATGACAACAATTGCCTGAGTGAGTAAAAACCTCTTCCCTGTTCTATATCACACATAACTATTATGATCATTGTTGGAGGGAGACATTCCCTGCATCCAAATATGCCTTCTTCCATACTATATAGGGGGCAAAAAAGAGCATGTGAGCCAAGTAGTATGTCTGAATTCACAGTATCAGTAGGCAAAAAGTACACGGATGACTGTGTGATGGACACTTTACCATCTCATGGGAGAAGATTTTGGAAAGACAGTGAAGTGACGCCATATAGGTCACAGTGACAACATGACGGATGTAGTATGTCCGAATTTCATTCATCCTACACACATTCATATATAGAGCATACTTTTTTTTTTAACACTTGCGAAGCAAGTTTCAAACGAAATGTTGTGCCTACTATACAGTATGTGGCTTCACCATAAAAAAAAAGAAAAGAAAAATCAATTAATTAAAAATGCAGTTAAGTTAGTAGCATCTTTACTTTTAAATAATTCACCGAAACTGGCTGCATTTAAATTCAGTGTCTTCAGTGAAGAAATTACTTAGCAACCTTTAATTGGTTTGCAGGTGTGTATTATAAATACCTTCCTATACATAAACCATCTTGGCTTTGACTTGACAGAAGTTCTATGACACCCTAACAACAACTGTAAAAAACAATATTGGGACTCTCCCAAAACCCACACTTGCAGTCTGCAGACTGTCCCAGGTCTGAAAAAATGCCAGTGCTCAGTGCCCTTAACACTAAGCGTATCCCATCATCCATAGTGTTCAGAAACTCACATGCCCTAAAATCGCTAGACGTCATGTCTTATACACCGATGCAACTTACCTGTTTTTATTTTCTCTCAACAATGCCATTTTTATAGTCAACTTCTAGTCAGGAGTGGCTTATTTATTTCTAGAAAATACTGTATGTGTATTTTGTAAAATTTGCAACTGCTTTTTAATCACTTAGTTATGTGGGGGCTACTAAACAGATGTTTAAAAGTCTATTTTAATATAAGTCATCAAAAGTTCTACACACTTCACATCCATATAAACACTTGGGCCAAATACAGGAAATATGTAATGAAAGTAGATAAGTGGTCAAGTGCAAAACTGCAAGTGTGGGTATTGGAGCAGACCCTTACTCAGGTGTTTTTACTCACGAGGAAGCATTTGGACCCATAGTTTTCACGATTTCGATTTGAATTCAACTCTTCAAATAAACGGCTCTTCTGCTCCAGTGGCCTTGAAAGCAAAATGTCCATTGTTTCCTTGCTTCAGAATCCCTGCAGATGCAGGATGTCATCGGGGTTTTGCTCACCTACTAAATTTCATAAATGCAGAGTATTCTGCATCCTACTCATTTCACATACTGCCTTTTGCATGTGTAGCAGGGAAGCTCATATAGACACAGGGACAATCTCACACTAGGTGTACATTCATATACTTCAATTGACAAAAAATAGACCCAGGTGATCAGCAGAGAGACATATTTGCATCCCTGTTCTTCACAGTCAGCACTATTATTGTGCAATCAGCAGCGCTGAGAGAAAACTCTCTTGATGTAACGTAATGAAGTTTCAATGCGTGTCGGTAATGAGGCATTAACAGCACAGGATATCTTCAGCGGTGTGCTCTGCTCATGGCCCACTGCATCTCTGAGCCACTAATAACAAACACAACCATGTAAACACATCCATTTCATAGGTGGGCTGGTGCTGCAGTCTGACCGCTGAGATCACGGAGATTAGCTCCAGCTCTGATCCAGAAGTGCTTGCTCCTCAAAGGTATTTCCGGCATTTACAAAAACTGCAGCGTCAAGTTTCTGCCATCCCTCCCTATTCTATCTGCGGGTCTTGGGGCAGTCCGGAGTGCTGGGTCGGTGTGTATGTGTGCTGATTCAAGCCTAAGCACAGCCTCTGGTGTCTTGGTAATTGAGCGTAATTTGGCTCCCTGCAGTAAAACTAATGGAGCGGAGACAGCCCGAGAGTAGCAAACAGGACAAAAGTAGCACAGGATAGAGGGAAACCGCTGAAAGAGCTTTTTGAGAGTGAGTCCATTGAGGCTAGTCCTCACCTCAGCTGTTACTGAACTAGTTTCACTTGCTACACCGGCCCCCAAACCATCAGCGCACCCCTGGGACGACGATGAAATACTGGAGAGGTATTACAAGAATTTCTTCATTCAGTCAGACTGCAGAAAAAAAGAGCTGAAGTCAGTGGGCCAACAGCCAGGAGAACTGGAATTAGATGGAAGTGATTCAGTGATTCACTAATGTAGTAAAAACGTGAGGGTTATGTTTCGTAAGAGCGCTTCCAACGTGGTACGGAATGAGTGATGATTGTTTTGATGAGAAATGTGCAGGAAGAGTGACGGCTCATTTCCTGACTCTTGGTGGTAAGCAGTAACTGCTAAGTTTGTGTGTGTAATGCTAGTAATAACATAATGTTAATTCATTTACTGTATGTATTGATTCAAGCTAGCAACTAAAACATTCAGATTACCTTAGTGGCAAAAACGTTAGGAACAGTTTTGTGCTTTGCTATGTTTGCGTTTACCTTCATACTGAAGCAGTCTGCAGTGTTTAATCATATTTACTGCATAAATGCAATCTCAATCTGTTTAGAAAAGAAAAAAAGCGCTTTGACACTTTTTTTTTTTTTTTTTTGACACAATTTCACACTTTTTTTTTTTTGCTCATGTAAGAATAATATCCATTTAATGTTTACCACTTCATGAGCACATTTTACAGAAAATGTTATCATTCATCCATGTATCCATGTATTCTAACAATTAATAAATAAATACTAGTAAAAATAGTTATAAATAAAACAAATAATATTCTAATAAAATAAGGATTCTTTGTAGCAAGCAAAATATATATCATTAATATTAAATTAAATCATATTTTCCATCTTATTAGCGAAAGCTATTAGGGGTGTGAACCGACACTGGTCTCACGGTTCGGTTCGATTATGATTATTATGTCATCGATTCGGTTCAATTCGATATCACGATGCACCGCATCCTCAATTTTTACTTTTACTTCAAAAGTGATGTGTGCGCCCATGTGCTCGCCTGTTCGGGAAGTCGCAGTGACAGAAACAGTGACATTCCAGTTTAAGTTTCATGGGATTAAAGCTTGTTTATGACACTAAGAAAAGGAAAATCTGTCAAATAAATTTCGTTTTAAAGAAATGTTCATTTAAAAGCAGCGCTCAATAATCAGTGTATTATGTTACCATTAAAGATGCGCGCATCAACCGTCGCCGAGTCCGCTGTTGAAAGTGACGATCATCCATTTATAATCACGCGTAACAACACAGAATAATTGTAATTTGACCATCGGGTGCGGATACTTAAATCAGAGAAAGTTATTGGGGCGGGTGGGTGATTTGTTTTTGGCTGCGGATTCGGGTTACGGAGCTCATCCACTTACTCTAAAGCAGTCAGACTCTGCCAGGCGATAACAGCTCGGGGTGAAAACGGCTAACGTGGTTTATCAAGTTAGTGGTATTACCTCCTGCATATTCTATTTGTGCGAGACATGAGCGCACACAGCGCGTGTCTTCTGCAGGTCGTGCTTACCACGTTGTTCATAAAAGCCGAAATGTGCCCAGATGTTGGCTTTTAAAGTAGTTGGAGCATTTTAAATTTTCTCCCAGTCGCGTCTCACCTCCCTCTGCCATTGTATGCTACCGCAACAAAGCACGTACGCGACAAACGTAAGAAAAGCGTCAGTACATTATAATCGGTTATGGTCTATTACTGAACCGATACCGAATCGTCCCCGTCTGCATCGTAGAAACGATTAATTTCGACACCCCTAAAAGCTATTTTCTGTGAATGTGCGAGACTTCAAATTCATTGGCCACTATAGGTAACTATGTGTTACAAAGTGCTGTGGAAGGGAGGGTAGGCGATTTTTTCCAGAAACATTTTTGCTATATTGAATGAAAGTCACTTCATGTCCTGATAACAACCACTAAGTTAAGTGGTCTAAATGTATTTATATGTATATATATTGTCTTTGGAAGGCGTAAGACCATAAAATGTTCGTCCAATCATTGCATTCGGTCCGTTTTGAAGAAGGCGTGGCTTTGAAGAGCGCTCTGAAGGGAGGCTGGGATCTCATGCTTTCAAAGCTAGCTTGCTATTGCTAGCCACTCGGAGAATTGCCTACCCTACCTTTAACAGTAAAACTTTTGTATGGTTAAAATAACTGTAAGTGGATAACAACAGAAGTCTTGAAGAACATTCAAGTTAAACTGCTCTTTAAAAATAAGGTGGATAGTATATAATTTTTTTAAGGTGAAATGCACTTACCGGTACATTTTTCACTGTGAATTAATCAGCCAGTCAGCGCTGTCATCATTTTTCTGTGGCTCTGCAGAGTAATTAGTCACATGATATTAATGACTCATGATTGGCTGAAAAACCATTCTGTCCAGAACTGCGTATCCACAAGCAAATATTTCCTGTGCCAGCTCAGCAATTGCTATCAAAATGAGTAGCTAATGCTAACTGATCTAATGGTAGTTTCTTGAACCTCTTTAGTCTGAGTGAGCAACCGTATCCAAGAGGGGCAGAGCTTATCAAATGGTCAGTTGCTTCTAAAGTCAGGGGTTCAGAGAGGAATCACCACTTCTAAACATTCACTGCAAACTCCCCACAGCTAGCTGCAGCCATACACACCTGCGTCCACGAATTCATCCTGCCCTTCATCTAATATAGAGAGTTAGAATACTGGAACCATATGTTCCACATCACTGATTAAACATCTTTATAGGTGTTGTCATTGCTTCCCTGTATCTGTCTCCCTCTCCATCATAACATCCAAACATATCCTTTTAGCTATGATAGAGAGTGACAATTCGTTTTTACATAGGCCACACTTATTGTTTGAGATTGATCACATTTACTAACAGGTGTGACTCATATTTTTGGAATGGAATGGAGCTCTAAGAAATAAGAGTTTTGTGTCTTCAAGGATTTAGTGCCAGTTCTTTAATCTGATCGCGATTCCAGGAGTGTTAGCATTGTTAGACAACTAGTTTTCAAATCTGGTTGTGTTTATACAGCACATATCAACCAAACTCATTCTCAAAATTGAACGGTGTACTTTAATGAAGTCCCTGTGGATATAGAACGCAGCTGTCATGAAAGGTGTGTGAACAGGACTGTTTAGCGCGCTGTATTCTGTACATAGACCCTATATTAGGTTGTTTCTTTGTTGTGATTCAGCTACGCTACAAGTGGGCAGCTTCAATTAGCATCAACTCATGGCGTCTTGCTAAACATTCAGAGACTAATCAGCTTCACACCATTTACACTCCTCCACATTACTCCACTGCTAACACTCCTATCATTACGATGTGTTCTGACTGTTATGATATGAATGTTAGATAATGAGGGCTTTAGGTGGGCTAGGGTGAAGGCTAACTGAAAGAAATTATATTACTAACAGTAAACTTAACTTAATGCTTGTCTATAACCCTGCCCCTACCTCTCAAATACACAAAGGACGTAGTTATACAGTCTTTTGTATCCACCTTATTTTGCAAAATGGAAGTAAGCTATTTTCTTTGAATGTGCATGTCTTCAAATTCATTAGCCGTTATAGGAAAAGAACTGCAATAAACAGTAATACTATTTGCAACGATTTAAAACGAGTTATTTATACATTATTCAGTCATTTTTATTTATTTTTTGCACTGTCAATCCTTCCCTCACACATGTAACAAGTCCTTCCCTCGTGGGTCAAAATGACCCGTAGCCCTAAAATGATACCTTTTTTTTTGTCCAGAAAGCTTATATCATTTCATTTTATATATATTTTTTTATTTTTTTATTTTATTTACCTTTAAATTACTAGATTTGATCAACAAATAATATAATTTAAGCACATTCTTTCAACTTGAATTCAAAATAACTCTCCAATTCATGCATAACCAGCTCAAAAGATCTCACATTGGGTCAGTTTGGGTGTCTCTGTCGACCTCTTGTGGGAAAAATTACTTCTTGTATAAAAAATTACAAACAAAAATAACACTAATTGGGGGGAAAAGCTCTTGGTGCAGAGATGCATTAAACACTTAATGAATATTAATGGCAGGTTGTGATATGCTTTACAAGGACCCTGTACTATAATTATATTAAAGGCACTATACGTACAATAAGGTATTCTTTGGAAGTTACTCTCTTTCTCTCTATTGCTTCATCTCCCGTTAAGATCACAAAGATTAAGCAATTAGTGTTTCAAATTAAGAACGAAAATTCACTCAACCTCGCCACTCTTCACCATTCATAAATGTAATCTTTCATTTTTTCCACAAAACACTTTCCTCACCACCAGAAATGAATACCAAGCTTAGTTCATATCCAGTGCCGTCCTCTCAGTTGTATATTACTGTAATTGAGGTGACTTTCACGCCACTGTAATTTCAGACAAGTGACCTACTAGACGAGAATTAATCAATTCAGATTATTATCATTCATATGGCCTGTCACTGTAACTCTCAAATGGACTCATATATAGCCAATAAAAAGGGGAAAACGAAGAGCAGTGTGATTTGAAATCTGTATTTAGGTTTAATATGGAAGATCATTTTGCTGGTACATGGCTTACTGTAGAATATTTCAAAATGAATACACATAGGTGTTTTACTATAGGTAAGATTTGGTTGAGACATCAAGATACTGGAGGTAATAAAACTTCTTTCAAACCCACGGGAACAGAGGCTCACTCAAGTACACACTCCATTTTATGCAACCAGTCTTTCCCAAGGGTAAACACACTGAACGAAAATAAGAAAGAAAATGGAAGACATGGGCTAAAAAATAAGGACAAATGCCAAGCCGTTAGGAAATACAAGTGGGTTTATATACATGCATATATATCTGGAGGGCAGGATTAGCTGATTGATAATATAGGGATGTATAGTCAACTATAGAAATGGACTATATTTAGAACATGAATCAAATGACGGAGCTTGTGATCTTGACAGCTGTTCTGTCAACATCATTTATATATAAGCCAGTCGTTGTTTGGTTCCCCTGAGTGTGTTTTGTTGTTGTTATTGTAGAAAAGCATGTTGATGAAATCCAAACCCATTTTGAAAAAGGGACATGTCTGAAAGAGAAAGCCCACTGAGGCATGACAGCCTTCCAGACGTGTTCATCTGCAAAAGACAGGACGGTGAATGTGACTTTTTTCCCCTCCCTTCAAACAGAGAACGCCATTCTGGCTTTCGGGAATGACACAGAACTGAAATCTGCGACCAACCAAGCTCCAGGCTCCAATACTAATCTTTACAACCAGGTCTTAGTTACCAGCACCGAGACGACCACTACCACCATTGGTTCTGCCATGGAGACCGAGCAGAACATTCTGCGTCCACAGATGCCCACACAGGTACAAGCCTTTATCCCGACTAGTCTGAGTGCCATTATGTGTTCTAGGACCTTTTGAAATTCTAACTCGCCATATTCCTACTAGATCAAAACCCATCTTTCACATTCTCTATTCATCCCAGTCAGATCTTTCTTGTGAGAGAAACAGATTTGCATCGTGTATGACATTGCATCTCAAAAATGACTTGAAATACATTCTGACTGTCCAGACTGGAACGCATTTTTAAAAAGAAGAGAAAAAAGTATACCATTTTAATCGGATTTCAAATCACAGTTACACTTTAGTTTAGGGTCCAATTCTTAACATTAACTAACTACTATGACTGATTACTGCTTATTAATAGTTATTAAGGTAGTTGTTAAGTTTAGGTATTGGGTAGGATTGTGGATATAGAATATGGTGATGCAGTTATGTGCTTTATAAGTAATAATAAAGAGCCGATATCCTAGTAATATGCATGATAATAAGCAACTAGTTAATAGTGAGAATTGGACCCTAAACTGAAGTGTTACCCAAATAACATATGGTTTGGGTTTGTAAAAAAATTGGATTTCTTTTTTCATTTTTCAAACAATTACATGGATTAGAGTCAGATATGCCTTTTACTGTATGTCTGTCTGAACAAAGCCATAGATATGTGTTTGTCTCATTGCTAACAGAAAACCATCCTACATGATTACTGTTGCTTGTTTTCTTGCCTGGCCAAGCTCACCACACTAGTCTGGATTTATGGTTTTAGAGGGGTTTTGGGATTTGTCAGATGGACCAGACTGGGAGACCAGTTAAGACTAGCAAAACACCTTACTGTAGACTGACTTAAGCTGTTGTTTTTTTATTTTCTAATGCAGTGATTCTCAACTTGTCTCAATCAAGACACATACTTTGCATTGAAACACAATGCCGCAATCATTCGAAATTGAATTCTGAGAGCATTGTGCTTTCAGGAGCCAATCATCTATGCAACTAAACCTGTATTTATAATGAGGTGCACATTATTTTATCTTGTATAGCTTTGTTTATGCATCCATCAAGTACTGTGTCTGTTAGAAAGGATAGGATGATGATATAACAATAAAATTCGTAATAACAAAGTGAAAAAGAT